>NC_049904.1:13710845-14053072 GCF_001411555.2 Juglans regia | reverse complement strand
GTTTTTCCTCTTCCAGTTTCTAAGTTTCTAGACCTAAGAAAATATTTCACCAAAACTTTTAATCATGCAACAAATCCTCAACCAATAATCATATACACATGTTAACAGTACTCCATAAAAATTTCGGACCAAGATCTATTCATTAGCTTGGTCAAAAACTCCAAAATATAACACACTCTCCAGTTTATCGCCCAGAATAACCTTTCTGGGGTCTAAACAACTTTTTACCAATCAAATGATCTCCAAATGGAACAAATAAGATATCCACGTAAACTAGACTCCAAAAGAAACAACTTTCATGAAGGAAACATTGCGAGGAAACACTTACAAAAGCTTCGAAACAGGCATTCAAAAGAGGTACGAAAAACTGTCCGAGAGTGTCTTTTGTGTTCTATGAAGGAAAAGTGTAAAGGAGAGCTGCTTTTCGTGGGAAGTGGACTGAAGAGCTTCTTACACAAGCTATGTAAAGTGATAGGACTGAATGAATGGTTGAGTGTTGGCCTTTTCTTCTCATAAAAATCAGACCAAGATCTTTTCTCAAGGTGGAGTGTGAGAGTGAAAGAGTGAGGTGGCCCTTTTGCTTTGTCTTTCTAGAACCTTCTAGGACCTTCTTGTACAGATCTGGCCAGCCAAGTGGGGGTACAAAACTTAGCCATGAAGCAATCCTATGGTGACCAAATTCGTGGGCCTTAAAGGGCCTAAACCGAATGGGCCTAAAATTTGGGGTTTAAAGAGGGTTTGGGTTGCTATCAAGCCCAAATCCAATATCACTTGGCCCAATCAATTTTTCAAGGTTAACAAGGTTGGATAATGATGTTCTAACACAAATTTGAAGGATTAATAGCATGTGGAAGTGATTTAATCAAGTGATTAAACACAATGCTAGAAATCGGATTAGAAAGGGTTTAGAGGCCAACTTTAGGGTTTTGGGGAAACCGTTTAGGGTTTCGATTTCAACAAAGCTTTTGGGCTTTCAATTGGATTCCCACCATTTAGGGTTTCACTAGGATTGAAAACCTCTTTGGTCTGGCACAATTTGGTTGAGCAGATGAAACAAGGTTTTGCTTAAGTGGCATGATCTCACACCTTGATTCCTTCAAATCCAACAAACATTCCTCATGGTGCCAAGTGTCTAATATTATTCACTAAGTGTGGCTAAGATCTTGCCAAGTGTCCAAATAAAACTTCTCTAATCCAATTTGGACATTCCACACTGTGATTTCGAAACACTGCAATTGGTGCGCTTACCGAGGTTACTATTCACTTCGAAAAAGTGAATCATAAACTTAGTACTAAAAATTCCTAAATATTCATATTAACCTACAGTGAAAATCTTTTACCGAAATTCAATCTCGAAGTGCCCCTAAAAATAATTTCACAATTTTCAACAGACGTTTCGTCCAGAATTATGAAAATAGGATATTGCGCCATAAAATTCTAAATAATCCACTGAGTCTAATGGCGTGGACCATAATGCATTCTGACACTTCTAACTATCTCAAATAAATAAAACTCATATTTCTAGCACCATAGTGAGTGATAACACTAACTATGTTGATAGATTAAAACCTATGCGATTGGTCGATTCATAAAAACTTATGGAGTTTTTACGAGATTCCTAAAGTCAATAGAAATTTCACCAATGAATTTCTAGCGGGCTGTTACAGTTTTTGTTGGGGGGCCAACCGACATAAATATAAAAGCTTGTAAGTTCTTGTGATCTCCCTCTATATGAGTTTGTGAGCATTATATCAAAGATATGTTTAAATAGTTGAAGTAAAAATCAATACTATACTCGCTCAAAGTCAATCAAATAATAAAAAGTCAGCATTGTTCTACACATATATTATAAGAGCATTATAAGCAAAGGGTAAAAATTAAGCAAACAAAAATAAACTTCTTTGTTGAATGTAAGATTGAATATTATGTTACCTCTAAACTATAGATAGGCGTAGCCATCATATGAGATTTTTTGTCTTCACTCATAATTGTTAACTCGATGGTAGCATATATGTTGCTAACAAAACCAATCAAAATAAGCTAACTGATGGAAGACTTGAAAGGAAAAGTATAAATAAATAGGAAAAATGAGGTTGTAAATTTATCAATTAGCTTGGAAAAAGAGATCGAGATATTTTCTTGCTTCTTGTGAGATTTAAAAAAATGAAAAAAGCAATATGAGAATGTGAGTTTTTATTAATGACAAAAAAATAGACGCAAGTATATATGAAAAATTATTAAGAAAATAAAAGAAACCTAGAAAATTAAATATTAAATGAGGTTTTGGGGCCCAACCCAGCCCTCAATGTAGGTCCGCCCCTGTTGCTGCCAGTGGGAGGGAGGTCTCTTCTCCCACAAACCCTGAATTCTTTTTTTATTTTTTATTTTCTAATATTTTAAATAAAAAATTATTTTATTTATTTCTAATATTTTTATTTATTTTATAATATTTTTTATTTTAATTTTGAATTAAAAAAATAGTATGATACATGGCATGCAGGGTCATGACGAGGTGGCACATTTCATCCGTTAATTGAGATAGACGGAAAATCTGAATGAGGATCTAGGATATTATCAGTCATGAGTAGAATGAATATTATCTGCTATAATTACTTTGAATCTTAGATGATGTTGATAATTGGGAAATCTTGAGAGGGAAATACTCTAGCCACAAAATGATTATACAAAAACAATCCCACAAACTTATGTGATTTGATGTGATTTGTTAGATTGTAAAGTTACTTTTATTATAAAGTAGATCTAATGAATCATATGAAGCCACATCATTTTGTGGAATTGTTTTTGTGTAATTCATTTATAGATGTAGCAGTCCTCATCTTGAAATTAATGAGCAACTCATTGTTCCCATCAATGTTCAACACCAGCAAAACAAGTACAAAAATGCTATTGACCTAGTTTCAGATAATATAGGATGAAAATGGTCTGATTGGCTTCCTTCAATCATTTAGTTATTTTACCTAAATGATGTGCTAATTAATTAAAAGAGATTAGTCGCTTGGTAGCTCTGAAAAGCTGTCTAGCTAGTCAAGAAGATATAGATCAGGTATCATAATCATGAAATTTTGGTTGATTGAAAAGTTGAGCATGCAAGAAAGAAAGTAGAGAACAAGGAGAAATGAGAGACTCACGAGGCTAAGACGTAAATCCACTTTACGAGTTTACTTATTCAAAACATTGATCGAATAGATTTTCTCTTTGGGCGGTAGAGAGGGAAAGCGATTAGAGACAAGGAATTAGGGCATCTATCTCTATCTTTGTTTATGGTCGGCGAGCCGTCAGTCAAAGACGAACCGTACCCCTTTATTCCACATACTTGTATGTATATTTCGACACGTGATCAAGCTCTCAAATCTTGTCCTTTGTCAATGATTAATTATGCAGCTCAATTACCCTCTAATACGTTTAAGATCACAGAGAGAGAGATGCCTGACAATATGTCAATTCACTACAACATAATTTATCTTTTGTGATAGAAGAAACTGTCACAAAAAATAACCAAAACGTCACTAAAGACATTTGGTGACGGTTTGAAACTGTCATCACGACCGTCACCTAATGTGTATCACAGAAAATAATTGGTGACAATTTACTATTCAACCATCACAAAAATATTTTTAGTGACGGTTGGAGTTGTTTCGTTTGGTGTAACGTTTGAACGTTCCCTTTTTTGTGACTGTTGAGATCTGTCACAGAAGGTAACGTTCGAACATCAGCCCGACCAATTGGCATTCGAATGACAGAAGTTGACGTTCGTTTATTAAAGTTCGAACGTATCATATTTACGTTCGAACGTTTATACGTCTGAGCATTAACTGTAATATATGTTCGAAATTCCGTTCTCACGTAACGGGTATAACGTTCCAACGTTAGTTCGAACATTAATGAAGAGACGTTCGAACGCAAGTGGTACGTTTGAAGGTTTGTTCAAATATTAATCGTTTAAGGATTCGAATGTGTTGTTCGTTTGAGAGTGAGTACGTTCGAACGTTGAGTCGTATGTTCGAACTTTATCTTATAATTTTGTGTAATTACATTCGAACGTTGGTTTGAATGTGAACCAAGGTTCGAACGTTTTTTATTTATATTTGAACATATAAATCAGAAATACTAATTTCATAAAATTAGTATACATACCAATTGTATCATATTACACACCATCATTTAACAACTAACAATGTCTTATAAAGTTTCAAAATTAAATATTAAAAGTAATATACACTGATAAATTTGATAAAATTCATTTCTTCCTCTTTCTTTGCCATCGCGATTATGTTACAATGACATAACACGCTCAATTTACACCATCATCTCTCGCTGCACTTGCTCTTGGTCTTCACTGCGTATTCTTTCATCATGGTCTCTATGTGGGTCCTACAAACACGTCTCTAAATGAGACAGTCGCTCTAAGAGAGAATCTAAATCTTGCTATCTCGATTTCATATACTCATTCTCACGTCGTACAACATCTAAATTTTTAGTAAGATTATTAATTTGTGAAGTCGATGAAGTTGGGGAGGATGAACCAGAATGCTTGAAAGATCGTCACAGACCTCTTGCCGTACTAGACTTGGGCACGAGCACTTGCGTGAATATGTCTATGTCACTAGGAGAGGATTTCCCAGAATCTGACTACATCTCCATCATTTTTTTTTTTTACAATTTGAAAGAAACACACAATAAGTAACGTATTAAAAGAAATACAAATAAAAAATAAATTATTCACATGTTGCATAATTTATTTAACAAAATTAACACCGCTTACATAATTATCTGTAGCGGCAGGATCTATCCACTCACTACGCTCATTACTGTGAGGAGCAGCATAGACATAAATGAGGAAAAAGTTTTCAGGATCATCATGTTTCTAACAAAACGACATTAGCAATTTTAAAAAGATAATGTTAGTATTTAAATAAATGAATATTAGAAAAATAAATGAATTTTTTTAATTACCATTTTTTCAACAAGACGGTGGAATGATCTTGAACTGGCACGATGGTGGATAATTAGAGCGAATCTATTCTGTACATTTGTAGAACTTAAGTGCTACAGAATTAATTAAGAATGTTAATTGTAATATATATACATATAATATATAGAACGAATATAAATATAAATAATTAAAGGATATAAATCTAAAATACCTGATAATTTGGAGTTGTGAAAATATCACAATATTTTCTCTAATCGTCTAACTTCATATGCTGGAAAGGGGACTGCGCAGCCTCTTCCAATGTCTCAAACTTCTTGAAGTGGTCATGACATCGTCTCTTATGATATCGGAATAGTGTAGCCATCAACTCATTCATAGTTCTCAAATCGTCGCTACGGCCAAAGTCGAGGTCGAATTCATCCTAATAAGTGAATTACGTCAAAAATATGATATACTAATCTAGGTGAAAAAAATGTACTCTCAAAGTAAACTCACCAGCACATGACTTTGAATGTGCTTCTTAATCTCATTCGGAACATCTCGCCATAATCGCACTTAAAATTTAGCAAAAGCTCGGACTACTGTATCAAAATAGGAGAAAAGCGTTGTTGCACAATCATCCACTCCTCCAGTGGAATTATCAGGAATGGTGGTCTTGAGTTTTTCGTGCCTTCTATTTTTCTCAAGAGAGATGACACGCGTATAACCACGATCGCGATGAGCGGATGCATCAACTATTAGATAATAGTATAATTATAGTTATATAGTTATATAGTTATTGAGCCAAAAGTATTAATTATATAATTAATTATCGATGATATTTCCTTAATGGTAGGCGTTGACTGACTGTCGTTCTCTTGCCTATTAATATGATCTTCAGGAGCGGATTTCTCGAGTGGGGAGCCCTCAATGGGTTCGGAACTAGGACTTGGCAGAAGAGGCATATTTCTTCATTATCGTTTTGGTGGCATCCTTGAAAATGATTAATTATATCAAAGAAAATTAATTAGAAGAAATCATGAAAAGTATAATATCTATAGTCACTTATATGAATAAAATATTTAGTACTTTTTTCTTCATCTTCAGATGTATTTTTCATGCTTGTTTTAGAATCTCCCTCAATAACATTTTTGTCATCATCATCAACCTTTTCTTCGTCCTCCTTATCCACTTCCTCCCAGGATTCTTCTTCTCCTCTTCTTCTTCTTCCTCACTCATTTGAATTGAATAATCATTTAATACGGAAGGGTCGAGATGGACTGGTGGGACGTCATCTCTACACAAGGGGAGCAACTCGAGTGCACCGAGTTTAACAAACAATTTAATACCTTCTCCATCTTCATGGTAGGCCTCTACAATCGGAGTGTTATCTTCATCTCCACTATTCTCGTAATTTGCACTCGTTCCGGCTTCATATATATTTCGATGAACAAATTTTTGTACGACTCGCTCTCCATTATCTTCATCAACGCTTTTCATTGAATCAATCAAGTAATAGACTTGGGTAGCTTGACAAGCCAATATGAATGGATCATCTTTGTACCATTTAGGTGAAGTATTGACACTCATAAAGTGATTATTCCTATGAATTAAAACCCGACCACCACCTAGATCCCACCAATCACATTTAAAGACACATGTTACATACCTACCCAGATATTTCAATTTTATAATATTACGTATAACATCATAATAGTCAATATCATCTATTCCATGAGTCCCCTCAACAAACACACCACAATTTTAAACTTTTCTATTACACTCACAGTCCAGAATATAGAATCTATAACCTCGAACGGTGCATGCAGTGTATCGAAATGCTCTATTTGGGAGACCACAGGTTAATATTCAAGAGAAACTGATCTGGGATCACGAGCACGTTATTCCAAAATCTAACAATTCAAATAGTATATACTTATTAAAAGTTACCCAGAGTTAAAAGCTTCAAAATCTAACATATATATAATTTTAGTTCATACACGATGTTCAAACCAACCAGAAAATTCTTTCTCATGTCTTGCCTGTATATTCTCTACACCTTTCATCCTAAGTCTGTCCATGTGCTCACTATATATAAGTGCAAAAAAATATTATTTTGAGCACAAAAGTTATAATTAAACTTTTGAAACTAGAATTATTCAAAGCATGCAATGACATACCTAAGATAGTCATTAATCTCCCGGTAATTATGTAGCACATACCACTTAATTTTACCTAAGTTTCCATCAATTAAATCATAACTCGTTTGTGCACCCAATGATCATACATTCTGGAAAAACACTGATAGCTCACGAGGAGGCGGAGCAGTAAGATCAGCATTTCGTTCTTAATGATTAAATTGTGTCTCAACACCACGAAGATATAGAGAGTAAAATGTTAGCCATTAATCGTGTATATAGGTCTCTACTATTAAACCCTCAGCTCTAACTTTATTCCCAACAGTGCGCTTTAGTCGATCAACATATCTTTCAACTAAATATATCCAACGGAATTGCACTGGTCCACCGAACAGTACCTCTCGGGGTAAATGTATTATTAAATGGACCACGACATTAAAAAATGATGGTGGAAAGATCTGCTCGAATTTACATAGTATAGTAGCAATGTCTTCTTCCAATTTTCGTAACATATCTCGATTTATTACCGGAGCGCACAAATCCTTAAAAAACATTCAGAGTTTGGATATGGCGACTCGTATATTAGATGTCAGCTTCCCACGAATTCTCACCGGTAATAACTTCTACAAAAATACGTGACAATCATGACTTTTCAATCCACTACTTTTCCTATCATCAAGGCTCACGTATCTACCGATATTTGAAGCATAATGTAACACCCCGTTCCCGAAAAGACATTTTAGAATTTTCGAGGAACCAGTGTGCTACTACTAAACTTAAATATAAAACCTTTTCCTTTTTAACAACGCGCCAGATACGAAAGAATTCCATAAAATAACAAACTTCAATAAATACTGAAAATCCAAAATATGAATAATCATGCATTTCCTAAATAATTTTATGAATAATCTTTCACATAAAAACATGCATTTCATAAATAATTTCATGAATAATCTTCCACAAATAATCTTTCACATAAAATCATGCATTTAATAAATAATTTCATGAATAATCTTTCACATAAAATCATGACTTTTTCATAATTTTATCATGTTTTGGGTACGTAAAAAGGGGATTCCAATAAAGGGCATACATGCATAATATCTTTTATAAAAAGACAAACAGCTCACTGTACATACGCGTAAGGATATGATCATGCTACTTACCTCGTAGCGCTAATCCAATATTTCCGGGCGCGACTGATTTCCTATAAGATAGACACATAGCTTACGTAAATTTCTACTTAAAGACATACCTCTTAATTAAACTAGAAATTCCAACTTAATCTATATTTTCCATAAACTTTGATCCTTCATAACTCTAAAATCACATTGACTCTATGCTATTGACATCAATTCTGTATAATTTTATCTATCGAGCTTAAAATACAATTCTATTACCATGACACAAATCTAATTAATCTCAAGCCCAGCCCACAACTAAGCCAAATCCAATCTAAAAAATACAAGTCCAATAAAACATCATTATAAATTTGTAAAAGTAAAAAACCTGGCCCATAAAACAATACTACATGAGCCCATCGTACGCACAAGGGCTTAGGGCCCAACGGCCCACTAAGACTTACGGATTCTTTCTAGAATCCGAAAACATGGCTAAACAAAAGGAAAACAAAGAGTTGAGAGAGAAAGAGAGGTCTGCGATGAAGGCTCACCAAGGGAGAGGGGCTGACTCGACGACGGATTTGGGTGGCTGGGAATGGCCGGCGGCGCGACTGGGTTCTCTGGGCAGTGGTGGTATGACGCCGAGAGGAGGAGAGCGGGAGTTCAGTCAAGACGCAAACGAACCGAGAGAAAGAGGGGAACGACGACCGTCGTGGGCTTACCGGGATGGAGTGGGTGCCTCAGGGTTGTGCTGGTCGGTGTGTTCTGCGGCTGAGGGTGGCAGGGCTGTGGCTTAAGGTCGGAGAGCTCAGTGCTCTATTTTTGGGTGTGGAAAACAGAGGTGTCGTAAGTGGTTGTCGTGCGTGTGCAGTGGCTATCACATGGTGGCTGAGCAACTGGAAGGGGTTCTGGCGGGGTGGCGTAAGTGAAGGCTTGGCTGAGTGACGATGGTGGAGGGCAGCGACGAGGGCTTGTTGTCTGGGTTTGCGTGGGGATATCGTGAGTTTGTTGTGCGTGAAGAAATCGACGCAGACCAACTCGGCAAGTGAGGTTATTTCTATGGTTTACGGTGGTCGACACGAAGAAGGTCTTGGGTGCAACTGGCCAGTGTGTGGACGAACTGTGGGGAGGAGGTTTGTGAAAAGTGCTCTGTGTGCGTGAGTGTATAAATAAACACAGTGCCGTGCAAGCGGAGGAAAAGGATAGAGCCGTGCATGCATACGTTTGATGCGTGAGAGGAGGATTTACGGTGGAGAACTTGCGGCTTGCCAATTCTTTGGTGAGTGTAACGTGCGTATGAATATATGTTTGAGAACCTAGAAGAAAACCCTAGATAAAAAAATAAAAGAAGAGACGTGCATGTGCATGTGCATGTGGGTGGATTGGGTTTGGTGCGTGTTTCAAATTGAAAGAAGAAAAAAAAATCCAGTAGAGAGGAGTTGTATTATAAAGAGGATTCATGGGTTTGGAGGAAAAATAATAATAATAATAATAATAATACTGATGGAGCCTTAATAAAATTATTCAAATTTTATCCCTAAGAAAAATATAGGGTCGGGTTGTTACACAACCATATGGTAACTTCACACCTTACAACCATTTGTAGAAGCCCATCACCTCCTCCCTCGTCATCGTAAAACATGCATGCGGCATGACCACCCTGTTGCTTTCCACCCACAAATGTAGATTATGTTTAATTCTCATTCTCTCAAGATTTTTCCTCGTTTTGATTGTGTCCTTCATCTTTTTGTTAATGCTCATCAATGTATCCAGTATATTATCACATATATTCCTCTCTATGTGCATTACATCCAAACATGTCACAATATGTAGGACGACCAATACGGCAAGTCAAAAAAAAAATACTACACTTTGTCCAATTCAATTCTGTTGTGCCTCGTTTTCTCTTGTTCTTTCCCCGGCCTTTCCCAAAATTGTTCACTATAACATGTACCAATTGTTCCACTATCTCTTCCCCAAACAACTCATTTGGTGTAATTATATCCTCTACTCTCCCATCAAACGTAGCGCATTCTCTTCTCCATGCATGATTTGCTGGTAGATAACGTCGATGACCCATAAAACACAACTTCTGAGAATATTTGAACAACTCACTAGCAATTTTTTTATTACACGTCAGACACGCTAACTTACCTTTAGTACTCCAGCCGGAAAGATTCTCATATGCCGAAAAGTCATTTATCGTCCACATTACCGCCGCATGCATCTGAAAAGATGTCAACGTGGATGCATCATAAGTTCTGACGCCTATTTCCCATAACTCTTTCAGCTCTTCAATCAATGGCTGCATGAATACGTCAATGTCATTCCTAGGTGATCTCGGGCAGGGGATAAGTAAAGTTAACAAAAAGTTTGGCGCCTTCATGCACCTCCATGGTAGAAGATTGCATTGAATCAACACTATGGGTCAAGTGCTATAACTTGTACTAATATTTCCAGAAGGGTTGAATCCATCAGTTGTGAGTCCAAGCGCACATTCCGAGCTTCTATCCTAGACTTCGGGTATTAATTATCGAAAGAGTGCCACGCAAGTGAGCCAGCTAGGTGCCTCATATATGCGTCATCCTTAACTCTTTTCTCATTATGACACCTCATATCGTGAGTTATTTTCTTACACATATATAGTATTTGCAACCTAGGTCTCAAAAGAAAACATCTCAACACCTTAACCGACACGTTTTTCTTAGCCTTCCACCTCGACTCTCCGTATACAAGACATGCATGTTTCTCCTCGTTCTCATTTCAGAACAAAACACAATCATTATTGCATGCATGTATGAACTTGTACACAAACCCTAAACCCTTCTCAACTGTTTCACTTCATAAAAGTTCTTCGGCAATGCAGACCCTTTGGGAAGCACCTCGTTAAATAAGTCCAATACTATATTTATTGGTTTTGTCGATGTCCCACACAATGACTTAATCTGAAGCAACTGCACAATAAATGAAATTTAGGAATGTTTTGTACAGCCTGGATAAAACTCGCACTTTGCATCTTCCCACATTGTAGTGAAATTTTCAGAATCACTCCCTCGGCCACTTGAGGCATTATCGTCAACATCATCCATAAACATCTCAGCTGCAATATCACCCAACATCTCCTCCATCTCATCCTGCTCATAATCATCATCCATGACCTAACAATACATCCGCTGACTGTACATACGGCTCACCATGCAGTACGCATCGGGTATACCCCATATCCATACCATTTACAAATATATGACTTTCAACTTCATCCAACCCTATCACACAAAAATTGTTACACCCTCGACATGGATACTTAATGTAACAACGACTATCAGTAGAGGCCTGAGTAAAATCAATGAAGGTTCTTACTCCATGCTCATAGGGTACTTAATCCTTTCCAAGTCTATTGCCTAACTTTTGTCCATTTCTAAAAACATCTATCTATTAGTAACACGTAATAGAAAATTCACATGCATGTTATACTCTAATTTTCATTGCTTGTTTGATAAGGTAGTTGGTTCTATCCCATTCGAGATTATATTATCCATATTGCACAAATCTCAAAATGACATTCCTTCCACATTTAAATGTTATTCATAATGGTGTTTTAACGTTTCGTGTATATAAGCCCAAAACCGAAATGGGAAAACGTCATTTTCATATCATTACCGTTATCTCTCCACCGTTGCATGCTGCCATTATATCGTCACCGCTGTCATCAAACCCCGTCACAACTGTCACAAAAAGGTAGGCATCCCTCTTTTGTCTTCTTACATGTTTTTTATTTTAAGATTTAGTAGGAAACTTGTAAACCGAACGTTAGTGGTAGCCGAATTTTAAACTCCATTTTCCGGCCACCATGGTTGTCATTGGCCAAATGGTCACTGTAGAAAAATTTCTTGAAGTGTATACTTCATTTCTATGGTGGCATTTAGCCACTTAGAACTGTGGTACATGATTTTCGAGAATAGTGTTATGTGTCGTAACATTCGAACGTACAACGTATAAAGTACATAGCTGTCCTTCCACATTCAAACGTACATTTTGTACATTCGAACATTACTTTCCTTAGCATTTATGTTCGAACGTCGAATGTTAACATTCGAATGTACTACTTTTCAATTTATTTGCCATTTTGCCTTCCACGTTCAAACGTGTATATTTTACGTTCGAACATAAATATTTACATTCAAGCGTTAAACACATACATTCAAACATGGAAGGCATAATGTTCGAACGTACCACATTTCAAAATTCTTAGCCGTTATACCCTTAATGTTTGAATGTGTATATTATACGCTCGAACATTAATTTTTATGTTTGAACGTTAAACACATACGTGCGAACATTTTATCTAAATGTTTGAACGTATGTTATATTATTTTTTAACATTAATGTAGAGCAGTTTAAAATTAATACGAAAAATATATCAATAGTACTAATAATTTTTTTCCCTTTTTTATTTTCAGGATATGAATCATTATTTGCATACCAAGAAATGAGGGAGGGAAGGGGCCACTCAAGACACTACTCGAATTGGGGCTCGTACTATTATGGTGGAGCAAGATGTTCTAATCAATGAGTTCGACGAGTTTAGATGGGAGCAGACAAGCCTTAAAGATATTTTCATTAGTAGAGGCTGGGGAAATATCTGCACATTGAAAGGGAAGGTATACCCCTTAATGGTTTGGGAGTTCTATATGGGGATGTGCTCTATGTCTCAAGACTCATCCTCTCACACCGTGGTTGGACGCGGTGTTTCGTTAGAGATTTCAATAGATGTCATCGCCGAGCTCTTTGAGATTCGTCGAGTAGTTGAGACATTGACTACAACTAACTCTCAGACTAGCGACATAGATGTCGTTCGCACATCTACAACTGCACACGGCACACTCGATGTAGATGTAGGCACTTCTGCATCATCTACTCGCCCAGTTGAGCCATCATCAGCTAGAGATGCAGACTAGACAGAGGCAGAGAGTACTGACCGTGAGGCTTGAGATGATGGCTGAGACGAGGATTTCTACATCCTCACTGGAAGAGATTGCACGTAGATTGAGAGGAAGAACGCCTTCAACCAAATACATCTGCTACCTTTTTTCCGCATGTTGTTGCTTATTGTTGCAACAATCCTGGATCTTATGGCACATAAGATCACATTTAGTTGGATTCAGGCACCGAGTGGCACGTGGAGATCCCATCGATTTGCCACTATGCATCTTTGTGAGGATCCATTACGAGGCGAGCATCGTCTCCACAGACAACCTCCAATATGGTGTCATCATCAGTCGGCTATTACTTGCTTGGAGAGCGCCACTCCAGCTGAAGGAGCGGGTCGCAGATAAGATGAGCCCCCTCGACATAAGCACGCATCGACGTAGCATTGACAGACGAGGGGGTATCCTCGATGTCAACCACCCCTTGTAGCAGATCTAGTTCCTCCGATGTAGCCCGGGCCTGGTGTGGGGAGTAGTAGTCAACAACAGACGAGTATATCTACGGAAGATGCGCGACCTACTTGGGTTGATGCGATGATCTCACAGCTGACTACGCATATCGATCGACAGATCGTGGCTGTAGAGGAGTCTGTCATCGAGATAGCCCATCGTGTAGATATTCTCAACGAGAAGGTTGATACCTTGACTGAGGAGATAGGAAATATGAATTTCGTGAATAACACGTTCATCTACACTTCAAATGTTTATGAAATTCTATTATATTTTGTATTTTACTTTTAATATATGTAAGGAGCAATATTATTTAATACATCTATTGTTTTTTAATTTCAATTCTCAATTTTCTTTAATGTTAGATTTTTTAACTTTAATACTAAATCACTACACTTCAAATATATATAAACATAAAGATATATTTATATATGTAAATATATATTTATATATATAATTATATTTTACAAATTGTGTATATATAAACATCTATTAAATTTTTTTAGACTTGTTTACAAATTATGCACTATAAAAATCACATAATTTTTATATTAGAGTCATATTTAATTTAAATTTACAATTAACGTTCGAATGTTGGCGACAAAACATATCACGTTTGCACGTAAGTAGCCTCAATGTTCGAATGTATATGTGACATTTGAATGTAAATTTTTCATCCGTTCAAACGTCAAAAAAATCTCATGTCTTTAGTAATGATTTCCAGAAATCGTCATAAAAAATATTTTTTAATGACGATTTGAAAACTGTCACAATTTCTCAACTATTACTAAAATGTAATTATGATCTTGTAGTGCTTGCCCAATGTACTCATATTGGTGCATAAATTCACAATTTCCGTGACGTGTAGGTGATGTGTGGCTTACATGCATGATGGGGTTTTGACTAGAGAATATGTTAAAACAAAGCTGATAAAGGACACCTGTCAATTTTGGCAATTTATTGAAATGAGTGTGTATATATATATATATATATATATATATATATCGGTCTTTGGTTCCATGGTGGAGGTTGGACTTTATAAAACACACATAACTCATGCATGATAGAGAGAGATCACCACAATTTCACAGATCATCTAGCAAATTTATAAGCTGCCGTGAGGCTAGCTGTTTGGCGCCTGATATATAGTACTGCATGCACACAGATGATCAGCAATTTCTTTAATTTTGACGTGTAGATGAGGTATGGCTTACATGCATGTTGGGGCTTCGACCTAGAGAATCCATAGATCGAAAAGATATATAGATCACAGCTTAATTAGAATCGTACATGAAGTAGATGATGATCATAAAGGTCGAAGACCAGTTGTTATCTGTTCGACCTTCATGCATGGGATGTATATATAATTGACATTATTAAGAGTTGTACTGGTGGTTCTTGCATTGGTTCCGTGATTTAGGGTTTGACTATAAACAGAGCATTACTCATGCATGCATGATTGAGATTTGAGAGGCCACAATTTCATAAAGCTAATTAGTTAGTTTCCGTGTCAGTATCCAGGCCTTCTCAGATTTAAATAATCAATAATAGTATTAAAAATAATAGTAAAATAATATATAATAATAAAATAATCTAAAAACATTTAAAAATAATTGTGTTGTCAAACAAATTCAATCGCCTCGAAGTTAGATAAATTTGAAGAGTAATGCTACATTTCCCGAGATATATAGTCTGGAAACCCACCAAAAAGGTAAAAATAATTTTTTATTTTATTTTTATTTTTTTCATATATTTTTTTAATCATCATAAACATTTAAAAAAGATAAAAAATTCACAACATCTATAAAAAAAAACATTTTCTTAATTACTAAATAAATAAAAAATTTCATTCGAGACACAAATTGAGAGCCCAAATTCATGTCCCAAAACATTTCTGAAATTTTAAATGGCTTGCATGCAGTAGTACTGCTTGTGATTTCATTCTGCAAAAGACAAATTAAACCAGGTTAAATCACTTGCTTGGTTGCACGCATGCATGCATTATTTTACTAAAAAAGAAATTATATTTGTAATTGTAAAGTGTGTAAATATCGTATAATCTTTTTAAAAAAAATGAGTAAATACGAGATTCATATAAAAAAATTAATTTTTTAAAAATGAGACTTCACACTTTTTTAAAAAAATTATGTAACATTTACACATTCTACGATTATATTTACCGTTGCTCATTTGTACTAACAAGCTAGCTGTTACGGTCAAATTAAGAACAAGTGGGCAATGTCAATGCATTATAAAAAAATTACTTATTTATAATCAGTTAATTTCAACAAAATAACTACTTATAATTAAAATTAATTACGAATAATTTTTTAATTGTAATAAATTAATTATAAAAATTCGTTTTTTTTATAATAACGTACGTGAGTTAGATCTTGTACGTGATCTCTATGTGACCATGATTAATGTGTTAGGAATTGTACAAATCATATCATTTGAGATCATTTAGAGGCTCCTTTTTTGTTTTATCTACGTACGACCATGCAAGCTTTCCAAGGAGTACTGCTCATGAAGCCTGATCTTCAGCTGTCATAAGCTTTTTAAGGCTCAATATTCTAAAAGTCAGAAACGATCAACGCCATTTATATCTACTTGAGCCAAAATTCTAGTATTTACAGGTAATGTAGGGAGGATATCCACACCGTTTATAAATAAAATAAGTCTTAATTAAATAATTAATATCTTAAACCATTTACAATGTGCTACATTGACTAATGACTATAAATGAAAAATAATACGCCTTTTGACAAGCTCTCTATCCTTACTGTCTCATTTGGTTATATAAATAAAATGAAATAAGATAAGATAAAAATTAAAAATTGAATAAAATATTATTAGAATATAATTTTTTAATATTATATTTGTTGTAAGATTAAAAAAAGTTAAATTGTTTTGAAATTTCTTACATACAGTCACTTTTACGTACTTTTTATGTATTTCATTAATGTGTTTGACCAAATCAGTTATTTTATATTAAAAAAAGTGATATAATCAATCACATTAGTAAAGTACACAAAAATGACTGTATATAAAATTTTTGAATTATTTTTTATATTTTATGTAGAAGTTTAAAAAAATTATAATAATTATATAATCTCATCTTATCTACCAAACTAAACCAAATCAGGATTGTTGAATTATATTTACACAATATTTTTCAATTTCATATATCTATATTCAATGAATAGTGTTGTTTAGTCTAAGTCCTGCAAATTAGATCAATTAAAAATTTTATAAAAATAAATTTATAAACTTACATTAATAATTTCTTGTAAAATTTAGTTGTGGATATTTTCAAATAAAAAGTGTTATAAATATAAAGAAATTATATAAAAATAATATTATAAATTTACGTGATTTTACGTATTTCATCAAATATATTTTATCATAAAAAAAATCTTATAATCTAATAAATCAAATGCAATTTATAAAATTATCTTTATACAATTATGACGAAGGATTTTCTTTAATTACAATGCTAGACTTTCCGGGCGGAACGTCTCCTGCAATTGGGACAAAAGTCAAAGATTGCAAAGAAGATAAGTTTGTGTCAAAGAGTCAGATCAACCATAGAGGAGGACCCAGGGTACCCTACCCAGCCAATTTCATTTTGCAGTATACCTACCAGGCAATGATTATCCTGATAATGCGCCAACTCACATTGTTAAGGCCGCATCATTTCACAAACATCAAGGCCAAGTAAGTAACCGGGGATTTCCATGGAGGTCATCAGAATTTACTATTTGTTTAGAACCGGTGCAATCATATAAAGATTGATATTTTTACTTAAGAGTTTAAATGTTGTGCAATTCTTTTGAAGATAGGTTTCCACCGTGCAGGTTTGGTCTTTTTGAAAACTCTGTGAGAATCAACTGTAAGTGTAAATATCTTTAAAATACTAGACGCTCTGCTCTTATATCTCACAACTTTAGTTTGCACTGTGGTCTCAAAAGATTTTCTCAAACTTACATGAAAAATTACAAACCCAACTTCCTTTTGCTTCCTCTTTCTATGCACGCAATCAAGTCTATCTTGCTGCAACTTTGCATTTACCTGCACATAACTAGATCTTATTGTTAAATATAAAGTGTTAGTCTTCTTACTATGAGTCGAGATCAATGCACCCTTCGACATTCCATGCTCTTCTAAAAAACATTATTGTATGACCGTTGTCGTCAAATTGTCCCACAAAGATCAAGCATTTCTTCATATTTGGGACATGCTTGACTTGCTACAAAGTCTGCACACTCCCATTTGAAAGTGCGATGCACACATTGCTCGCTCCCACTACATCCAACACATCTCCATCAGTTATATTCATATTTTTAAAATTACCAACAACATACCTCTGCATGATCCCTCGATGTGATGTGCTATGGAACGAAACCCCTGAATCCATTACTCAATTGTCAACCAGATTGTGCACTGCAAGAATTAGAGCGCCCTGTATTTCTTTAGCCACCGCGTTCACATTGTCATCATCAGTTCTTTCCTAATTCTGGCAGTCTCTCTTGATGTTGCCCGGCTTGCCACAACTCTAGAAAGTGATATGCTACCTAGATCTCGTCTTGCTCCTGCTCCTATTTTGGAGCTTGACCTGTCATATCTCCTGCCCTAATAGTCAACGTTCAGGGTCAAGCTCGATCCCGAGAACTCACTAGAGTCTCTTCTGCATACCTCCTCAACAAGAATCATGTCATGTACATCATTGTAATTCAGTTTAATCTTACCGGCCGAATTACCCATCGACATTCTCATCACCTCCAAACTACGTGGCAACAATTCCAACAAAATCAACACTCTGATTTCATCATCAAACTCAATTTCTACAAAAGACAATTAATTTGTAATCATATTAAATTCATTCAAGTATTGGATCACAGACATACATCTTTAGATTGAACAATTTCTTCATCAGATGCATTTTGTTATTTGCTGACGGCTTTTCATACATACCTGAAAAAGTCGCCATGAGATCCGTCGTGATTCTCTCCTTAATAACGTTGTGCGTCATTGATCTGGACAAGGCCAGCTAAATAACCTCCAGAATCTGTCGATCCAACAAATTACACTCAACATCATCCATACTCTTCGATTTCTTTCCCAACAGAGGAAGGTGTAGCCTCTTCCTGTAGAGATAATCTTCGATCTACATTCTCCAATACCCGAAGTTAGTGCCGTTAAACTTCTCGATCCCAAGTGCTTTCACTTCGTCTCCAGCCATCATTCTCCCCCAGACTTGAACCTTGGCTCTGATATTAGTTGTTATGAGAAACCAACGATGACAAACAAATAAAAGCAACAATCACACAACACAAAATTAACATGATTCGGAAACATACCTATGTCTACAAAGTTGCCGAAGATTTTCTTCCAAAAGAGACTACAATCACATAGTGAGTTACAAAAGCACCAGTACTCTACTCACACAATCTCAACTCTCACTCTCTAGTACTTTTCCACTCTCTCAATATGAATTTTTGCCCCTTTTGTTCACTCTAATTTACTGAACATACTCACAAAAGAAAAACAAAATTACATATGTATAGTGAAAACGGTGTTGGAAACCCTAAATGGTAAGACTGGATTCTTCATTTGAGTGAGTGCACCTTGAGCAAACAGCCAATAGAACATTGGCTCGAGCAGTCTGTCGAGCACTGGTCGAGCGAACACTAGGGTTAGTACTTCACTCGAGCCCAACATCACGTGAGCTTTGAGCAACAATCTGTTTGTTCTTCACTCGAGCCCATTGTCGAGCACACCTCAATCGAATTCATTGGTTGAGTTTGGTCGAGCGACAGTCGAGCAAACTCTCTTTTTGTGAGTATGAAAAAAGGCAAAGGTGCATATTGAGAGAATGTTGAGCGTTTTCATATCCTTTCTTTAAGTTCCTTCAATCAATCTTTTATTTAATAAAAAGAGTAATGTTAGATGCAGTCATAGGGTATGCAAGCGTCATGCACACTTTTTTTGAAAATAGTGAGGTCTATCATTAAAAAATTTATTTATTTATGTAGGTCCTAGATTTATCTACTTTTTTAAAAGGAGTAAGTGAGGCTTGCATATTCTAAGACTGCAAATACATAAATAAAAAAAAAATACAGTTTGATTTATTATTTTAATGAAACATTTTAATATGATTGTTGGGGATAAAGTCGAATGGTCCAATCCATTGCTTATAGTAAGGGAGGAGATAATGTCAAGAATCTAGCCCAGAGATAAGGCAAGTTGATTCAGAATTCTTAGAAAAAAAAAAAAAAAAGATTCTTAAGGTAATTTGGACTCAATCACTCAAGGAAGAAAATAGATCTCTATAAAAAGGAAGAAATTTCTACAAATTTGGGAGGTTCCATATATACAAACTCCACCATGCACAATGATTCCAAATACTCTTCTCTTAAAGTAGGCATCTTTTTAGAATTTCTGAAATCTTAAATTTCTCCATTGTATTGTGAGATATGTGAAGTTATGAAAGCTTGTACAATAGTCCATGATAGTGGATTCAGCACCCAAACAACCCGCAAACGTAAGCATTACGTCGAACTACGTAAATCTCTGTGTCTCTCTTTATTTACTTTTATTTACTTATTTAATATTTACTTTCATGGATTAACGTGAAAATCATCGTATAGAAACTTGAATCATATATATGGGTCTAAAATAACTTTTTCCTCTCTTCTGCCCTATACGATTTTTAACATTAACAATGATCAATTATTAAGTTCGCTCGACCAAAAATGTTTATTATAAATTAAAGGAATATAAGATTAAATTGCATCTATAATATATTTTCTTATAACAATAAAAGAAATGTATAATATAATACATACCCATGCAAGCATCTCCTCATTGCAATACATAAATATCCAGGTAACTGACACGAGACATCCATTTTTTACTGCACTGATTCTGGTGACAGGAAAGCCCTGTCTTGCCACCGGGTCAACCAATTAACCCGATTACCCAAACTCTTAATGGGACCCATCTATTTAATGATGAGTCCGCCGCGTGTACCAAGAGCTGAGCCAATCATTTGTTTATCTTGTTTTATGGCTCTGACTTTGAGGCACTTAATTTAATTTAATATATGGGGTCCTGAGTCTCTGATTTGACGCTCAAGCAATTAATGGGAAGGATGTTAAGAAAAAAATAAATAAATAACACAATAAAACATGCACAAGAACCAAGTCATGGTTTTTCTTTCAATAAAGCAAGTAACTTTTCTTTGCGGTCCCCATTGTTTTGGAGTCATCGCTCGATCGATCATACCTCGACACGTATCCTCCAGTACCCTTTTTAGTCAGTCACCCGTTAACATTTAAGCGGCCAGTTAGTACGTGAAGAGACAGCCTTACAGGTGGCATGCAATGGTGTCACCCCCACCAGCTCCGGCCGGCTGTTCTCTACGGCCATATCGCCGGAATATTATCTATTCACTGTCTGGGATAATTGAAACCATGGTAGTCTTTCTCTCAATGTCCATGAGACTCGATGAAAGCTAAGACATAATAAGTTCGTTCATATAATATGTTATTTTATATATATTTATTCTATTATAAGAATTGATTATCTAATTTAATTGTGAATAATAATTTTTTTTGTTAACTTTTCTTATTTTTCTATTAGTCCGTTAAGTTTTGTTTTATCAAAAGACTCTTAAAATTCTTGTTCATTTAACGTATAGTTCCCATGTAAAATTTAATGAATAATCATGTTTTACCAAAAGATCCTTAAGACCCTTAAACATTTTACGTATTCATGTTTTATCAAAAGACCCTTAATAGCCTCACGGCATACATGAATTGACATATCTTTTTCATGTCTTTTTTGTTCTGACAGTGTACTCATTTTCATTTTTTTTGTTTTATTTTTTTAAATAAAAAATTATTATTATATAGAGAGTAAATAGATAATCCAATATAGATGCAGACCAATGCTCATACTTTGCTAAAATTTAGATTTTTTTTAATCTTTATTTTTAATCTTTCTTTAACCTTGCATTTTCTTTTTCCAGACAAATAAGCTATTGCTTTTTTTACTTTTTTTTATTTAAACCAATATGTCAAGTGCATCCCGGGACTAACGTACTCGGGACTGTTTCCTAGTATATATATATCCTTTTGATTAATTCAAAAAAAGATTTTATAAATCACATAAATTTATAAGTAATTTTATGTTACACGTTCAATCAATTTTATATTTTTACATATCACAACAAAATAATGTCAATTTATAAATTTCTTTTTATCAAATTTCTTTTTATAGTTAAAAGTCTTTCTCTTTCAACTGAGGCCCGATTTGGTTAATTAGCCAATACAGATAAGATGTTTTCATCTTATTTGTACTGTACACTAGTTTTTCCTATCCAAACGCACTATATTTTATATCTAAATTTTAAAAATATCCACTTAAATAAATAGTAATGAATAGTGAATACATTGTGTGAGCAGTACAAAACTGACATGAACAGTAAATGAACAATACGTGAATAGTGCATAAACAATTAAAACTGAAAGTGAACAATGTGTGAACATTACATAAACAGTGCACTTTTCGGCTCTGTAATCAACAATGAGACCCCTACCTTTTTCAAATCCTAAAAATTAAAAACTATCTCATCTCATTTCACTATTCAAACACATATTTTTTTTTTCACAAATTATTTTATCTCATCTTAACTCAAAAATTTCATTTCTATTCAAAATATCTCATCTTATTTAATCTGAACTGCGTAATCAAATCGTTCAATATTTAATTGACAGTCGAATTTGTCTGGTAATATTGATCGTAATATGATTAAGGAAACGATCAGGGAAAGGAGTACGTTGACATATCTAAAAGGGAAACTCCAGATCGAGTACTAAACAACAAAGACTAGAGATCATCTCTCTTCCTGGTACGGTAAGATTAATAATTAACAATATTATGCTGGCAAATTAATTATATGAGCAAAGTATGATCATCAACTCCACAAAACCCAAATTCCAGAAAGTTGTAACAACCTTAGCTAGCTAGCTTCCTCATCAGTGGGCATTACATCATGAATTGATTAACATATCCAAGATATCTGGGATTTCGAATTTCAACATGTTGGTGCAATGGCTGATCTCCCTGCAGCTTTCATCTTCAGTGCTGCTATTGATGATATATGTTGAATTCGAATTCAATGGTGTTGGGCTCGATGAAGGTGTGAAGCTGAAATTCTGGTTGCTGTTGTTGGAGTGGAAAGTTGATGATTCAGAAGAAGGATCCATCATAGTTTGATGATGGTCAGACCCATGATAATAACTTGGTAGAGGAACGTAATCTTCAGTAAAATCTGCAGGCATCCCGTTGCTTTGCCACTCGGTTGGTTGGGAGTTGGAAGAGCTGAAATCGGTGAAACTTGATGTGAACAAATCTACTTTGGGCTCCAAACCGACTTGTGCTTGATCACTTTGGAATGAAAATTTGTTGCATGGTGGAATTTCTTGAACAGGTTCTTGAAGTTCATGATTCCGTTGGACAATTTGTGCAATTTGGTTTTGTTTTTGGGAACTGCAAAGCTGGTTTTCATGGAGATTTTGAAGAACTAAGTTTGGGGTTTCAGGGCTGGATGACATTAGAGATTTGGCTAGCCTTAAAAGGTCTGGATCATGATTCACTAAAGATTGAACATCAAGAAACCTTGATGACATGATGTGAATCTGAGATGAACTGCAGAGAGATGAACTTAGAATTGAGGAGAGCTCAAGAAGATTGAGGCGTGGACTGTGAGTAATCGGATCGATTCCCATTCGTAGGAGCCTCTTTCTAATGTGTGTGTTCCAGTAATTTTTTATCTCGTTGTCTGTCCTTCCAGGCAAGCGAGCTGCAATGGCAGACCACCTATGACGACCAAACGTCATATACGGTTCAAAAAATAAGCAAAGACTACTTTGAGGAATGAATATATGGTAGAAAGAAAGGCTTACTTGTTGCCCAATATACCATGTAGCTGAATAATTGTCTCTTCTTCTTCGAAAGAAAATCTGCCTCTCTTAATATCGGGTCTCAAGTAGTTAGTCCATCGAAGTCGGCAGCTCTTTCCGCACCTTTCAAGTCCTAGGCAATTGAAAAATGGTCAAAAATGAAAGAAGAAGAGAAGAAAGAGATCATGAGTTGAAGAATATCTGAAAATACCAGCATTCTTTGGTAGCGTTCTCCAATTGCCATACCCATGTTTCTGAATATAGTCCAAGAGTTTCTGATCCTCCTCCGGGGTCCATGGTCCTTTTTTAAGGCTATTTTTCTCACTACACGGAGCTCTTCCCATGCTCTGCAACGATCGAGCTAGCTTTGCTAGTACGTGTTGTTTGTTCTAGGTCCTATATATGTAGTAAGTTTGTTTGAAACGAGAAAGACACAAAGAGAGGGATCAGATCTGATCTAGACAGAGAGATGTACGTACTATATATCATGTTTTGATATGGCCTAGCTTGTATAAATAATAGTAAGGGATCGAAGAGGAAGAGTAAAGATTAACCACTAGAGAGATGTGCGCGGTAAAGAGTTAAAAAAAACATTCAAACTCATGCATGTTTAAGTGATCATCCTTGTCACAATCCTAGCTAGCTCTTTCGCCTCAGCTCTACAATACAAGCTTTTAAAAGTGAAATAATTTATAGTGTATAATAGAAATTATTTTATTTTTTATTCAGCATACTAATTATAGACTAATATTCTTGTATTTTCTTTGGTAGTAACGATACTTTTCGTATTTGTTGGGAGAAAAAAGGGTAAGGGTCAAAAGGATTTGGTACCGTCGTGATTTATCTTAAGAAAAATAATAAACATACATCATTTTTTATAAAATATTAAACAGTTATATTTTAAAATAAAAAGTATTTTTGTAAAATATTTTATAAAAATAATATTATTTTATAAAAATATTTTCATTTAAAAATATATATTGTGAAATATATTCTGTATTATCGTTGAATAATGTTATGGAGAAGTTACTATAACAGTACATATTTTACACTCACTGCATGACTACTTCTAATTAATTATTTTAAATATTTATTTAAAAAAATATATAATCTAAATAATATCACATTATATATATAAAATAAATATTTTTAATAATAACTTTTATCTATATTTATTAATTATCGTTGCTCTTATCTCAGTCATGTAGACGTGTTCCCGTGCACATCTCTTTCTCTTCTCTCATTAAATTGCACTAGCTTTCTGGATTCTTCATATTAGCTGTCATCGACGAGGTCACAATGCCACGTACCACATCGAAGCGACGCCTTCCCAAGTGAAGTCGACGTTGTTACAGCGATTTCACTTACGTATAGATATATTCCTTCCTCCATGCACGAGGGCAGCTCCGGCTCGTGATTAGTTCCACTCTATCAGCTTCAGCTAGCTTAGCCTGCCAGTTGCCTCCTACATTTTTTTTCTTTAGAAAAATTTTTCTTTATCATTTCCTACATCACACATCATTATATAATTTATCATTTTATTTAATTATTAAATTGAAAAGATAAATGTGAAAACATCTAATAAATACCAAAGGCCAAGGGGACGGAGTTTATGAGAATTTAATGCACCTGACGATATAATATATATTCAAATATAAGAGTTAGGCGTTGTTTGGTTAGATATAAGATTATATGGAAAATTTATGAATAATAATGAGATAATTTATGCATAATAGTAAATAATTTAAATTAGAATGTTTTATGAGATTTTACAATATGAGAGGAAAAAAAAAATTGAATAAAAATATTATTTTTATTTTAAGATTTGAAAATTTGATTTTTTTTTTATGTTTGTTTGAAAGTTTGGAGTAATGATTAGATAGAAAAGTTAAAAATTTAAAAATTTAAAAATTTAAAAATTTGAAATTGAAAAGTATTTGTGTTGAATATTTTTAGATATTGAGATGAGATGAGATGAGTTAAAACCATATATGAAACCAAATGGGGGGTCTTAGGGGATGCTTGAAGTGTGAGATGAGATGAAAATTTTGTAAATAGTAGTAAAATAATTTGTGAATAGTAGTGAGATAGTTTGAGTAATATTTTATAGATTTTTGAGAAGAATAGAGAAAAAGTTGAATAAAAATATTATAAAATTAAAATATTGTTAGAATATAATTTTTGTTTTGAGATTTAAAAAAATTGAATTGCTTTTTATTTTTTGCTTGAAAGTTTTAAAAAGTTTAATGATTAGTTTCAAAAAGTTGTAATAATTATTTTGAAAGTATTTGTATTTGAGTAATGTTTGAGAATGAAATAAGATAAAATGATAAGAAAACTACTTCCAAACATCCCCTTAGTGTTTGTAGAAATAGTGAAGATGTATGTAAGGTCTGAGAATGAGATGAAATCTTGTTTGGAGAATGGGATAAAATGAGAAATCAATATATAATATTGAAATAGCTTGTGAATAATATTAAAATAATTTGTGAGTAGTAGTGAAATAGTTTAAGTTAAGATATTTTATTGAGTTTTGAGAAATCAGCGAAAAAAATTGAATAAAAAAATTATAAAATTAATATATTGTTAGAATATTATTTGATAAATGCATAAATTTGATTGGATGAACTAATTAACCTTATCCATAAATTTGATAAATGCATTACTTTGACGTCTTTGATAGGTACATTTCAAAGCCACACTAGAATAAAGCTCGACTTGATTGGATGAATTAATTAACCTAACTTTCACGTCTTTTATAGCCACATTATTAATACACCGCAAATTAAATGAAATACTCATTGTCTTGGATGAATGACATGAGAATTTCAGCTCAAATTAAGTCATAATCTCCTCTAGATTAGGATATCATGCACAAAATTAGACTATGTTTGGTTGTTATAGCCATCTTAACTCATTTCAAACCAATCATTTAGAGAGGTGACGTGGCGTAGGTTTTCTTTTTCTCTCTATTTTGGAGGCGATTAAGGTCCCTATGGCTAGTGCCGCCAACCTGCCTCCTAAGGCAGGGTTGGAGGCTATAGGAATTGTTGTCCAGGGGAAGACGTCTAGAGTGCAACAGTGCACTGAGCGTGCGCATGGCGGGGGTGTTTCATTTGTGGATATGGTGGCTACGAAGCCTCAGTTTCTGCCTGAGGTGTCTCTACCCCTCCGGGAGCCACGGTTTCAAGATGGAACTATGTTTTTCATGTTTTCGAAAGCGGAGATCCAGCAATCTGCAAAGCCATTTTGGTTCTCTGTGGTGTTGAAATTCCTTTGTCGACGACCTTCTCTAGATAATATTCGGGCATTTATCAAGAATCGATGGGGTTTGAAATCGATGATGGTAATTGGGCAATTGCGGAACCCACAAAATATGTTGGTCCGGATGTCACAAGAGGAAGATTTTATAAGTGTGATGGCGAGAGGGAATTCCAAGATACAAGGAAGGCCGTTTTGGTTTTTTCATTGGACTACAGATTTTGTTGAAGACGAGGATTCCCATGGGTTCCTGTTTGGATTACTTTACCGGGTTTGCCCCCTAATTATTTTCAGGAATCGATGTTACGGAGTATGGGGAATGGTATAGGAAGATTTCTTAAGAGGGATAACACTACGTCATGTGTAACTCGGCCAGAGGCTACAAGAATTTGTGTCGAAGTCGATGTCTCACAGCCTCTGCGTAAATCTTTTTGGTTGGGACCCTGGGTCTTGTGACAAGTCATTTCCAGGAGGTCATTTTTTAATCCAGTCTAGTGTATTGTGTTTTATGTAGACGACAAGGACATGTTGAAAGTCGTTGTTCCAAGGGTGCATTTCATGCGGAAAGGAAGAAAATAACGTCTAACGGGTTAGTGAAGGGGGACGGAAAGAAGAAGGTTGCAACAAATATGTGGAAGGTAGTGGGACACAGGAATGTATCGAAAAAGGTGGTAGGGGAAACTTCAAAATCTAGACATGAAGTCATCCTTGAATCCATACAGGCGTGAAAGGAGGGGAACAAGGGAGGGGTTTCGGGTGTTTGGTATGTATCGACATATGGGAATGTATTTGAGGAATTGAAGAGTGAGGATTCGTCAAAAACGTTACTTTTAGAGGAAGGGGAAATTAAGACTCCTGCTGGTATTTTGAGTGGAGAGGTAGTAGAGGATCCTGTTAGAGTACAGGGGATGCCAGAAAATCCACAGACAAATTGGTTTGAGATTATAGAGGAGGATTGTGAGGAGGAAGTTCAGGAAGTTCTACAAATTTTAGAACTTGTCGATGAGCCTATGGGATTTGGTCGTTCAGGACTTGTCGATGAGCCTATGGGAGGAAGTTCAAGAAGTTCTTTGGGGCTACAAATTTAGTCCTCATTCCGAAGGTTGATGAGCCTATGGGATTTGGTCAGTTTCGTCCAATAAGTTTGTGCTCGGTTGTTTATAAAATCATGACAAAGATCATGGTCTTTCGACTTGCGCCGATACTAGATAGAATTATCTCTCCTGAGCAGGCTGCATTCATTCCAGGGAGAAGCATTTTTGAAAATATATCATTGGCTCAGGAATTGGTCCGAGGTATGAACAGGAAGGTAAGGGGGCAATGTTTTGGTAAAAATTGATATGGCCAAAGCGTATGATAGGGTTAATTGGAAGTTTCTTTTAGAGATTATGATAGGGGTAATATTGTATGTAATGCTATTTCCTCCCCTTATTATTTGGTGATGCTGAATGGTTGTGCCAAAAGATTTTTTAAGCCGTCTCGAGGACTACGTCAAGGAGATCCATTATCTCCTTATTTATTTATTTTGACGTAGGACATTCTCTCTAGGGAGGAACTCTGATTTCTCATCTTTTATACCCGAATGACATCCTGATTTTTGCTAATGGAAATAAGGCCTCTATTCGGAATCTTATGGGAGTGTTGCGACGGTATGAAGAGATGTTTGGCCAATCAATTAATTCAAGTAAGTCGTCAATGTATTTTTCATCTTCTATTGCAGCTGGCCGGAAAAATGAGCTGTTGAGTATATCGGGCTTCAAGATAGGTAATTGGTTATGTATGTATTTGGGTGTTCCATTAATTGTGGGGAGAATGACTATTCAGACTTTTGATCTACTGCTGATAAAAATTCAAAAGAAGTTAGTGGGGTGGAAGAGCAAGATTCTATTATTTGGAGGTAAAATTGTTCTTATCAAACATGTTTTAAATAGTATGCCTATACACATGCTCTCAGTTTTAAAGTTGCCAAAAGGTGTAATCTTGAGGATTAAGAGGATTTTCTCAATTTTTTTATGGGATTCATCATAGGAACATAAAAAGAGGAAATGGATTTCTTGGAGTAAAATTTGTATGCCGGTGGATGAGGGGGGGTTGGGTTTCGGGATTTGCGTGATGTTCAAGTTTCTTTGCTTATGAAATTTGCATGGAAGTTAATCAATGAGAAGTCAATGTGGTTGCAATTTTTCAACATGAAGTATGTTGGAAACTCTCATATATACTCAGTTATGCACCTTAACAAAGAGTCTCGTTTTTGGGAAGGAATCATGGAGCTCACGCCTCAAGTGTTAAATAACTCACGGTGGATCATTCGGGAGGGCCATGTGAATTTCTGGATGGACAATTGGGTAGGAGACAGACCGTTAATTACTTACCTTACCGTTGTTGGTGATTTGAATTTGTAGGTGGCGGAAGTCTTCACGCGAACGGGACCGAATGTGCAAGTGCTGCGTGAATTAATTCTGGAACATGTAGTGCAAATGGTTTGCGATGCAGGCATTACGTTACGCCAAGGTTTGGACAAATGCGTTTGGAAGCCATCGATTAATGGAGAGTTCAATACAAAGTCTGCTTGAAATTTGGTTCGACGGCATGGAGATATATGTCCCTGGAAAAAATGGTTGTGGAGGAATTGGTTGCCAAAAAAGTGGTCTTTCTTTGTGTGGCAAGCTAAGAGGAAGGAAATTCCGATTGATAGCATTATTCAACAGTTAGGCATTCCAATTGCATCTAAATGTGAGTGCTGTATTAAACCTCAATTGGAGTCTTTGAATCATATTTTATGTGGGGGTGTAGGAGCTCAAAAAATCTGAAATGTTTTTGCGGAGGCTTGCTGAATGAGAGTTCCTAGAATTCGAAATTGGGAGGGAATGATGAGTTTTTGATGGCAACATGCTTCCATGTCCACGCAGATGGGATGGCTTCGGGGGGTGCTTCCGATTGTTATTTCATGGGCGTTATGGAGAGCACGATGTGCGGCAAGAATGGAAGGTATGGTTTTTAATCTCGATGGTATTATTCGGTCTATTAAAATTTTAATTAGAGATCTGTCAGGGAAGATGAAGGAGTTCCGGTCCACCAGTCCTCATGAGAGTTCGATCTTGGAAAATTTATCCTGCCCAATTATTCCAGTTGCTTCTAAGAAGCTAAAAATGATTACTCGGCGTCTGCCGGTGAGAGGTAGAGTTAAATTGAATATTGATGGTGGATCTTGTGGTAATCCGGGAGAATCAGGTGGAGGTGGGGTGATTCGAAATTTTCGAGGTGAAGTAGTAGTGGGTTTTGCTCATTCATATGGGCATGCTACTAATACCATCGTTGAATGTAGAGCGCTGCTTGATGGGCTTCAGCTTTGTAAGCATTTGGGTTTGAGAGATATTTTGGTAGAGTCTGACTCCATGGTAATAGTTGGATGGTTGGCTTCGGGGGTTTTAAGTATTGGTTTCTTTGGGATTTTTGGGAGGAAATTTTAGCTATTGTTGGTAGTAGATTTCTTAGCTAAACAAGGGTCACAAGGGATTAATTTGCAGTTTGAAGGTGTTACGTCCATAGAAGGTCCTATCAGGGGTTTTATTCATATGGATAGATTTGGGATTCCTTTTATTAGACGTAGATGATTTTTTTGGTCTGGTTGTTGGTGAGTGAGTTGGGATTGGTTATGATTTTTTTTTTGGGATGTTTGTTCTTAGATGAATTGTTTATGGTATTCCTCCGCCATAAGTGAAGTTTGTTTTTTAATAAATATGGGAATGAGTCACGATTGTACATGTGACCTCGGCTCTTTAAAAAAAAAAAAACACATATATCAATGGCCTATTTACATTCAAACATATCTCAATATGACTCATAAAACACAACTATTCACAAATCAACTCAAATTATTTAAGATTATTGTCTCAACATCCAAACACAATCTTATTATCCAAAAAAGGTTAGGAAAGTCATCCTTCTATAATGTTAATCTGTTGTCCATTTCATACCATAAGGACATTAATTCACATAGACAATAATAAGTATGTTAAAATATATTTTATAGAATAAATATAGATAGAAGCCACTATTAAGAGCATCCATTTTGCACACATGATGTTGCATTATCTAGACCACACATCTCCCTAAGTGAGTGTTGGGAACAATCAACTAGAAGCAGCCACGCAGTGAGTACAAAGTGTGCATTGCTATAGTGGCTTCTCTCTAGCATTACTCTATTTTATATTATCTATCCATTTTTATATCTTTTTAGATACAAAATCTCTTTTACAACATTTTATCTATATTTTAAATGAAGATTTTTTTTAAAAGATATAATTTATAAAAATATTATTAATTTCACTATTTTTATTTTTGAATATAATTATATAAAAGACGATGAAAATGGAATGCTTGGAAAATAAGATGAAACAAGAATTTTGTGAATAGTAGTAAGATGGTTTGTGAATAGTGGTGAAATAGTTTGAGTTAAATATTTTTTAGATTTTGGAAAAAGAAAGAGAAAAAGTTGAATAAAAAATATTATAAAGTTAAATTATTGTTAGAATATAATTTTTTAATATAAATTTTATTTTGAAATTTGAAAAAATTAAATTATTTTTTATTTTTTTAAAATTGAAAAAATTGTAATATTAATTGAAAAATATTTATTTTTTAATAATATTTATAAAAATAATAAAATAAAACAAAATAAGATGAATAGAGGCGAGAATGGTACAAAACATTTAGGAGACCGTCGCTCATTCCTAAAAAGACAAAAGTCATAAAACAACACAATTTTAATTAGGAGAAAATCATTAATTTTTTTATTTTTTTATTATTTCATAATTTATTATTAAATAATAATTTTATAAGTAAAATATAAAAAATAATTTTTAATTTTAACGTAAAATAAATGATGAAAAATGATAAATAGCATTATTATCTTACCAGTATTCGTCCTTTCGGTGTAATCATATGTCATGTCGATTGTCGTTTTGGAATGGCAGCGCCATTGGCAGGTTCTTCGTCTCTTTTCTCACCCACATTTGAAAAAGCCGAAATTTGATTTTATTGACAATTGAAACTCTCACGGATACAACGTCATTTTCAGTTATGAGAGAAGTAATCCTTGATCATTGATCTGTGTAGGCTAGCTGTTGAATTTTACTAGTCTTAGGAAAATTAATGGATGATTAGCAATGCATTAATTGTCAAACAAGATTTGAATCTGGAACTCCGAGCAATAATTTAGACGCCATCGCTTTTGTATTCAGTTAGCAAAAATGAAGGACTATCTGCGGATATTGTAGTTATTGAGAAATGATGTTTTAAATTATTATTTTTATAATATTTTGTCCATTTTAATGTCAAATCAGATTTGATGAAATGACGATGAATTAATTTGATTGATAGATCAAATTGCTAATTTATTTGATATTATTAAAGAAATATATATATATATCTCTTTTATATATTAAAAGAAGCTATATGAGATGAATATGAATAAATAATGATTTATGTTTAACACTTTTTCTTCTATCAATGCCACTGGTCGTGGGATCTTATTACGATTGTCTTACTTTTGTATTTTACTTTCTGTATGTGCATTTCTGTCAACCAAAGTTATAACACTTTTACTTCTGGTTCATGTGTTATTTGATTTCTTTCTTCCATGGATGTCCTGTTTGATTGAGTATTATTATATTTTTGCCCCTTATTGGTGTGTAATGCTTGACCGACTTCTCCCATCTATTATGTTTATATCTCCAGTTCTATTCATTTCTTCTTTGCACAGTGTTATCTTGTCCTTGTAGGACCAAATATTAATCTGTGTTTTTGGTGTCCCTCATTCGTTTCCATGATTTACTTCGTTTTTTCAGTAACGATTTTGGTTCTTGCTTGTTGGGCGTCACGCATCCAGCTGGTCCTACTATTTTGTGGTGTGACGTTGTCAGTCGAGGGGATGTTTTGGCATGTTGATAGGAGGGATGGAGGGCAGAGTCGTGTGTTGTGGTTTTTGAGCGTTGATTGCGGAACTTTGAGACTAGGGTGCCGAAGAGGAAGAAAGAATTCCTACTGTATGTGGTGTTTGAGGTAAGGGTGTTGAACCGGACCGGATTTTTTCCGGATCCGGTCCGAAACCCGGAAATCCGGGTGATCCGGGCGGTTATCCGCCCGGATTACACCCGGGCGGTTCAAAAAACTCCGGATCCGGTTACGGATCCGGTCATGTGACCCGGTTATCGGTAACCGGGTCATTTAAAAACAAAAAAATCCGCCCTTTGAGTCTTCAGTCTCGCGCTGTCTCATTGTCTAGGGTTTGTTCTCGAATCCGAATACCTAATCGTGTTCCGTCGTCACTCTCAGTCTCGAATCTGCCTCGTCTTCAATCCGTCGTCTCTCTCGGTCTCGAATCCGCCTTCTCTCTCAGTCTCTCTCGAATAGTTAGGGTTTGTTGTCTCGTCTTTCGACCTCACCGAGACACGGAAACAGAAATTTCGAAGTGCTTAAGGTATTTTTTTTTCATTTGCTCTGTTTTTCACATGTAAGTTTTAATCACTTGTTCTTCTAAGTTTTAGCAGAAGATTGATGGAAATTATTGTTATCCAAATTGTTACTGTAGATTATTGGTTGTGTACATTGGGTTATATCATGAGCACCTTGTGTTTCGTGAGTGTTATTATAGTACCCTGAGTTTTGTATTGAGTACCAGTACTGGGTTTTTGTATGGGTTGACTGTAAAAAAAATTTGATTGTATTTTTGTATGGATTTTTGTATGGGTTGATTGTAAAAAAAATGGATTTTTGTATGGGTGGATAACCCGGTTGAGTGCTGAATTTGATTGTATTTTTGTATGGGTTTTTGTATGGGTTGATTGTAAAAAAAAAGGATTTTTGTATGGGTGGATAACCCGGTTGAGTGCTGAATTTGATTGTATGGTTGAGTGTAAAAAAAATTTGATTGTTGGGTTTTACAGTTTCAACAAGGAACACTTCTTTGTGAGAAGAAGATGGAAAACAAAAATGTCTCTACATTCTTTACTCAAAAACAATAGCAGAAGTACTAAAAAACTACGATAGAAATGTTTCTCAGTAGCATACCATTGGAGTACAAAAACCATACATGATTCTCTTTAGCTTATGAACAGATCGACGTACGCTTAGTTTCAAGGTTTGATGCAGATCGACTGGCCGTAAGAGTACATTGAGGCTACTTTCCAACCACAAATTTATAGATGTTCTTTCTCGTAAGGATTGATGAACCTAGTTATGATTTTAGGTATGATTACATCAAGTGAATCCAAAAGATTTATAATAATCTAAATAAGAATATTTCGTTGTTAAGAATGCACGAGTTTAGATTTATATAAATTTTTTAATTTGAAAAAATTCAGTTTCTGTAAATGAGGTAAATACATAGTGGTGAATACATGTTGGGGAGACAAGTTGTTGTGGCAAGCAATCTGTGAATACATGTTGGGGAGACAAGTTGTTGTGGCTCTGTATAGTTTTACCACTCAAATAGTATCATTTGGCCTTGGAAATCAGCAGATCAAATTATTTTCAGTTGGGTGTGTGTTTTATAGTTTTAGTTTTAGTTCAGTTATCCTTCTAGGATTTTTCAACTTTTATCTAATCATTCTCTACACAAGTCTTGGCTGAAAAGTAATTAAATGATTAGTTTTAGTTCAGTTATCCTTTGTATTTCTGGTTCAATCTGTCAGAACAAGAGTATCACCAAATCTGATCTCATCTTAAAAACTTTGATTATTAACTGTTAGCATGAGATTCCTTGTCTACTGGTAGCTAATGAAGACACGCTCAATGCTTGATCTCATCTTACACTTGACAGTATGGCACGCTAGGCATGACTTTTTTTTTTACTTTTTCTTCTGGATTAGTTGTTTTATTTGAAAATTGATCCATTTACTTTGGCTTATAAAAAAAATTGATCAATTCATGGTTGTGCTATTTGGTCATGTATATTGTTCAGCTACTCTGGGTGGTGCTCATTGGATTGGTGTTTGCACTCATAATCCAATCCCTGGCTGCAAATCTTGGTGTAAGCACAGGTAAGGCTACAAAGTAAACAAATCTCTAGAAATCTACCCAAAATAAGAGAGCAAAGTAAGATAATGTTGTTTATTTGTGTATATCGATCTCAGGCAAACACCTTTCAAAATTATGCAAAGCTGAGTACCCAAAATATGTGAAGTATTGCCCACGGTTGCAGAGATATGGGGTGCTCCATTCGGTTCTTTGTTTAATTAGTTGATCTTTGTAAATTTATTTCTTTTGTTCTTTGTAAATTTATGTTTTAGTTTAATTAGTTGTGATGTATTATTATTTCTTTTGTTTTTTGTAAATTTACGTCTTGCATTGTGATGTAACAACAATATTATTTATTTTACATTTTTATTTATTTTGCTTTTTTATTTATTTTGTTTGTTAATTTATTATCAGAATTTAAAAAAAGAAACTAAGTGCTATAAAAACATTTTTTTAAGTTTTAAAGTCTTTTTTTTTTTTAAAAAAATTAAAGCCGGATTTAATCCGGTTATAACCCGGATTATAATCCGGTTATAATCCGGATCCGGATTGAATCCGGATATCCGGTTACAATCCGGATATCCGGATTCAATCCGGTTATCCGCCCGGATTAAATCCGGATTAATCCGGGCGGATAACCGCCCGGATTTTAGCATCCGGATCCGGATGAACACCCCTAGTTTGAGGGTTGTTCTTTGTCTTGGTCATTGGTACGCTTTTCTAGATTTTGTTGTGGTTTTATTTTTACATCTTGATTTTTTAGAAATATCTCTGCATCTTCGTTTTGTTTCTGCATCTTTTTTTTTTTTTATATGAATATTTCTGCATCTTCTTTTGGCCGGCGGTGATTTTGACTTTTCGAGCGAGTCTCTTTAATTTTGGCTATCAATTGTTGCCTTTTATCTGGTTGTTTATTTTCGTTTTGTTTCTTGATTGTGGGTTATTTTCGTTGGTTGCAAATTGTTCTGAGATTTTTGATTGCCAAAGGCCTAGATTTCTTTTGACGGAAATTCTAGAGAGTTTCTCATAAATGGCCTTAAGCTTCTTGGCCTTCTGGGAATCCCATCAGGAAAATATGGAAGATGATGAAAAAATAAATATCCCACAATTTGGTTAGGGATTTCTTTATAAATATTTGTTTAATCGGGTTAGGATCTTTTCATTTTTTTTTTCCCATGGGTTAACTTCATCTGTTGAAAATTTATAATATAAAAATTGCCAAAAAATAAAAACTTTATGATCACCTCTTTGTTTGCATATTTATAAAATAAAAATATTAGGCCTTTTTTTTCAAGGCCTTTTACTTTAGGGTATTTGTTCTTGTTTTGCTAATGAAGGTTGATTCAAAATTTTGGATCCTAACTTCTTTTTTCCATGGGTTAACTTTAGGTCTTGTTTGTTTTCATAACTATTCTTATTTCATCTTATCTAATCATTATAAATTTTTTAAATTTTCACATAAAATAAAATAAACAATTCAACTTTTTCAAATCCTAAAACAAAAATAATATTAAAAGAAAATATCCTAATAATATTTTATTCAACTTTCAATTTTTAATCTATTGAAAAGTTATGATATAAAAACAGACAAAACGTAAAAACTTTATGATCACCTCTTTATTTGGATAGTTATAAAAAAAAAATGTTAGGCCTTTTTTTCAAGGCCTTTTACTTTAGGGTGTTTGCCCTTGTTATTTTTTTTTTTTTTCAAAAAGTAAAAGAAAAATATAATGATGGTATATTATAAATTTAAGAGTGCAAGAGATTACCCTTTCATTATGTGGTTGTAGCAGTGCTTCAACAACATTCTCAATAGTATTGTCTTGCCAATACTGTTGTATTTGAAACTATTTTATTAAAAAAATAACATTTATCTTGTATAAAGCCAGAAACTAAAAAACCTAACAAAGCTGCAGAAAATTTGGAATCCAAGGCTCATAATCTCACAAACCATTAATTCTTTTTATTAAATTAATGGTTTTAAAATACATTACTTTCCCATTATCTGAGTTTTTTGTTTTGAGCATCTTGATAGGTGAAGTTCAGATGATTGATTATTATTATTTGTTTGATAGGAAAGTACTTCATTTCATGGAGGCATAAAAAGCTCAAACCAGGTTACAATAGTGTTGATCAATGAAAATAACATTCTCAATGAAAGTATGGACACTATGCCACCAAATATGCATATCATTAATGGACCATGCATGCCTTGCAAGTTGATGAGCTACCACATTAGTCAATCTGTTGCTATGTTGTAAACTGCACTGGACAAAACATTGCATCAGTCTCTTGATATTAGAAACTAGTGTTCTTATTGCTGCATGAGACTCAGTTTCTTTGTTGACTTCCTCCGCCAAAAACAAACAATCACTCTCTAGGATAAGGTTATGGATGCCAATGTTGATGCAAAGTTGTAGTCCCCTTAGTAAAGCCATTGCTTCAATTATTTCTGGCTCCAGAATTTTAGTTTCTGTTCTACTAACTGCCATAATGACATCTCCCACTGAATCTCTTAAAACTGCACCCATACCTGCCTTATTAAGGTCAAAGAACAATGCACCATCAACATTAAGTTTATAAAAATTCTCAGGAGGAGGAGACCACCTGTAAACCATAACCTTCACTGAAACAGATCCTTGCTGCTGCACACTAGACATATTCTTCAGTTTTTTGGAGAGAGCAAGCCCAATGACTTGTTGTGGAGGCAAGATAATATGATCACGAACCATTTTATTTCTTCTCAACCAAAAATCCTAGGCCATTAGGATGAAATCTGTCAATTCATCATAGGAACCTTTAGAAAACACCTCCATAATAGCAAGCATAAATGAACTGATATGTGGTAGTTGTTGCAGAATAGAAAATATCCTCAACTAGACCTCATGGTATAGATGGACATAGAGACAGTGCATGAGCCAAATCCTCCACTTGGTACTGACAAAAACAACATTGCCCATTCACATCTATCTTTCTGCTAAGAAGATTAGACATAGTTGGGAGGCTTTCCTTATACGCCCTCCAAGCAAACATTTTAACCTTTTGAGGGATTTTTAATTTCCAGAGAGCATTCTAGAACCTTTTAAGATTTGCGCCATTTGAAGACTCACAAACCACAGTAGCTGTACAGGTTTTAAAAAACCTATAAGCACTTCTAACACTGAACAAACCAGATTTCTCATGCTCCCATATCCACTTGTCCATATCACCTGAGGCACTAGGATGCAACTTTAAAATAGCCTCGGCTATCTTTGGATTGAATAGAGCTCTGACTTTTGAGAGGTTCCACTAGTTGGTTGAAGTATCAATCGAAGAAGCAACCTATTCTTCCAAATGACTGAACTCCACCCTTTAATTTGAGCTACATGAAAACAACTCATCCCTTAGATTTCAAAAACCAAGTATCCAACCATCCCTCAAGGTATAAATAGATCTCCCATTCCCCACAGACCATCTTCCACCTTTCACAAGTAAATTCTTGGCCTCCCAGATTCCTCTCCAAGCATAAGAGGGATTACCACCAAGAGAAGATTCCAACAGATTACCATTAGAGAAATATCTAGCACATAACATCTTATAAAACAAGCTCTCTTTATTTTACTGAAGCCTCCAAGCTTGCTTTGCCAACAAAGCCATATTGAAAGTCTCCAAAATTTTGAAACTGATCCCTCCAACAGATTTTGATTGGCACATCTTCTTCCAACTTATCCAATGCACTTTATTTTCCCCATTTCTTTGCCCCCACCAATACTTGACCATCATACTTTCTATATCAAAACATAACTTGGAAGGGAGCTTGAAGTAGATCATAGCATAAGAAGGAATTGCCAATGCGCCTTTAGAAGCACCTCCCTTCCACCTTGAGAAAATATATTCCCTTTCCACCCTTGTAATTTCATCCAAAATTTGTGCTTAGTCTCATCAAAAACATTATTTTTAGACCAACCAATCATAGGAGGCAGACCTAGATATTTTTCATATTGCTGCACTTGAGAAGAACCCCACAGATTCATAATAGCTTGCTGTCTACTAACATCAACATTTTGACTAAACACTATTGTTGTTTTGTCTCTATTAATCTGTTGCCCTGAAGCCACCTCATATTGATTCAACAGTTGTTGTAATATGAGATTCGTATCCACATTAGTTCCACAAAAAATGAGACTATCATCTGCAAACAGCAGATGATTAAGTTTAGCAGCCCTTCAACAAATCTGAATACCAGGAACTGCTTTTGACATAGCAGCATCTTTCAATAGATTGATTAGTCCTTCAGTACAGAAGAGGAAAAGATAAGGGGAGATGGAATCCCCTTGTCTTAAGCCTCTTGAGGGTACAATATGACCCAATTGGAGATCCATTAATCCAAACTGAAAAAGAAGCAGTCATCAGACACTTCAACACAAGTTGAACTAATTTTTCATGAAATCCCAGTTTCCTCATGACAGATTCAAGAAATCTCCATTCAACCCTATCATAAGTTTTACTCATATCAAACTTAAGGGACATAAAGCCTTTCTTTCCCTTCTTCTTTTTCTTAAGAAAATGAAGAACTTCATAAGCCACTAAGACATTGCTTGTTATTAACCTTCCAGGTAAGAAAGTTAACTAAGAATCAGAAATTACAATAGGCAACACTTTTTTTGATCCTATTGGCAATAACCTTAGAAATTAGCTTATAAATCACATTACCTAAGTTAATGGGTCTAAAGTCATTAACTTTCAGAGGATACTTTTTCTTAGGAACAAGGGTAATAAAAGTATGATTAACAATGTGAGGGAAATCACAAGAATTCAAGGCATGTAAAACTGCAGATGCGATAGAGCTACCAAGATCAGGCCAAAACTTTTGGAAGAATAAAGGTGGCATGCCATCTAGACCAAGAGCTTTCGGGGTTTGCATTTCCTTCATAGCTTTAACTGTTTCATCAACAGTGTACTCCTTTATAAGCTCATCATTCATAGAATCTGAGACTTTTGTCTCCATTTTATCAAGGATCACATCTTCATCTCGAGTACCTGTAGAATTAAACAAGGAAGATAAATAGTTAATAATAAGCTTGTCACATTGCTCCCCTTCCTGCCAACAACCCCCATCATCCATGAGTCTTAAGATGCTATTCTTCTTTTTTTCTTAGGGAACCTTTGGCATGAAAGAAGTTGGTGTTTTGATCCCCCTCAACTAACCAAAGATCCCTCGATCTCTATCTCCACATAATCTCCTCCCTCTCCATCCACTTCTATACTTCTCAGAAGCTTCACAGACTCCATTACTGCTCAAAACTGTTGGATCCTTCTGTTGTTCAAGTTTAAGCTTATTTCTAGCTTCTTGTAGCTTAACATGAACCTTGCCAAACTTGATTTTATTCCATACTTGTAATTTGGAACTGTAGCTAGAAATACTCTCCATCACTCCTTGCAAACAATTTTGTGAACCAGGAATTCTCCAAGCATCCTTAACAATCTTAGAACATTCTCCTTCCCCTAACCACATTGTCTCAAATCTGTATGGTTTAGGCGCCCTCCTCCTATTAATAGCACCCTCCAATTCTAACTAGATTGGAAGATGATCAGAATAGGCAATTGAACCATGAGTAACTAAGGCTCTATCATATAGATTGCACCACGACAGGTGTCCCACAAACCTATCAAGTCTCTTAGAAATCCTCCCCCCCCCCTCCACAAACCTATCATGACAGGCTGAGTTTTCCCTTTTATTGCACCAAGTGTACCTAGGGCCTTTGAAACCCAAGTCTTTCAACTCACAATCAAATAACAGTTGTTGAAAGTCAAGCATTTATTGGTTTGATCTATCCCCCCCCCCCCTCTTCCCATTTATCCTCAAGAGTAAGAAATTAATATCCTTCTTCCATCAATGTGAGAAGAAGAGTAGCTAATGATAGATAAATTAATATCCTTCTTCCATAAAAGACCCAATCCCCCACTTCGGCCCAAAGCATCAACTGACAAACAACTATTGAATCGTAATCGAACTCTACATAACTCCATAATTGCAGCATTGAGTTTTGTCTTTTGCAAGAACAAAACATTAGGATCTTTTTTTCTGATGAGATTAGAAAGTGTACGAATACCTCAAGAGTTCCCAAGCCCTCGGGTATTCTAGCTTAATATCTTCATTGATCTCGGTGGGGCTGTGAACCAGCAACCACCGATATCCTAAGTTTGTTTTCATCCACTTCCCCATCCACTTTAGCTTTATTCTTTAATCTCTTTGAAGCTTTGGATATCTCTAGTATAGAATCAGAATTAGGAGGTCTTTTGATCCTCACCTTGATTCCCACGTTAGAATTGATTATAAGAGGTTTGTAACTATGAGACCTTAATACTCTCTTCCTCTTTTGTGAGACACAAGAGAGAATAGAAACATCAGACACGTCATGAGACAAATCCTTCCTGCCAGTTTGTTTTTCTAAAACCTCCTTAGTGGCAAATACTGAAGTACCCTTCTGTGGATCATTATGCATAGAATCTTCTATCAAACAGTCACCATTTAAAGCTCCCACAATATCACCAAAATCCTTGTGTAACTGTAGTTGCACCAAGATATTCTCCTCACAATAAGCTCCCTATAACGGTCCTTGTGGATCAGAATCAATACTTTTCAAGCCATCAATGATCGTTGCCCCAAAATCCACCACATTTGAATTATCATCATTAACTACCTTAGCAGAAGTTACTAATGAAACTCTGGCAACCGAAACAACCCCATAATCCGGCAAACCACTCTTGCCTTTTTTATTATTGTGTTGACCTCGAGTAGAACCACTAAAGTCCCCAAAGCTACCTATCATCTTCTCCATGGTTGCAGTCCACTAGTCACAATCCCGATGATTATGTCCAAGAGTTCAACAAATATAACAAAAAGTAGGAAGACGTTCGTATGAGAACCGAACCATATGGGTTGGGATGACGCCACACAGATCTTCTGTCCACGTAACAATGGCTTAGATACATCCAAGCAGACTTGTATCCTCATAAATTCCGCCCAAGCCAACTCATCTTTCTCTAAATCTACTTCCACTACCTTCCCCACTACCTTTCCAATGATATTACCCATGTTGCAATTCCTGGCCATAACTATGAGATCATGGATTCTAACCCAAAAGAGAGCCTCTGATAATGAAACTTGGTGAACCTGCTGAAGACCCTCAACATCACTTGTCAGCGCCAGGTGTTTATGTGACACCCGTCCTTGTGGTGAAACTTTTTATAAAATGATTTTAGGAAAGACGAGAACTACCATTCGATTTAAAATTTTTTACTTCCATACCCAAGGTGCAAGACTCTACGTTATAAAAATAAAATGTGCTTTGAGAATAAAAGAGGTTTACAGCAGAAAACATAAATTTTACAATAAAATAAAAAGACCTCTCATGCAATTAAAACTCTCATGCCTAGACTTCCGTACTCTTCTCCTTGGGCCGTGTCCGTCCCGACGCATACTGCTCATTCAGTCCCTATGGGGGAGGGGCACACATAAAAACTAAAATGAGTCGATGACTCGTAAGCATTACTTCATACAGCTAAAATATAATAATATAGGTTTTCATTCATGCATTCATCATTCCATACATACTATACATACATGCATACATGTATTCGTTTGAAAACATCACTTGACGGAGTTTTTCCTTAAAAATGAGCTTTCTTTTCGTAAAATGTATCTCCCATCAGTGCCTTCATTTCTTCAAGAGTTCGATGCATTCATACATTCTTTTTTATCACTTTCTTTGGCCGGTACACAGTGTTACGCCCCGTGTGTTAGGGTTAGCGCTCTTCCTTTGGACCCAAATTCCGCCCGTAGCCATGGGTTGGGAACCCCTTTTTAGTAAGGGGCAGCACTGAGTGCACTACTAGTACTAATTACCCGGCATTGCAATCTGCCCATTCATTCGGTACCCTTTTCATTCATTCATGTGGCCGTTACGTATTTTCATACATTAAACGTTCAGTCCTTTCATTCAGTTTAGTCCTTTCAGTCCTTTCATTTTCAGTCATTTTTATTTAATAGTTCATTCATGGAGAAACATCATTTAAGAGCATGGGCTTAAACATCATCTTTTATGGCATCATTTAAAGCATCAATTGATGGCATCCTTAAAACATCAGTTCATAGGGACTTTTTAAAATACTTTCTTCACGTCGTTTAAAGCATCAGTTAAAGCATCAGGCATAAGTCTCAACATTTCTTTTCGTCGAAAATACATACAATAGATACAATGTATAGTCATCCATTCACATGCATATAATTAATACTTTGGGTGCATAAAAGGGGGCTGCCAAGAAGGGGTTGTACATACGTATACCTTTGAACACTTAGCATGCTTTCGTAAAACATCTTTCATGTTGTTTCGTAAAGCATCATAAGGGAAAATCACTTCGTTTTTATTTCGTATATTTTAGAAAACTCTAGAAGAGTATGAACATAATACTTACCTGGACTCCATGCTACTTTCATATCATGCAGTACATTCATATGCGTGTTAGATGGCAACCTACATGCTTACACATAACCTTGACGTCATTCCTTATCTAATGCATAAACAACTAAACTTAGAAGTAGAACTACATTTCACTTGAAACACTCTCCTTCTATCCTGTGCTCTTACGTGCCCTTTACTATGTTAAAACCTTCGGGGTCAACTTACGGTCACTACCTCTTCCAAACTTAAGGTCTTACCTCGAGTGTTCATCCACTAAAGTGAACCCATGATTTACCTTAGGATTAAGATACTAAGACCTTCATCTTATTCTTCTTATTGACCACAGTTTGACGCATGATTCCGACCGATGGAGTCATGCATCCCAATCCTAGACAATACACTCGTTACTGCCTTCATGCATCTAAGCTCACACTAATCCTCATTCCCATCCATACACGCCACACGGCTCTAAGCCAACTCTGAGGCTTAAGCACCGCGTAACTGTGCTTAAGATAGATTACCCATTACATATGGTGAATACATCCGACACATGTGTCTCACCAGATTACACGTGTACCTTACCCCTTTATCACCTAAGACCAACATATAACACGTTGATCACATGCTCGTAGTGACAAGCGCCATACTCTGATACCAACCTTCTATTAACCACGCTAGCATGACTCTTCATGCTACCCGTCCCTTTTGACAGTTCATCCCAACACTTAAGACGACAGGACTTCGTTCTCAACTACGCCTTACGTCAAGTCATATAGCTCGAGACTACTCCCAAGCTACACCGTGACCGTGTCACGTCATTTGACATCCCGCTATGTCATTTCTACGTCAACTCCTAACTCATCATGAGTACGGTCCCTCACGTACTCCTGTCACATTATGACATCTCGTCACGTTCTTGCTACGCCATTCCTACACTAACTCCTCATCCATCACAAGCACGACTGCCAGTAACCATGTCACTTCGTGACATTCTCCAGTCATGCTTCCGTTGCGCACTCTTACACTTGTTCTGTCACTTCACACATACTCCCAACCATAAGTCAAACACAGTGACACATATCACCTTAGACTACAGGCCACGTCTTAACTACCTCGGGACACTGTTCCACAGTTCTCGATACTACTCTCCACGCTCTAGGCCCATTAACCACACAACCATCCTTATCTCTGCGACACGCCACATGGTGTGTCGTTTCACCTCATGAAGTATACTCCACGTGTACTCCCTTCACATACGCTACGCCACATCACCATTATGACATACACGCCATATGGGGCATCACTCTATCACATGGAGTACACTCCATGTGTACTCCCTTCACACACGCTACGCCACACAGAGTACACTCCACGTGTACTCTTCCCAATCCACACTTCACAGCACAGTCTACAACACTACACAACATAGTTCCCAACTACGCACAACACTTCACGTACACAGCACATCACATCACCACACCACACAACGAACTCCACAAATACTAATAGCACAGTCCACAACCTAATCAACTAGTTAACATCTAACATAAATAACGAGGGATAGAGGGTTATACCATCATTGGGGTTGACCCATGCGTTGTTCGCTGACCGTCATGGTTGATGACGTTGGAAGGTTCGTACGTGGCGGCTAACCCACATATAGTGGTTGTTTGGGCGTTTGGATAGCTAAGTGTGGTTTTGGAAGGGCTCATGGTGACCTCGTGGTGGTGGCAAGGGGTGTAACACAGTGTATCTAGCTGTGTACAGTGGCGGTTTGGGCTTAGGCTAGACTAGGGGAGGCCAAGGGAGGCTGAGGGTGGTCTTCATGGTGGTTGGGGTGGCAGAACACAGCGGAGCCATGGGTTTCCAAGAGAAACCCTTGTGTCTCAAAGCATGGAAATGGAGGGGGAGCTTGGTTGGTCATGGCTGGCCATGGAGGAGCTGAGGGAGGTGCGGTGGAGCTTGTGGTGACGTTGGGGTGGCGCCGCGGTGGCTGGAGGCGGCGGATCTAGCTGTGAGGTGGAGGGAGAGTCTGTGAGAGAGTGAGAGAGAGTGGGGGAGCTAGGTGGCTCGGCTGGATATGGGGGTGGCTAAGGGAGGTCGCCGGTGGGAGGGGAATTCTTCGGTGGTGGTGCAATGGCCATGGGAGGCAGAGCTTAGCCGTGGGTATGGAGAACCTGTGCGTCGGAGGAGCTCCGTGCGACTGAGGAAGGGGCTACCAGCTTCGGGTGAAGGGGAAGAGGAAGGGGGAGGCTCAGGGGGGCTCGTGGCGGTGGTCGATGGCCTGGGTGGCTGCATATGGCGGTGCTAGGGGCTATGCACGGTGAACCCGTGCGTGGGTTGCTGCGAGCGTGCGTGGTTGCAAGGTGGAGGCTAGGTTTGGTGGTGAGAGCTCGCCAGCGTGGGAGGACACCGATGGTGGTGGTGGTGAGGCCAGGCGGTGCACGACGGCTTCAGACTGGGTTGAGGGAGAATCGGTGAGAGGGAGAGGAGACATGCGACATATGCTGGGGGAGAAGGGAGAGAGAGGGAAGGGAAAAGTGAGGGAGAAAGAGAGGGGGCTTGGGTATTTAATCCAAGCCCTTCATCTTGGGATCCTCAAAACGATTTAACGGTAAGAGATTAAACACCAATTTAACTTAAAAACACTGGAGGAATTAAGGTAGAATATTATTTAAACTAAACTTTACTTTATAAAATAATATTCCTTCTTCATTAATAAAATGATGAAGTCTTACTTAATATCTTTAAGGGAATAAAACCATTTAATTAATTTAGAGTTTTCAACATAATTTAACTTCCATAATATTTCAAATAACTGAAATCATTTTAATAAATGATATTAAAATGATTTCCTACATTTATAATATTTTTGGAATTCTTCAAAAATATTATAATTGTCTTATTTAAAATCAAGTTTAGTTCAATAACATTGAAAATACCACATATAAATATTTCAAGTGAATTTAAAATATTCGAGGGCCTTAAAACACTGACTTACTTTAAAAATCACATAATATCTTTAGAAACACGCCATCGAGATTCGGCACGCATAACGAGGCTCGCAGTAGAATTTGTTACGTTAGAAAGGAGTGGAGTGTTACAATTTATCAAACGCCCAAGGACCCTCACGCATAACATGCTCTTTATCACATAGATCCTCAAATTCTGCAATAAATAATGTAGGACTAACATCCCTAATGGAAACCGTCTTCACAGAATGCCAAATCCTCTTCATGGTATGCTTAAAAGCTTCCTTATTGAAGTGTTTAGCAGTGAGAAGTCTGAACAAGCAGCAACACTCACCCCTTACAAGAGCATCATCCAGAGATGCTTCCTCCATCACTAAGCGTTCCTTCTCCTGTTCTGTCGAGGACAGACGTTCACACATCTTCTCCATATTAACATCCATTCTAAAACCTTATGCACTCAAGGGAACAAATACGTAACTAAGTAGGGAAACTAAGCACAGACCTGATGCAGCAAAGAAAGAAACCTCTACCGAAGAAACCCACGAGAGGAAACTGCACCCTAAACTATTTTCTAGTCAGATGATTGATTATTGGGTGATTTCAAAGTGCATATTGTGGTGTACATATGTTTCTTTATAGAATAGAATCAACTCCACTCATAGCCTTATAAAAGTAAGTTGCCTTGGAATTAGACCAGCTAAATCATAACACATGTTCTCCAATAGATACAAAAGACATATATTTGTTATTCATTGAGTATGCTTCCTATTCAAAATAGCCTGAAATGAAGTCGTTGTCTATCTTAAAATTTCTATCTATTAAATTAATGGTTTTAAAATACATTACTTTCCCACTTATCTAAATTTTTTGTTTTGAGTTATCTTAATAATTGAAGTTTAAATGATTCATTATTAGGTGATCTCAAAATGCATACCGTTGTGTACATATGTTTGGGGAAATAATGATCTATGATGTTTACATTACATAAAATCACAGCATAAAAGTGGTGAAATATTTGAATTCCAAAATTGGTTGATGATTAAATCTTTAAGTTTGAACTATAAAGTCTGGACTATAATGCTACTAAAAAGGTCAGAAAATAGTTTTTATGCTTATTGGTGGTATGTTCCTAATTTTCATTCTTTATTTTTGTTTTTAATTGGTGATCTATATCATATCTATTTATTTATTTTAAAGCCTATAGAATTTTAAAAAGATAGATGGAGTAGACTTTTTCTTTATCAAATAGATTCAACTCCACTTAAACCCTTCTACAATAACTTGCCTTGGAATTAGATTAATGGTTTTAAAATACATTATTTTCTTATTTATCTGAATTTTGTGTTCTGAGTTATCTTGATAATTGAAATTTTGATGAATGATTATTAGGTGATTTCAAAATGCATATTGTGGTATACATATGTTTCTTTATTGAATAGCATCAACCCTACCCATAGCGTTCTAAAAGTATGTTGCCTTGAAATTAGACCGGTTAAATCGTGACACGTCCTCTAATAGATTACAAAGACATATATTTGTTATTCATTGAGTATGCTTCCTATTCATAATAGCCTGAAATGAAGTCGTTGTCTATTTTCAAAATTTCTATCTATTAAATTAATGGTTTTAAAATACATTACTTTCTCACTTATATGAATTTTTTGTTTTGAATTATCTTAATAATTGAAGTTCAAATGATTCATTATTAGGTGATCTCAAATGCATATCGTGGTGAACATATTTTTTGGGAAAATAATGATCTATCATCTTTACATTATATAAAATCATAGCATAAAAGTAGTGATATATTTGAATTCCAAAGCTGGTTGATAATTAAATAATGAAAAACTGGTATGTTCCTAATTTTTGTTCTCCATTTTTTTCTTTAATTGGTGATCTATATCATATCTATTTTAAAGCTTATAGAATTTAAAAAAGATTGATGGAGTATACTTTTTCTTTATCAAATAGATTCAAGTACTCCACCATACCCTTAGAAAGTAACTTGCCTTGGATTTAAACCTCTAAAATCATGACACATGTTCTCCAATAGACACAAAAAACAACCTCTACGCCCATCATACTCATACTGCATGGAACATCCACACATATCCACTTCCCATTATACTCATACTCATACTCATACTCATACTCATACTTCCCATCATACTTATACTTAACTTGAAGGAAATAGTTGAAATTCTAAAATTTATTCAATTCAAGGCTCAACATGCCCAATTTGAAGAACTACTCATATTTGTGTTCGGATTTGTTGTTTGGAAATCTGAATTTGTGGAATTGGAGATGTAATGACTAATGTATTCGTTGGATTTTCTTGTTGGGTTGTTAATTTTGATATGGTAGTGAGGTCTAGTTTGGTATTAAATTTTTTCTGGTCAGTTAGAAATTTAAAATTGTTTACTCATAATAATGTCTTTTGCATGTCTTTTTTAACCTGTATTTTAGTCAATGTTCTGATAGGTCCCAAATGTATAGAACAGAAAATATTAAAGAAAAACTGTATTCTCTTCGGGTGAGAATGTACCACAATTTGACTCAACAATGATTGATGCTTCATTAATAATTCTCCTCTGGTTAAATAGCAGAATTACACCGAAATAAAAAGAAACAATAAACAGACTTGCGGACTGACTTGCGGAACAATAATGGAAAGACGCGGACTGACTTGCGGACTAAGAACCGAAACTGCAGCTCACAAAACAGAGCCTAAAACAGAATAAAAACAGAGCGTAAAAATAGAAAGCTTAAACATAGAGTGACACTAACGGAAATCCTCCGCTTCGTGCGTTTGTGCGGACGCCATGCGCGCTTCATGCGTATAAGCTCGCTGACCAATTATGCATGCTACGCTCGTGCGCAATTCATGCGCGCCTCATGCGTATATGCTCACGGACCCAGTCTTGCTCATTGACCCAGTCACGCTGCATGCCATCTTCCGTATCGGATTATCCCAAATATTTGGGATTTGGTTTACGAAGTCTTGTGGAACAACGTGGCCTATCATTACTTCCCCCAACAAGCGGATCCTTGTCCTCAAGGTCCAGAAGCGGGAACATTTCCTTCAGCTTGGCCGTTGATTCCCACGTTGCTTCTTCGAGTGGAAGGTGTTTCCATTGCACCAAGCCTTCTTCAACCATTTGAGTCCCTTGCTTGAGCCATCGGTAGTCTAAAATAGTTTGAGGTTCTAAGATGACTACCCCCTCGTCGGAGAAAGGTGGTAACTCAACTCGTTTAGCTTCAGCCCCCTCTGGGTTGAGGTCTTCATTAAACTGGTAGCTTTTAAGTAGCGATACATGAAACACTGGGTGAATGCGTGCTTCCTCCGGCAACTTTAATTTATATGCAACTGGCCCAATTTTTTCGAGAATTTGATAGGGTCCGAAAAAACGGCTAGCCAGTTTTTGGTGGACCCGTTTAAAGACCGTTTGCTGGCGATATGGATGTAGCTTCAACAGCACCCAGTCGCCGATATTGAACATAATGTCCCTTCTTTTTTTATCTGCCAACTGCTTCATTCGATTCTGCGATCTCTCTAAATTAATCTTCAATTGCCGTAGCAGTTCATCTCGGCGCATGAGTTGTTGGTCAACTTCGTGTACTGAAGAGAGGCCATCTTTGTACGTCGGAATAGAGGGTGGTAACCGCCCATACAGCGCCTGGAAAGGAGTCATTCCAGTCGAAATGTGATATGTTGTATTGTACCAATATTCAGCCCAAGGTAAGTATGAACACCATTTCCGGGGCCACTGATGAACAAAACACCGTAGATATTGTTCGACGCAACGGTTGACGACTTCCGTTTGGCCATCCGTTTGTGGATGGTATGAGGAACTGAGCTTCAGTTTGGTGCCCGACATCTTGAAGAATTCTTGCCAAAAGTGGCTGATGAAAATCGGATCCCGATCGCTGACAATTGACTTGGGCATCCCGTGCAGCTTGATAATGCCTTCGACAAATTTTTCTGCCACATTTTTTGCAGTGAAAGGATGGCTTAAGGTTAGGAAATGTGCAAACTTACTGAATCTGTCGACAACTACCATTATGGTGTCTCTCCCTTGTGAGGTTGGTAAACCTTCAATAAAATCTAGGGAGATGTCGTCCCATACTTGACACGGAATGGGTAATGGCTGAAGGAGTCCTGCTGGAGACAAGGTTTCTGTTTTAATTTTCTGGCAAACTTCACATCCTTTTACGTAGTTCTGCACTGCTCCATGCATCCCCGGCCAGTAAAATTGTTGTCCCAGCTTCTTAAATGTACGTAAGACACCCGAATGACCCCCCATCTTGGTGTCATGCATCTCGTGCAGCAATTTAGCCCGTAAGGCTATGTCGTTCGGAACAATAATCCTGCCTTTGTAACGTAAGAGTCCTTTGCACCATGTATACGAACTTCCAGGTTGTTCCGTGGCCACACGGCTTTTTGCTTGGATGTATGGGTCCTTTTCCGCAGCTCTTTTAATTTCTTCCCACAAGCTAACTTGCGGAAAAAAAATATTTTGAAGGACGGGACTGCCCTGTTTGAGAGAGAGAGCATCAGCTGCAGAGTTTTCGCGGCCCGGTTTGTATGTAATTTCATAATCGTAGCCCAACAGCTTAGCAACCCATTTTTGTTGCTCCGGAGTTGCTATTCGCTGCTTTAAAAAATATTTGAGGCTACATTGATCGGTTTGAATATAGAATTTCTGGCCTAGAAGGTAAGGCCGCCATGTGCGTATGGCTTCGATGATAGCCAACATTTCCTTAGCGTACGTTGACCATGATTTCTTAGCCACTCCGAGAGCTCGACTCATGTAAGCCACTGGCTTGCCACGTTGAGATAGAACTGCTCCGATGCCTTCTCCCGACGCATCCGTTTCAATAGTAAAAGATTCATTGAAGTTTGGCATGGCCAATATAGGAGTGGTTGTCATGGCGCGTTTGAGCGCAAGAAAGGCACGTTCAGCTTCCTCGTGCCATCCGAATTGCCCCTTTTTGAGAAGATTAGTGAGAGGTCTAGCTATGATACCGTAGTTTTTGACGAACTTCCGGTAATAACCTGTCAAGCCTAAAAAACCACGCAGTTCCGAAATGTTAGTGGGTTGTGGCCAGGCTACCATAGCAGCAATTTTATTGTCATCCACCTTCACGCCTTGACTAGTGATGATGTGCCCCAAATACTCCAGTTCTTGCTGCCCAAATGCGCACTTGCTCGATTTTACAAAAAATCGATGTTGCCTCAATATTTCAAAGGCTTGCCTTACGTGTAATAAATGGTGGTCCCAATCCGGACTATAGATTAGAATATCATCAAAGAAAACTAATATAAATTTTCTAAGATGCGGACGAAAGATGGAGTTCATGATAGCTTGAAATGTTGAAGGCGCATTACATAAACCGAACGGCATTACTAAGTATTCGTAATGACCATTATGTGTCCGAAAAGCAGTTTTATGGATGTCACTTGGTTTAACTCGTACCTGATGGTAGCCCGCTCGCAGATCGAGTTTGGTAAAATACGAAGCACCGTGGAGCTCATCCAACATATCATCTACTGTTGGTATCGGAAATCAATCTTTAATCGTCGCGGCGTTGAGTGCCCGATAATCTGTGCAAAAGCACCAATTCCCGTCTTTCTTTTTTACTAGCAATACGGGTGATGAAAATGGGCTAGTGCTGGTTTGAACAAGCCCCGATTGCAGCATGTCCTGAACCTGCTTTTCAATCTCATTCTTCTGATAATGTGCGCACCGATAAGGCCGAACGTTTATTGGTTCGGTTCCTTCCTTCAGATTAATGCAGTGGTCGACTTCCCTTGGTGGTGGTAAGCAAGAGGGCTCTACGAATAGATCAGAGAATTCCTGCAGTAATTTTTGCATGCTAGGATGAATCTTCATCGGTGGTTCTGCTTGAGCGATCTGGAAGCATAACGCAAACAGCGTTTGGCTGGGGCGACATTCCTTGGTTAGTTCTTTGAGTGACGCGGCTTGGATGTCTTGCCCGTCGACGCCGATTAATCTCCTGGGTTGGTTTTCCCATAAAAATTCCATGGTTAATTGTTTCCAGTCGCACACCACGGCACCAAGTAATTCAAGCCATTGTATCCCAAGTACTACGTCCAAGCCTGTGAGAGGTAAGGAATAAAGAGTTAAGGAAAACACAGTGCCCTGCAAATTGATTTGTACCCCTTCGAACCTTCCTTGACATCTAAGAGATTCTTCATTGGCAACCCGAACCGGAAAAGTCTCTGTTGGAATAACCGGTAATCGCAGCAAGTTAGCTAAACGCTCACTCAGGAAATTGTGAGTTGATCCGCTGTCGATTAATATAATGATGTCGTGGTCACCGATTCTAGCCGTTACTCGCATGGTCTTGGGCGCTGACCAGCCCGTTAACGCATGCAACGTAATCTCTGGTTCTAGATTCTCCTCCTGGTGTCTTCCCGTATCTCTTTCTTCATTGACTTCATCATAGGGAACGTTGTTATCGTCCTCGTAGCCCTCCAACATTAGTATCCGTGGCCCTTGACATCTATGACCTGCAGTAAAACGTTCATTACAATTGAAACATAGACCTTGGAGACGTCGTCGCTGCATTTCCTCCCAACTCAATCGTCGAACTGGAGCGCCATTTGCTGCCCGATTTGCTGGTGGAAGAGCTGGGGGAGCTCGTAATGGAGGGGTAGGTCGTAAGACCCTCCTTTGTCTCATTAGTTGATCATCTCTCATCCTTGCAAAACGTATAGCATCTTTCAAAGTTTGTGGTTGAAACATACGGATTCCATCCGAAATTTCTGTCTTCAAACCACCCATGAAGGTGCCCACCAAAGCCTTTTGTGTCCAACCTTTGACCCGGTTGCCTAATTGTTCGAATTCCCGTTGGTAATCACGCATGGAACCCGTCTGCCGGATACGGGACAGAGCCTCGTCAAAGGCTTCGCAGTCTGATGGCCCAAAACGCTCCCAGAGTTCCTCTTCAAAATCAATCCATGACAGAACTCGACCTTCATCTTGAAAAGTCCTACGAATCCATTGCCACCACTGATTGGCTTCTCCTTCCAAATGGTAAGATGCTAAAGAAACCTTTTGGTTGTCGGGAGTATTTTGGAACTCGAAAAACTGGTTTACACGGTTGAACCATTCCGTCGGATCATCTCCTGAAAATCGCGAAAATTCTAATTTTGCCGTTTTGGAGGATACCACAAACCGTCCCCCATTGTGACCTTCACGGTTTGGATTACCATGGTTTGGAGGTTCTTGGTTGGCAAGGAGCACATCAGAGAGACGGTTAAGAGTCTCTTCAACGTGTCGCAATCGATCCGCCATGCCCGGCTCCATCCGGTGTAGCCCCTCTTGAACTTCACCGAGTCCAGCCTCCAGATGTTCAATTCTCTCTTTATTGGTTCCCATAGTAAAATGAACCTGGCTCTGAGGCCAATTGATAGGTCCCAAATGTATAGAACAGAAAATATTAAAGAAAAACTGTATTCTCTTCGGGTGAGAATGTACCACAATTTGACTCAACAATGATTGATGCTTCATTAATAATTCTCCTCTGGTTAAATAGCAGAATTACACCGAAATAAAAGGAAACAATAAACAGACTTGCGGACTAAGAACCGAAACTGCAGCTCACAAAACAGAGCCTAAAACAGAATAAAAACAGAGCGTAAAAATAGAAAGCTTAAACATAGAGTGACACTAACGGAAATCCTCCGCTTCGTGCGTTTGTGCGGACGCCATGCGCGCTTCATGCGTATAAGCTCGCTGACCAATTATGCATGCTACGCTCGTGCGCAATTCATGCGCGCCTCATGCGTATATGCTCACGGACCCAGTCTTGCTCATTGACCCAGTCACGCTGCATGCCATCTTCCGTATCAGATTATCCCAAATATTTGGGATTTGGTTTACGAAGTCTTGTGGAACGACGTGGCCTATCATGTTCTAACTTCATTTTTAAAATTAATTAATTTGGCTTTCCCTATTTGGTTCCAGAGAAATTCGATAAAATGAGAAGAGCATAGTTTTTAAATCTTCTGAATTGTGTTCTTTGATGTGTTTTTTTTTTTCTTATTATTTTCAGATTTATTTTAGCTTTTCATGTCGTGATTTGTTGTTTGTTACTTATGATTTTGTGTTGAATCACTTCAAATTTTTAAAGAACTTATTATGTTATGTCCATGAAATGTTGGTTAATTTTATTGCTACAGAATAATTTAGGTTGAATTTCGTTGAAAAGTTTACCTGTTGAAAAGGTTTAATAATGAGCATATGATAGGCCTAAATGGTGGAGTATTACATAGGAAGAAATGAGGAGGAGAGCTTAAGGAAACAACAAGACAATGCATGCACATGTTGTGAGTTTAAACTGTGTAGAAATTTCTATTGTGTGTCTGCTTTATGTCTTTTGTTTTGGAGCTTATGAAGGGTTCTTGTTATGATTCTAGTTATAATAATGTGAACATCTTAACATTTCAATATTAGCCATCAAACTATAGAAAATTAGAGGATAAGTGAAGAGAAAACAGAAGGTGAAACCTTTTAGTGATTCATGGTTCAATTGCTGCAGATCTTGTTTGTGTTTTCCCCTTGTTTTCGATAGATTTGGAAAGAGAAATTTAGCTGCTGCTTTGGTGGCTTATATGGTCGTTATGGTACCTTTAGAGGTGCTGTATGAGCATGTGTGATCGGTTCTTGAAGATGGCCTCAGAGTTAAAGTTGAGAAGTAACAAAAAAGGGTTGCTGCCATAGTTACTGTTTGTTGGTTTGGGGTGTTTATTTGGGTTTAAAAATTGAGGAGATGCTCCATAATTAGAGGCTGTTTTCATGGACACACATACAGAGTTTTCTGCCATGCGTTTGGATTTCATATTTGGATATTTGGATTTTTGAATTTGTGGAATTGGATATGTAATGGCACGTGGATTTGTTAGGTTCTACCATCGAGCCTACATTGACAGATGTAGAGCCTAGGTTGTTGAGCGGCCTACATTGACATTGATGATGGCATTGGATGACTGGGGGCTGTCATGTTCGTGAAATTGCAGAAGAAGCTTTAGGTTACAGTTGGAGCACACATGAGAGCTAACCAACTTGTTCATAGTCATATTTCTATTTTTAACAAATTGATCTTAGATGTTTAAATAGTGAGTTGCATGGATTTCCTTTGTTATACATTAGATTAAACAAGTGTTGCAAATTATTTATGGAATTGTTTTTGTTTTTGTTTTTAATTTTTTTAACCTAAAAATACTTTTCCTTCGTCTAAATTTTTCCAAGAAAATGTTATTTTTGAAAACATTATATCCTGTAACATAATATCAAACTAAATGCATTGCTAAATCATTTCTGACTTTTTTACCTTGTGCTAATTAAAGATATAACTCACAACATTGTGTTTCCTTGACTCTTTTTACCTAAAAACAAATTTTCCTTACTTTGTCAATGTATTTTCCTACAAATCTTTTTCCTTGCTTGATCCAATATTCCTACATTTTTAAAACGTCATGTGCAATAAATTTCAATGACACATTGCTTGTCATTCTCTAATATTTCATTTTACCGTTGAACTAGGTTCTTCCTCTTAAAACAATACAACTTCTTCAATTTTAAGTGCTCATTCTATTCCCCACAAAAATGCAATTCCATATTATAGTAGTGAAATAGGTAAAGCTTAGGATGATCCTCTTATCCCATAGACAAAACTCAAGCCTTAGAGCTAAACTTAATTGATAAGTTACTGTTATATCATGCATGTGAGTATCATCATAAAAAAATTATCATCGACCTAAAGTAAAGCAATAATTCAGAAGTAGAGTTATTCCTAAGTTTGTTCTGATTTTAAACTTTGACTATACATAATATCACATATAATATTGAGGGAGTAAATCATAATTTATAAAAAAACAAAAAATGCCAATCAATTCATGGATCACATGCAAATGATCCATGACCAAGTCCTATGGCTAGACAAACAAATCTTAAACAAATAAATAGATAAAGGCAGCAAAAACCTACCTAGTATTAAAATGCAGGGGTGAGACGAGAATAGGTCTTAGGTTTAATATTTATATAGACTGAAATTATAACACCCTAAGCACCAAATATATAAGTTTAAGTTGAGCCAATGTGGAGGCACACCTTATCAGCAAATCCATCACCACTCCCCTTCCCAAAGCTAGCAGATGTTAGTGTACTGTAATCAAAGCAGAACTCAATAGTTTTCACTAACAGCACAAGCAATTGGACTACTAAAATCTACTACAACTCACTCCAATCTTGAAACAGAACCTTAAGCACAAAAGAATGTAGCAATACCTGCTCAGACTCTTACATGCATCTAAATTATAGTTCTCCTCTAGAATTTGAATAACAATTGGTTCGACTTGAACATTACTCACTGATAGCAGCTACAAAAGAATATAAATTCATGAACCCCGTCATGAAAAGAAAATATCCTTGCACAACAATTTGGTTCACTGAATAGTTAGAAAAGAGATGGCGATTTTGTTAAAACTATTTATTTTTTTCTCCCCAAACATTCAACTTTCTAGCTTTTACATTTTTTTCAAAATCTATGGCATGAATGATTTTAATCGATTCTTTCATCTCGTAATCATTGCTATGTATAAAGGTATAAATAAACAAATTATAACCCTTCTTATAATGTATCTCCTATCTTCTGTCTAAATTTTCCATCCATCTCCTCTTCTTTGCAGAAAACACAAATCTTCTAAACTAAATTACTTTCTACTGTGAGGGACCCTATCTAGGTTACATAATCCTCTTATGACCCCACTGCTCTTTGAAATTAGAGATTGCTCCACTTTACGTATTGACAGGATCATTATTAGACCCAAGCACTACATTTATATTTGTTCACCATACTTTATATGTTCTATATTAACATGCTCCTAAATCTTTGATAACCATGCTTCAAGTCCAAATTCATTTCGTGCATGAACATTTACTGTATATCTAAAACATTGTAACATTATATTTAAATAAAAAATGGATCATACAACTGGGTGTAGACGTAGATCAACTCCAAAAGCAGCGCCACAAAAACTTCAATGTTCTCTCCATAAATGCTGTAAATGAGGAGAACACACCACCTCTAGATGCATAACCCTCAAAACTTTTTAACTGCAATTTCAATAACAAAGAAAAGAATTCCGTGCTATTTAGTCATTTAAGTAACAAACTATACTATGAATTAACACGATCATTTATTTCCCAAACTTGCTTGGACCTATGGTTTGTTTAAACTTATTGTTGTTTGAATTAGTAGTTTCTAACTGGAATGAGCTATATTGTCCTCGTAGACCTTATCATTAAGTTTTCTTCTTTTACACTAGATGTTTATATTTTAGAATAATTTATTTTATAGTAAATATATGACAAACGTGACTTGCACGTAGCCCCACAACTAGTATATATATATATATTTATATAGAAGAACATGATACCGGACAAGAGACCACATGACCGGAGCAATCATGGAGAAGGCCACACATAGGTACAACCTGAATCTTAATACAGTTTTATGTATAAAATTAAAATCTTTCTTTCCCAAGTTACTAAAAATGAATAATTTCATGGAAATTTTGTTTTTAGTAGCCTGGGATACGTTAGAAATTCTAGATTAATAGTAGAAATATTTACCTTGAAGGGCAAATCTTGAATGGATTACTGTTGTTCTATAGACTTTTTCACAAGTGTTGTTCATCCAAATCATCTTATGGTGGAATGTGCCACGTGATAAAAATTAGAGCAACTCTCACATTTTCTACACTTAAATGTCGGGATTAGAAAGACAATCTATTTTTTAGAGAGATTTCTTTGTACCAAAATCTCTATCTTGTACCAACGGGGAGGTATATATATATATATATATATCTTTTCCAATTTGTAACTCTCGCAGGGCTTGGGAAGATTGAAATTTGAGAGTCCCTTAGGCGATTTTATCTGCTAGGGTTTTTACGTGTGTATTGCATGGCTGCCGCGGGGGGCACTGGTGGCTCTATGCCGGTGGCCACCCCTCATTCATTCGCAGAGCTCATCTCTGCAACCCCTCAACCGATTCCGGATGCACTTCTGCCATCAAGGTGTCCAAAAACAATGGAGGGAGAAGTTTATTTCTTGTTTTCGAAGGAGGAAATCTTGAAGTCTGCTGAACCTTTTAGGTTTTCTTTGGTCCTCAAGTTTCTAAGACAGCGACCATCTTTGGATGCGATCAGACTATTTATCAAGAATAGATGGGGACTGTCTGGTGTTGCCGTTGTTTCGTCTATGAGAAAGCCGCGTAATGTGTTTGTCCGATTGACGTTGGAGGAGGATTTCAATAAGGCTTTTTTGAGGGAAGTGTGTGATATCGATGGAGTGGCATATCGTCCCTTTCACTGGTCACCGAAGTATTCTAAAGAAGAAGAGCCATCGGTTGTTCCAGTCTGGATTTTCCTCCCAGGTTTGGCTCCAAACTTTTACCATCCTTCAATCCTGAAAATTCTCACGGCACCAATTGGGAAGTTTATACGGTGTGATAATTCTACGCGGTGTGCAACTAGAATTGACGGGGCGAGGGTGTGTTTAGAGCTAGATGCAGCGAAGTCTCCACTCTCATCATTCTGGATTGGGGCTCCTTCTTGTCCTGCGAGTCGTAGACAGGAGGTGGTCTATGAAACTTTACTTGCCTTCTACACTAATTGTAAATTACAGGGGCATAACTTGCAGATGTGCAAAAAAGGGAAGATAGGGAAGGAGAAAGAGAAGAAACTTGTTCGTTTGGAGTATAGAGTAGTGCCGAAACAGTTGAAATCTTCGGACCCATCGGGTTCGAAACCAGAGCCTCAAGAAGTGGCGGTTTTAGGTATGGAAAGTAAAAGTTCGGATGATATCGTACTGGTTAGTGAAGTTTAGCCTATTGAGAGGGAAGAGGTGGAAGTGGCTATTTTTCAGTTCATGGAATCACATGGTATGGTCTCTGGGGAGAAGTCAAAGGAGGTGGAGCCACAAGGCCCTACAGAAGGGGTGTCCGCTATTCTAGAGGTGATGGCTCCAGTGGTCTCTGTGGTAGTGCAGAGCTCTGGCGAGGGGATAGTGGCATAGACTGAAGTGGAAGTTAATGTGCTGAATAAATTGAAGACGGCTCCATCTGTCCTTACGGAGGTGGTGTCGCCTATTAATAAAGTGGTGCAATCGGTTCCTGAGGAGTTGAATATACAGGCTTTGGATAGTAACATGCATTTGAGTCTTGTGGAAGTGGCGCAGGAGGATTTATTATCTATTATGGTGAATCAGGCTGAAGTATTACAAGGTGGAACATCAGTTGGGAAGGGCACTAAGAGTGGGTTGATTGAGGATGGCAATGATATGGCTGCTACGTTGGCCAGTTTCTCTAATACAGAAATAATGGTCGATAAAGGTTTGCCTAGTAAAGATGTTTGTTCTTACTCTGATACACAAGATCATGGGAAGAAAAAGGGTGAGGCAATTGGCACGAAAGTTCACAGCAGTAAACGGGTGATTACCCATTCCTCTAAATTGAATTTATGATAAGTCCAATATTGTATTGGAACATTAGAGGGGTGAGATCTTCTAAGAGTAGGCTGAAAAAGATTGAGTATGTATAAGCCGAAAGTTGTTGTGTTAGGGGAGCCTTTTCTACAGGATGATTTATTGGATGATGTTAAACGGGTGTTGGGTTTTAATTATGGGTTATCTAATGTTGCTAGGGATGGTAAATTGTGGATTTTTTGGATGAATGATTTCGATGTGAGTTTGGTTAGTTGCGGAACTCAACAGATTACAGTTCTCATGTCTAATGGCTCTATGAAATGTAAAGCTTCATTTGTTTATGTAAATTATGTTCAACGGCGGGAGTTGTGGGCTGAGCTTGAAAATGAGATTAATGGAACTGAGCTATGGTTAATAAAAGGGGATTTTAACATTATTGTTTTGGATGAGGAACGACGAGGTGGTAGTCCACGTTCTTTGGTGGCGATGGAGGAGTTCAACTCTTGGATTCACTCTTGCGGATTACTGGAGTTAAAATACTTGGGTAAGAGTTTATCTTGGTGTAATGGGCATGCTGGGGCTTCTCGTAGTTGGGCGCGGTTGGATCATTCGTTGGTTGCGCATAATTTTATTCAAGATTTTCCAGATTCTTTCATGAGATATTTACCTCATACTTCGTCAGACCATGCACCTATGGTTATTTCCTTGGTGAAAAATGTTGTAGAGTATGGGCCATCTCCTTCCGTTTTCGACAGATGTGGGTGGATCATGTGGATTTTCCTAGATGCGTCCAAGAGGTTTGGGATCAACCAGGGGCTGGTAGTGGTCTCCTAAAACTTGCAGCAAAACTAAAAAAACTGAAAGTAGCTCTGAAAGGGTGGAACAAAAAAGTTTTTGGATGGACGAGTGGGCATATTAAGGAGTTGGAGGATCGGATAGAGCGATTGGAGAGTCATTTGCAGTTGAACTATGATGAAGAGGTGGAACTTGATCTGTTGGCGTAAAAAATGGAGTTGGGTACCTGGAATTATCGTGAAGAAGTGCGGTTAGCTCAGTGTGCAAAAGTCAGCTGGTGGCGACATGGAGATCAAAACTCTCGTTACTTTCATGCTATCCTTAATAAATAGAGGCAATCGAAGATCATGGAGATGAGGCTTTCCAATGGCTTATCGTTAAAGTCCACTCAAGAAGTTCATGATGGGGCTGTGCATTATTTGCGGGAGTTCTTGGGGCAGTCTACTATTGTAGTGCTTCCGGATCTGGGTGATTATATGTCTAATGTGATTTCGGAAGATGATAACTTGAGATTATGTTCGGTGCCCACAGAAGAGGAGGTAAAACAAGCAGTATTCAGTATTCCCATAGAGAGTAGTCCGGGGCCTGATGGCTTTGGGTCGGGTTTTTACCGTGCTTGTTGGGATATTGTCAGGTCGGAGGTGGTGGAGGCGGTAACGGATTTTTTTCGAGGGGTTCCTCTTCCCAGATTCTATACTGCTGCTTTTGTAGTTCTTATTCCTAAAATAGCTCAGCCGATGGGTTTTGACAAGTTTCGGCCTATCAGTTTATGTTCCGTTTTTTACAAAATTTGCACTAAGGTCTTGGTGGCGAGGATTGCTCCTTTATTGTCCTCTTTGATCTCTTCTGAGCAATGTGTGTTTATTCCAGGTCGAAGTATATTTGATAATATCAGTCTTACGCAGGAGATGGTGCAATCGCTCAATAAGAAGGCGATGGGTGGTAATGTTATTTTTAAATTGGATATGGCTAAGGCTTATGATAAGGTGGAATGGGATTTCCTTTTGCATGTTTTGGCTGCCTTTGGATTTTCTTCATTTGTAAGAGATTTGATCAAGAATTGTATTGCTTCGCCTTGGTATTTGATTATGATGAATGGTATGGCTCGGGGTTTTTTTCAAAGAGGTCGAGGATTGCAACAGGGGGATTCATTATCACCATATCTTTTTATCATTATGGAAGAAGTGTTTTCTCGCTTACTGAAGAAAAATTTTTTGTGTGGTAATATTAAAAAATTTTCTCACCCAAGAGGTGCGCCTTTTGTTTCTCACCTTCTTTATGCTGATGATGTAGTATTTTTGCTAATGGAGGGAAGCGATCTTTGATAGAATTGATGAAGGTTATTGAGACTTATGAGTCTTGGTCAGGGCAATGGGTGAGTAAAGAAAAAACAACCATGTATTTTTCGAAAAATGCTACTGCAGGGCGGAAGATAGAGTTGCTCAGTATCACTGGATTTAGTGAAGATAATTTTCCATTCACTTATCTCGGTGCACCTATTGTTAATGAGCGGCTTATGAATTTACATTTAGAGCCTATCTTTAATCGGGTAAGGAAGAAACTTGGGGGATGGAAATTAAAATGTCTTTCAGCTGGGGGCAAGTTGATTTTGTTGAAGCATGTGTTAGCTAGTATGCCGATACATATTATGTCTATCCTTCAATTGCCAAAAGGGATCTTGAAGAATCTGAACAAGCTTCTTAGTTCATTTTTTTGGGGGGAAAAAGATGGAAAGGATAAAAAGAAATGGGTTGCTTGGAAGTCGATGTGCAAGCCAACTGATGAGGGGGGAATTGGGATTCAAGACTTTGATGAGGTACAAACTTCTCTTCATATGAAATTTGCATGGAAGGTTTTGACTGGGGATGATCTTTGGTCAAAAGTTTTTCGGACAAAATATATTGGGGACAAACATGTTTCTTTATTAGATCCTAAAAAAGGCTCAAGGTTTTGGAAGATGGTGGTAAAGTGCATCCCGGAGGTTTTGGAAAATTCGATATGGAGGGTACGAGATGATAATATTTCTTTTTGGTGGGATCACTGGTTGAATGAAGGTCCTCTTGCTAATTCTTATCCTGTGGTTGATGTGCCAAAGTTGATGTTGGCTGATTTAAAAATTTCTAATGGTTGGGACGTAGAAAATTTAAAGAGACTAGTGGGAGTACAAAAAGAGGAGGAGATTTGTAGTTACTTGGGTGCGCATAAATCTGGTCAAGATATACTGGTTTGGCTTCATAATAAAGATGGCTGCTTTTCTACCAAAAGTGCTTGGCAATGTATTAGGGTCATGGCACTAGCGGCACCTTGGGCTAAATGGGTGTGGCATGAAGCTATACCAAAAACAATTTCCATTCTTATGTGGAAGGCTTTTCATAATGGTTTAAGTGTGGATGATAGATTGAGGAGAGTTAGTATTCCTATTACTTCAAAATGTAATTGTTGTGTGCAGGGAAGATATGAGGATTTGAATCATGTTCTTGTTGCAGGTGACATTGCGGCTGGGATTTGGAAGAGGTTTTCGAATATTTTGGGTGTGCCTTATGACCCAAATAAACGTTGGTTTGAGTTGGTGCTACTTTGGTTTCGACGTGCGTCTACTAAGTCCCAGGTGGGTTGTATTTTGGGTCTGCTACCTTCTATTATTATTTGGAAGTTGTGGCATCATAGGTGTAAGGCAAAGAATGGAAGATAAATGCATTTCGGTGGAAGTGCTTTGGAGGTCTATTTGTGTGTGGATAAGGAAAATGCAAAGTAGCATGTTTAGTTTTACTAAGCTTACTTTTGCCGATGAGGAGAGGTTGAGAGAATTGAATATTCCAAGTAGTCCGATCAAATTGACGCCAGTTAGTTTGGTTTATTGGGTGAAGCCGAGATATAATAGATTCAAATTAAATATTGATGGATGCAACCTTGGCAATCCAGGGAGTTTAGGTGCAGGAGGGGTAATTAGGGATTTTAATGGTGATATGGTGCTTTCTTTTTCTTGTTATCTTGGGGTGGGATTCAATAATCTTGCTGAGTTGAAGGCTTTATTAATTGGGTTAAAATATTGCCGTTCTTTGGGCTTGCTTCATGTGGATATTGAATTTGATTCTTTGGTTTGTGTATCCTGGGTTTAGAAGAAGCGTTGTAGAGTGTGGTATTTAGAAGATTTTTGGGAGGAGGCAATGGGTTTGATTGAAGGTGAAGATTATGATATCAATCATATTTATCATGAAGGAAATGCACCAACTGATTATTTAGCTAAAATGGGAGCTCAAGGTTCGACCTATGTTTGGTGCTCTTTATTGAGAGTTCCAAAATTTCTTAAAGGATTGCTGCGCACGGATAAATTGTCATTGCCTTATCTGAGAGGTCTTTGACTTGTTGGTCTTATTTTTTTATTTTTTGGTTTAATCTTTTTTTGGTGAGGTTTGGTTTTTTGTGGCATATTGCTAGTTGTGTATTTTTTATATGCTTGATTTTTAACCAAGGTATTCCTCTGCCATAAATGAGGGTTTGTGCTTAATAAAATTGGAAATGGGTCACTCTTGGACATGTGACCCTAACTCTTTTATAATTAAAAAAATAAAAAAATAAAAACTCCCGTAGGGCTTAAATGCCCAGCAATTAAACCACTATTAATAGCCACTTCATATGCCAAACCTAACAGTTGAAGAGCAAGGGGTGCCCAATACAGGTGCCCTTTATTACATCTATCACTCGTACATAGTAGGAAAAATTTCAGATATGCATCTCTCAATATGTTCTCAATCTTGTTCATACTGACATATAGGCTGTGCGACCACCGAACACACCTGTAAAAGAAAAAAATCAGAGGTTTATACCAAATCTTTCCGAAAGAATACCAGCATAGCAACACTCCGAAAAGTATCATGTTATGTCCCGACTCATTTGATCACATCAAACTACACATCCCTAATCTCTCTCGAGTCCAACTGACTAAGAACAATGCTCAAATCTTGGATCTAGTATGGTTGTTCCACAGTTTTCTACAGGTGTTTGTTGAAATCATCTTTTCGATAGTGGAATGTGCCACGTGGTAAAAACCGGAGCAATACTTACATTTTTCATAGATTAAATGTCAGGACTAGAGAGACAAATATTGGTTTGATAGAAGAATTTCTTGTGCCAAAATCAAAATCTTGCACCAAAGGGGGGAGAGGCCATATCTAGGCCTTCCAATTTGTAACACTTAAGCTTGCTCTAGATAATGATATGAGATGAGATGATCTGTGAATAATAGAGAAATGATTTGTGAATAGTAGTGAAATAGTTTGAGTTGAGATGTTTATGAAGTTTTGAAAAATGAGAGAGAAAAAATTGAATAAAAATATTATAAAGTTAAAATATTATGATAATATTATTTTTTAATATTATTTTTATTTTGGGATTTGAAAAAGTTGAATTATTTTTTATGTTTTGTTTGGAAGTTTGAGAAAGTTATAATAACTAGGTAATGATTAGATGAAAAAGTTAAAAATTTGAAATTAAAAAATATTTATATTTTTGGTATTTGAATATTAAGATGAAAGTATCTTACTATTCAAACTGGCCTTAATATACCAAAGCCGACATCAATCACAACAGGACATACGAAGAGGATGGAGAGCCCACTATATGTGCCCCTTTTTTGACTACAGGATAGAAATCACGGACAAACATGCATGGTGACAAAACCAGAAGTAATTAGGAGAAAGCTGGAAGGAAATGGAAGGTGACTCAACTCTTGCAGTCTTAACTGAGGCCATAAAGTCGAAATAAAAAGTGTCTCAACTTTAATGGGCCCTTATATAAACCTCGTCGTCCTAGCTAGAATCCTGAACTTTTCTTTTTGAACGTACAAAGGTACCTAGCTAATAACTATAGTGAAGTGAAGATTAAGCTGAGTTGAGCTGAATTGAACTTTCTATAAATAGTAGTGAGTTGAGATGGTGGAGTTAGTTTTATGGAGCTCACCTAAGATGAGTTTAGATATGTTTGGATATTAAAATGAGTTTAAATGTATATATGGGAAGTCGAAAAAGGTTGCGGGTCTCACGTGTAAAAATGTATTGAGTTGAACAAAGTTGTGGTTCCCACGTGTAAAGAGGTTTTAAGTTAAGATGAGTTTATTGATTTGAGAGTTGGATGTTTGGATGTTTGGATGTTAGAAGAGGTCTAAATCTGAATCGAACTCAACTAAGCTAAGTGCAGTCTAACAACCAAACGAGTCCTAGACATTATGATTAATAATACCAATATAGATGAGATTATAACTTGAAAAGATTAATGCTTTAAAGAAAATCCAAGTCGCATATGAATGGATGATTGTAACTTCTACTTCAAAGCTAATTGTAACCAAAACTTCTACTTTTAATTAATGGATGATTTTATTGAGTACTCTTCAATATCAAGGTGGGGTTACAATCTCTAGCGTCCTTATTAGATCATTTCATTGTTGGCGGTATAGCTTGAGTCTCACATTTTATAAGAAGGAAATGATTCTACTTTCATTTGAAAAAGCCTAATAAGAGCCTAACTCGTATATTAGCTTATATGAAAAAACGACTAGTCAAGATTATATTTGGAGGCCCTTAAAATCAGTACAAATTGCAAGAGCTTCTACCTCCTAGGCAATAGGAGATCTCATTTATCACTCTCCTATATCCGAAATAATACAATATAAAAAATAGTTTGTATGTAACTTAGTTTGCATCAACATGAATTGGATAAAAAAAACTATAGGAGTACATGTATATATATATATATATATATGAGAAATGATAGTTGCAGTAGTGAGCGTGCAAGCACCGCGCAATCACTTTGAAAACAGTGAATAAATGCGAGATCCACATGAAAAAAAAATTAATTTTTTAATAGTGATCCCCACTCTTTTTCAAAGCGACTGCACGTTGCATGCAACTCCACGACTGTATGTAGCATTACTTTATATATATATATACACATATTTCAAATAAGTTACCCTAAGCTAGCCAGATTTGGTCAGAGTTGTCTCTACACAGTAGTGTTGTCAATTGGGTCATGTCGTGTAAGCTCATTTTAAGTCCACACAAACCTAACACGAATAATGTAACGATTCAATCACCCTGATCCAGACATGACACATTTGTTTTACAAGTTGATCCAACACAAACCGTTTGTCTTGTTTACGTATTTGGGTGACGATGGGCCAATCTAAAATCACACTATCAATTTGGCCCTTAAGAAACAAAAGGAAAAAAAAAAAAAATATTAGCCAACATTTTGATCCTCTTTTGCCATTGAATAAGAAGGCAAATACTAAGGGTGCTACCTGCAACCTCTGCCCCTGCATGGGTGAGGGAAGGGAGAGGTTGGCCCTATAGGTGCCCCTGTTTGTATGCCAGGGGCAGAATGGGCCCCCACAACCGTCTGCCCCACCCTAACCACCGCCAAAACTACCGGTCAAATCCAAAATTATCCAAAACCAAACTCTAATAGAGAGAGAAAGACATACCCAGGGCTAGGAGGCTCGGGTCGACGAAGAGTGGAAGAGAGAGAGAGAGAGAGAGAGGGAAAAGAGAGAAAGAGACTGCCGGGGGGAGAGGGTTAAGTTTTTAAATTAAACGTAATAAGAAATGACATCGTTTTATTAAAAAATTATTTTTTAATATATATATATATATATAAAGTGGGTTGGGTCTGGTCGGGTACACGGGGTAAACCCTAGGCGGGCTTGGGCCCAACCCAGGCCTCGCTTGTAACACCCCCAAACTCTTCTTGGGATTTGGCAAAGCTTGAAGCATTGTGACACATGCAACATAAGGTTACATACCCCCATTCATGATAGTTAAGAATGCAATGCACTTAGCATACTTCCAACAATATGCAATAAACTCAGAGGATAGATTTTCTTTTAGGTATACACAATGCACCAAAATACTAATCCCAAAACATAAACACTTTCCATTAATATTCACATAAACAAAAGTCATAACATTTGTCCAATTTGTTTGTAAACAAAAGAATAGAGTACTGGAGACAGAACTCCATAGTTACAGACAACAAAAAACCTAATCTAAACGCCAAGTTACTCGCACAACTCAGTTATCAGTTCCAAAATAAAATCCAAAAGTTGGAGGATCAACTCCATGAACTCCCCGAGGCTCCTCCTCGGCCTATTCGATGTTGTCTAGCTGGGGGTCCGCGAGTTCTTCGATCCCTGACACATCATCTACCATTTGATGAGAATGATAATTGGGACTACCATGATGAGATTTATAAATCTCAGCAAGTAAAGCTCCTAAGCTACTAATAGTATAAATAAACATGCTTGATAGTAACATGACATGTATGCTTGATGTATATGGTCTTGCTTATGAAAATCATGGCATGCTTCCTTACTTAAGATAGACTTATACATGATGTATTGTCTAATGGGGTTGCCATGATGTCTTGTCTCATAGGGTTGCCATGATGTAAACTTGATTCTTCATGCTTGACTTAAGAATACTTCATGACATGCTTGCATACTTTATGACATGATGGTCATGACATGTGACAAATGATCATGAATTATATACATAGCAACATGGCATAAAATAATTCAATCTAATACGCGTAATTAAAACATGAATTTAATTGCATGAACCTCACCACCTTACATACATAAAATACTATAGGTAAATTAGAAGCTAACTTACAAAATTCTATTCGTAGCCTAAAAGTGGCATAGGTTGAAATGAGAGATGTTCTAGAGTTAGAAATTCTCAATTAATTCTCATAAAAAGAACTTAGTAACTTTGACTTGCAAAATTTACCCCTTAACTTTTGGAAAATTGTAAATTAGCCCCTAAACTTAAGAAAATTACAAACGGACCCTAAAACTTACCAAAATTTACATACTTCATGTAAATTTCATCCTAAATCCAAATATGGGCTAAGCATTTACAAAACTAAACCCTACAATAACTCTTCTAGGCCAATTCATACATAAGCTAAAACCCATGGTTTTGCATGCTACTTGTTCATTTATCACCCTAACTTGCTTAACCCGAAATTAACAACTCAAAATATCACATTCCTAGTTCTAAGATCATGCCAAGATACTAAATTAAACATTATATAAAACCTTAAACTCATCATTTCAAAGAATTACCCTAATCTTGGTATTTTTGGTCCAACACTTGCATTTTCAGTCCAAGGACTCCAAAAGTCCACAAATCTTAATTCTAACATGTTCATCATCCAAAGCTAGTTGATAACATGCTCGAAAATCACATTAATCATCAAATGAAACTTGGCTTGCACGGAAAACATAGAAACCAAAATTTGGCATGCTTTCGACTTAAACATAGAGACTAAATCATTGATTCACATGCAATAAATCTTAAAGCAATACATGCATATACCTCACATTCAAGTTATAACTTGATCTAAACATCAAATCCAACATATCATAGCAAATATGACACCAAAACATCACTAACCCCGCGAGCCTCTAAATCATGGTTAAAACCACACCCTTTCGCATGTTTATAAAAAATCCAACGAGGACCTAAGTCACAAAACTTCAAAAATTCAACTTAATCCATAGATCAAAGCTTTAAGAACAAGATTTTAAAAAACTAAGGCTAAAATGACAACTAAACCAAACAAAACATACTTTGAAGGATTTGGCTATATCACTTTGTAAATCATGCAAAACCATTTTATAAACACCCTCATATGCTATAAATCAAACCATAAACTTTCATAAAATCATGCCAACACATCAAAGAACCGAGATTCACAAAACTTTTCATCAAGACAACAAAAACTTCAAAGAGTAACATCATACATCCAAACCGAATGCTTCCATCACCAACTCCAACATTCAACCATCAAAACTCCAATAAAAATTAACCATCAATCTCACAAGTATTCAAGACTCATAACTTAACAAAATATAAGAGATGTGAGCTACATAAGACTTACAAAGGGTTGGAACTCAAGGGAAGCACGCAGAAAATTCTCTCCAAGCTCACTTAGTTTCTCTCTAGGGAAAGTGATGAAAAAAGCCAAGAGTGGGAGAAAATGAGAGGGTGTCGGGGGGGGGGGGGGGGGGGGGGGGGGGGGGGGGGGGGGGGGGGGGGGGGGGGATTGGTGGTATAGGAGCTGGCCTCAGGTGGTTTAAGTCTATGACATACGAAATGAAGGTTGCTTGCAAAAAGGAGAAGAAAATCTGTTGCAAAGGCGCTACATCCTTGCTGCTGAGTAGGGTGAATTTGAGGAGGATTTTGGTTGCTTGTTTGACTTTCTTTAAACCACTATTTGGGGGTAAAAATAAGGTGGGAAGTCAGCCATTGTATGGTCTTGTAAGTGGAGGAAATACTGTGGAAGAAGCTTGGGGGAACTACGGGTTCGGTGGGACTAAAGAGGGGCAAACCGATTGCATTTCATTTGGGGTTTAAAGAGGGTTTCAATTAGGATTTTAGTCCATAGCCAATTTTCTTGGTCAAATGCAATTACCAATATGTAAGGGAGTAGATGAGAGTGTACTTGAGTGGTTGGTTACTTATGGAAGTGGCTTAAACTATGTGGGAATTGCTTAGTCGAAACCGGCCACTAGTGTTTAGGGTTTGAAGGTTTAGTGTTTCCGGTTATCCTAACCAATTGGAGTTTCGTTTTGCACCATCAAATTTTGGGTTTCACTAGGGATGAAACCCTGGTAGGCCAAAAAGTGTGAGTGGATGGAATAGTGAATTGTGTAAGAAGCCTATTCACTTGCTTGTTTTTCACTCCAATCATTACACATTTGTACTACGCTTGACACTGGTGGCTAAAATTGTGTCATGTCTCGAAAAATGTTTTCTAGTGATCCTAGGTTGATTTGGACATCCAACATGATGATTTGACAGTTGTTTGAACCAAATGCCACGTGGCACTCTCTCCTGAAGGGTTACTATTCACTCGAAAAACTTGAAACTTTTTATTGTACTATAAAATCATAAATATTCATATGAGACTAATAATGTAATTCATTTCGTAAGACTATACTCCTAAGTGGCTCAAATAAATAAAAAGGCAATTCAGTCTCCATAGCGAATCGGGATCCGAATACGCTAATAGACTAAAACCTAATTGATCGTTCGATTCAAGAAATTTCAGGATTTTATGATGTTTCTAAAATCTATCGAAATTCTTTCAAGATGTTACACCGCCCTTGCATGGCTTCACCATGCAAGCGGATGCCCCGCAGCCCGCATAGGACCGACGGGTGGACAGACGGACGGCAAGACCCCGCCACCCACCCTTAACAAATACTATATAACAATATTTTTAGAAAAGATTTAAAATAAGTGCTATGTTGTTCAATCTACAACTCAAATTTAAGCAAAAACTTGGTTGACGGGTCATTCATGATTCAAGTCAATTGGATAACCCTAATGACCCAAATAAGCTTTTTTTTTTTTTTTGCTAATGGCGTCAACGATTTATTCATGAACCTATTGGCAACAACCACTCATTATTTATTCATGTCAGATTTGGTAGACATTAATTTGAATCCAATTATTCTCAATCCTAATCAATTGGAAAATACTAAAGTCACCAACAATGGGTCTCGATTGTTTTTTTTTTTTTACTTAATGATTAAAGAAATATTTTTTAAAAATGTGAATTTTTTTAAAATATTTAAGAAGATTAAAACAATTGATGAAAAGAAAGAAAAAAATAGAAGAAGGGAATTATACTTATCGGGCCCATTATCGGACTGTACCCGGTAGCACTACCCTTTATGATTACACGTCGTCGCAGTGTCAGATTGTAGATTTTGCCAAAAAAATGTTGGCCTTATCCACAGCTCATTGATGCATACAGACGGGGCGAGAAGGGAATATTAAAGGTGTACATGGATTGTCAGCAGTTGTATTTATCGGTTGGACTTAAGATTAACATGTCCTATTATATGGAATGTCAGCAGTTGTATCTATCAGTTTTTTTTTTATATATTAATTAAGCTCTTAGTAATAAAAAATAATTAAGATTCTTACACATTAACGGGTCATGCTAGCTTAGTAGGGTAATGTTATAATATAGAAGGGAATTAATTATGTGATGCAAAATAATAACATTATATAATTTAAAAAAATATTATTATTTTATTGGATAGCGTAAAAGTTATAAATTAGTTGGGTCTATGTATTTTTTATGTAAAAAATATGTTACCGAAAGGCCATCAGCATAGTTTCCTCCAGGCAGCTTCTGTATGCGATTTCCTGCACAACAAAAATCCCAACTGATCGATGGTTAATCAACTGGAAATTCACGGGAATGTGTTCAGATTTGACTTTGCATTGAAAGTGAAGTGCTACAACTACAAATAAATTTCACAAAAGTGAACTTATAAATTGATATAGTTTGATGTGGTGCTTTAGATCTAAAATATATTACATGAAATCACGTCAATTTGTAAGTTTACTTCTATGTAATTCCTTTGTGGCAAAAACATTTCTCTTTTTCATTTCATGTTAACTAAACTAGATATCTTTCCGGAATTGTATAATTAATGCTTAAAACACAAGAAAAGGAAAAATGATACCAATATCAGCGAGGTTCTGCTATCAAACAGTTGATGACAGGGAAGAGATCATCTCCAGAATCTCATTGTGTAAATTGCCATTAGTCACAAGCACTCCACCTGAAGGAAATATAATTCTCCGTCCATTTTTATCCGCAGCAAGATCCAGTTGACTACCGTTCCAGTCAGTCACCTGATTTTTGTTCCAACTTTTATCAATGAGTCATCAATGCAGGCAAAACATTTGTAGTATTTATAGTTTCTACAAATAACAATCTATCAGAAAGCTAGGCCAAGACATTTGAAGCATACAGACATACCATGGCTAATAACAATCCAAACAGTCAAGGCACCTGAAGAGGTTTCCCAATGTAATACTGATCTCAACATGAAACCCACTATATTTTAATTAGAAAGAAAATAGGGTTGACTCTTATTTTTTCCTCCTTATATCATCATGCACTGTCACATTTATTTAACAAGAAATTGTGTGATCGATTTTGTGAAGGAAAAGATTATCGACAAGCAACATGGTATTAGAACTACCCTACATACTGGCTTCCAAAGATTCAAGGATGGCAGGCTTCTTCCTTGTGCTTGTATAAAGTTGATCCTCTTCACTCTTTTTTCTCCCATAAGGTGTGAAAGTACTTCGCTGTTAGAGATGATTGTTCCTTTTTTCGTAGATCCAGGAAACACTATCTAAACAAAGTTCCGTTGAACTTCCCGTAGATTTTTGTAAAATTAAGTGCTAATTTGGAAGAAGAAATTTTCCTGCATGGCGCGTTCATTTGATACAGTGAAATAACAAAATTATCCCTAGGACTTTTTTTATTTTATTTTATTTTATTTTTATGCACCAACTCATGCACAAATTGCACCCCTTTACTCTTGTTTTTATGATTTTCTTACTTTCTAATCATCACCCAGCACCCGCTCCCTCTCCCACGTGATCTTCCAGAACCACCATAGCCATGACCTCCCCTGTACCCTCCACTGCCGTTTCCAACAACCCTGCCTCCTCTGCCTCCACTTGCATCTAAATCAAAAGGAGGATTAATGCACAAACACCTCTTACCATCATTGTTTGGGTGTGACCATCACCACCATAATCGTCACAACCGCTCCATCTCATACCTGATCTCCCACCACCACCATACCCACAACCATCATGACACCCTTCACCACTTCGCTTCCACCGCTACAACTTCCTTACAAGAGTTGGAGCCTTCACCGGGATTGGATCAATGACTTGTGCACATCCTCTCAACACCATCTCTGGGTTAACAAACTCGAACTGCTCATCTCTTGTCCTTAGATCCATTTCTTGTTCCTCATCTTTAATCCCTGTTCCTCTTATACAAAAATTGTTTTTTTTAAACCCTTGCCATTGCTACCGCCTCTTCGCCAACCACCACCCACAAATTTTAATTTTAGTGATGGATCTGATTTGGTGTTTGAATCAATTCATGAGGCAGTTTGGATATGTTTTTCAATCCAATTTGTATTATGAAACTGGTTTCTTAGGGTTTGTCCAACAGTGGTGAAGATGAGCAAGATGGTGAAGTGCTTTGATGACCAATAGACCATACTCCTCATCCACAACACTCATAATCCTCAATCCATGTGCAAGAAAAGAAAATACTGTTCTGAGCACAATGTAGTCAGTTCATAATCCTCAATCTATGTGCAACGCACTTGTCATGAAATACACTTGTCATGAATTTCTTTCTAAATTGATGCTGAGTTTCATTGGAGGGGGCAAACTGAGTCGAACCTTTAAAACGGAGTCCCAGGTGTTCTAAATTGCTCAGGGCAAGTTACAAATGAATGGTAATTTATGCAAGAATTTAAAATATAATAACTAAAACTTATGAACATCACAAAGACAAGGGAGTACCATGAAGGGGAGAGAGAAAGAGACTGCTTACCTTCCCCCCTGCTTCGTGCACACATATCATGCCAACAGCATGATCCCAAGCCTGAAATATGCATCATAAATGAGATTAAAAATTAAGGCATGTAATCACAACTTTGGAAGTAATTAAATCTCGAAAACAACACACTACCTTGACAGTTTTTTGAATTTTGGCTCGAAGAACAAAAACAGAAGTCCTGCCTGAAGCCACCATTAGATACTTGCATAAGCTGCATACCCCGAAAAGAATACATGATATACAAATTAGAAAGAGAATCATAAATCCAAGAATAATATTAATTAATAACCGATAGAATAGGAAGCTTAAATTATCAAAAAGAAGATACAGTCAAATTAGTGAACAAGAACATAATTAGAGATAATGCACCACAGATTTTACAGGGCTATCAGAACCAGAGAATCATAACAGTAGGCTTTCTTCTCATTGTGTGCTTCTTGCCAAGGCGGGAGCTTATTACTGGCAAGAAAGTAGATACCTCATACACCTTGAATCCTCTCTTTTAAGGCATTTCAATAGAAACTTCCTTATCAATTTAAAGGTGACCCTATTATTCTTGAACCGAAGTAGCTCAAGATCAAAATGAAGAGCAGAGTACTATAGGGCCAAACTACTTAATACTCTTATGGTCTTAATGTCTTAGATTTTTCTCTCTTGGTACAAAATACAAGATTAGGAAAAAAGGAAAAAAAACCCAAGATGGTCAGAAAATGGCGGCCAACTACCCAGTAATCACATCTTGACATGTAGAACGGTAAGCTAAGACTTTAAAGCCAGTAAGATATTTGATTTGTTAAAACTTGCAATTACTAATATAGGAATAAAAGTTTCATTTGGTTAGCTGGGATAAAAGATTTATACTCCTTTGTTGTGTGGTGGGTTGGGGTTTAGAAAGTTGAGTATCTTTAATAAAGCATTGCTTGGGAAGTGGTTATGGAGGTATCATCAGGATTGTGAATCCTTGTGGAGGGACACAATTGATTCAAAATATGGGAGTGCATGGCAGGGGGGGCTGGAGTTCTAATGAGGTAAGAGGTACTCATGGTGTGGGAGTGTGGAAAAGTATTAGGAGTGGTTGGGATGATATTGTAAAACAGGTTTTTTGTTGTAGTTGGTGATGGTTCCAGACTTCGTTTTTGGCATGATCCAAGGAGTGGTAGGGTTCTTCGTGCTGTTTTTCCAGATCTCTTTCATATTTCTCAATATCTGAATGCTTCGGTGGCTGAGATTTTGGAGGTTTGTCCCATTGGAATGTTCAGTTTTCTAGAGTTGTTAATGACTGGGAAATAGAGGCTGTTTCTGAATTGTTTGGCTTATTGTTTTCTAAACAGCTCGGGCAGGATGGGAGTGATAAGATGGTCTGGAAGCACACTGGTAATAAGAAGTTTTCAGTTCGTTCTTTGTACAAGTTGCTGTCTAGGCCGAGTGGGTACACTCCTTTCCTTGGAAGAGTAAGGTGCCTTCAAAGGTTGCAGTCATTGGCTGGTCTGCTTCTTTAGGGAAGATTTTGACTTTGGACAATCTCAAGAAGCAACGAAGTGTGGTTTAATTGTTTTGGATTGGTGCTTCTTATGTAAGAAAGCTGGTGAAGTGGATCATTTATTATTACATTGTGAGGTGACTAGGGTGTTATGGTATGAAGTGTTTAATAGAAGTGGAATGACTTGGGTGATGCCTAGGAGGGTGGTGGATCTTTTCGTTTGCTGGAGAGGTTTAAGGGGTAATTTGCAAATTGTTGCTGTTTGGAACATGATCCCTTTATGCCTTGTGTGGTGTATTTGGGATGAGAGGAATGGTTGATGCTTTGAAGATAAGGAATACTTGGTGGATGAACTTAGACTTTTTTTCTTTAATACCTTATTTCAATGGCTTTGGCTATTGTATTTAATGGAACTAGTGTCCATGATTTCCTTATTGCATTTTCTAGTTCATGACTTGTAACTAGGTTTAGTTTTTGTATACGTCATGTGTACTTGCTTTGCCTTGCTACTTGTCTCAATAAAATTTCTTATTCTTAAAAAAGACATGTAGAATGGTAAGCTAAGACTTTAAAGCCAGTAGGATATTTTATTTGTTAAACTTGCAATTATTACTAATATAGGAATATAATCTCAAGGCAGAGTAGCACCACACCTGACAATTGAATTAGAAAACTGAAAAGGACTTCGCAAAAATAAGACCTAAAAGGCTACAAAAGCAAAAGAACTGCAAAGTTCAAATCAAAGTATGCTTTCATCTCAACTAGTTAAAACTCTGGCACATCCAAGAAAACCCTAAGGAGACTGCCGCCATCCACCATTGTTGGTGAGTGACCCCTCACCGTTGTCACAGACAAAGCCGACGGACCTCAGCGCCATCTGGCATCGGTCCTGAGGAGAGAGAAATCCTAACGAAGTGAGAAAACCCTATATCTACCGCCACCCACCCTTGTCGGCGAGAGATACCGCACCGTTTCGTCATAGATAAAGCCGACGGAGCCCGGCGACTTTGCTGAGGGCTGTCTGGCGTCTGTCCACCCTCTGGCGACCTAGATTTCTCTATATTGTCTCTCAGAGTACTTTGGCGACCCCTACGACTGCTCCGTTGGTCTTGCCGCCGACATAGAACGAGTCGACGCTTTCCGATGAGTCTTCTGGGAGTACTCCGGCGTCAAGCAGTGATCTTCAACCGTGGTTTGCAGCCGTGGTCTTAAGCCGTGTCCCTGTGTCGCAGATTTAGATTCTCTGAGATGACAAATGGTTGTTGAAGGAGGGGAGTTGGTCGGCATGGGTTCTTCTATGGAATTGGTCATAGAATCTAAATCCTTTACATTGATGAAGAAGGGGAGCATGTTGGTCATCACTGAAAGGAGTCGAAGGGTGATATCTAAGCTGGTTCTGGGTTTAACAACAGTACAGTGGTTGGACAAGGCCATGGAAGCGTGCACAAAAGATGAGAAACAAGATTTTTTCTCTACTGTCCGAGAAGGTAGATGCAGTTTCCCGGCGCATCATTGCTCGAATACTCGAGGACATTATATGGCGGTGGAGGAAGGAGGAATTTTATTTTCATTCCTGAGGAGGGGAGCTGTGATACCCCATATGATATGGATAAAGGTAGCTGGTGTATGGGATCCCACATTGCTTGGGAAGGAGAAGTTCTTACTCTTTATAAGGTTCTAATGGGGCTCCAATTGTATTATTGACTAGTCATTTTGGAGTATAGGCCATGTGGTTTGGACCTTCCATTGGGGCGTTACAGGAGCAGTGGCTGGAGAAGGATGCGGGAAGTGCTGCGTGATTTTTCCTTCAGCAAGAGAGGGAGTGATGATTTGGAAGGACAAGGTGCTGTAGGACATGGCTCTGTCAGGGAGCTGCGTAGCAGACATGTGGCGAGGCAATCCTATGCAGTAGCTTTAAAGACGGGTCAGGCTTCGAGGGTTCAGAGTGAGGAGGGTCTGCAAATTATGCCTCAAGACCAGCTTGTCAAGATGAGTTGCGTAGCAGACATGTGGCGAGGCAATCCTATGCAGTAGCTCTAAAGATGGGGTCAGGCTTCGAGGGTTCAGAGTGAGGAGGGTCTGCAAATTATGCCTCAAGACCAGCTTGTCAAGATGTACAATTCTTTAAAAGAGATGGAAACCCAACTTGGCGAGTTGAAGACAGCGATAACTATATTATCTACGAAAATAGACCGGCTTTCAGTTGGAGGTAATAGGGTTGTAAGTAACAACATAGGCCCGAATCCTTTAAACTTAGAAAAAGGAAAACGGAAGATTGGATTTGGCCTTGTCCCTATAACTAAATCCAGGAGAGTATGGCAGGTCAAAAGGAAATCTAGTTTATTTGAAGAGGGGTCTACATCGAGTATCGGCGTAGAGACATCAGCGAAATGTCATTCGCCTCATGTAACATAGGATAGACCGATAGTCGGTATTACACCCTTGGTCCCCAAAGAAACTATGGCTCCCTCGTTAGAGTTGAAGGAAAATTCTGTATTGCCGAGGTCTGAAGGAAATGTAGGATCCACTATCAACCCAGAGGTGAAGGGACTTGCTGTCACCCCAGAATCTCCAATAGAGAGAACCAATGGAGTTGCTGGAGAACCTATGAGTTTGGCGTTGGTTCCTTGTGTAGACTCGAGAGTGCAGTTGGATACTATGTCTGGGGATAACGTTGCTCCCCTGGTCTCTCTTCCTCCAATAGCAGACTGTATTCTACCTAAAGTTAAAAAGATTCAACAGTTTGTGGGAATCTCACAAGGATGTGAAGATCAATTTAAAGAACTAATCACTCGATTGAGGCAAGCCACGCGCTTAAAACCAAATCAAATTTCAAGAAAAGCAAGGAATTACAACGTCTTTCTTGGGCAATCAACTACGATGCTAAGGGTAGTAGCTAGGGGTGATAATCGGGCGGTCCGGACCGGGAAAACCGACCGGACCGGCCAATTCGGTCCGGACCGGACCGGACCGAGAGTTGTTCCGGTCCGGTCCGGTCCAAAAATAAGAGGACCGAATTAATTCGGTCCGGTCCACGGTTCGGCTGGTTTTCGGACCGGACCGGACCGAATTAAATATATATATATAATTTAATAATTTATATATATTAAGTATATAATTTTCATTTGACTAATTAACCTAATCCTATCACTAATTCATCATTAAGTAATTATTAACTAATACACATTTATAAGTTTATACTAATAGTAATATTTATAATTTTATAGTAATACTAAATTATTAATATTTATACTAATACAAGTATTATATTAATAGTCTAGAGTCTACTTCTAGACTCTAAAGTCTAATATGGTATTAATAAAAATATATACTAATAGTATATTAGTAAATTAGTAATAGTCTAACATAGAGTAAGAGTCTAAGACAATAGTTAATAGTTATAGACTTATAGACTTATAGTTATAGTAATATAGTTATAACTTATACTAAATCACTATAACTAATATTAGTATATTACTAACATATAGCTATAGCCTATACTATATTACTAATAGTCCAATACTAATACTATTAATCTATTATATAGTTATAAGTTATAACTTATATTGATCATGATTGATAATAACTAATCACTATAAGTTTATAGTATTAATGTATTATTATATAATATATAGTATTAGTATAGTAATAGACTCTAATATGGTATTAGAAAAAAATATACTAATAGTCTAGTACTAAATTACTAATGTATTATTATATAATATATAGTATTAGTATAGTAATAGACTCTAATATGGTATTAGAAAAAAATATACTAATAGTCTACTTCTAGTACTAAATTACTAATGTATTATTATATAATATATACTATTAGTATAGTAATAGACTCTAATATGGTATTAGAAAAAAATATACTAATAGTCTAGTACTAAATTACTAATGTATTATTATATAATATATACTATTAGTATTAGTATAGGTAAGAAAAAAATCCTTGGCAAAATCTGTATTATTATTATTTTTTGTTGATACTCCATATATATTAACATACAAAATCAGTGGGTAGCAATCCTTGGCAAAATCTGTATTATTATTATTTTTTTTTTTTGGGTTTTTTTTATTTTATATAGATTAGTTTTAACTTTTAACTTTTTTTTTATCATTGTATTTTTCAAAATCAAGTTTTTTAAATAGTTTTAGTTAAAAAAATATACCAAATTTGAAATGGGCCGAAAATAATTGAAATTGGACAAAAAAAAAATCACATTTAGATGGGCTGAATGGCCCATTTTAGGCATGTCCAGACCGACTGGACCGACCCTGGACCGAAATGGACCGGACCGGACCGGACCTATATGTGAGTCGGTCCGGTCCAGGGTGGAGAAAATGTAGACCGAATAGGTCCGGTCCGGTCCACATTATGGCCCAAGACCGGACCGGACCGGACCGGACCGATATCAGCCCTAGTACTAGTAGCTCAACTAGAGGGAAGTCTAAAGGGAGGGCATTGTGAAGATGGGGGGGAATCAAGGGGTTGGGGTTGGGTGTTCAGGTAGAGTTTTAGTTCTAGGGGAAACAAGGGGTTGGGGTCGGGTCTAGTATATTTTGGATTTTTTTCCACAGGCTTTTTGGGTCATTTTGGACAAGGTGTTTTCTTGTATACATTTAGTGTACTTGGTTTCTCCTTTTGATATATATAATTTTTTACTTATAAAAAAAGAATAAGTCTTCATTTTTTTAATCACATTGTTATTGATGTTCAGCATGCCCTCAAATTGAGTTACAAAAGTTATACTCTAACAAATAGAAACTCTAAGCAAATGCATTTATGAGAATGATGATTGCAAAAGATTGAAAACCATTGGTTCTTTCAGTGGAAGCTATGAAGTGAAAATGAAACCGCACATAAGAATTCAGCAATTAGTTCCAGAGCCAAGATACAAGAACTAAAAACTAAAAATTAAAAAAAGTTCAAAGTAGAAAGCATACATAAATCAAACTAGCTTCGATGTATTGGACTGAAGTTCAGGAAATTTTGTAATAAACTGATATGCTGTAATACATCAATTTTTTTAAATTCTTTTTTTCGTAAGTTATTTCACAAAAGTATCACACACTGCTTTGAATTCAATTCAGGAATAAGCATGTAATTACAAGTACACCCACGAACCGGGATTTAAAAAGGCCAGAGCAAATTCCAAACTTTACGAATACACCTACAAATGAAATTTAGGTATGGAAATACAAGAAAAATATCATCCTACGAGTGCGGGCCAGAAAAATAAGCACAATACACCAGTGAGGCACCTTTGTATACTCTATATGGTCTTTTTACCTATATTTATGCAATTATTTTACAAATAGAATACAGACAACCAGTTAACGCCACAACATATTACCTATTTCAAGCAGCAGGTAAGAAGGAAAAAATTTAGCTTTAATATTCACGGAATTAAATTAAACCTTCCACAGCATGCTGGAAAAAGAAGAATCTGATTATCCTTAATACTGTCAGCATTAGCTGTTGCAGTGAATGTTGCTGAGAGTGGCAATGACTCCCATGTTTGACTTTCTGGAATACAAAAGCGTGCCTTGTGTACTAAGCAGCAATCGTCTACGAAGCATCTGGTCCAGCTATCCAGCATATTGGGTAACCTCTTTGTCCATGTCCCACAGCCAATATGAGCAACCATCATGATACCAGATGCTGATAAGTCTTCTCTGTTTTTCTGGACCTCAGTAGTGGATTCACTGGAAAAACCATAACGCCAGTTAGGGCAGCCCATAACACCTAACACAACATCTCCTTCAACTATAAGGGCCAAACCTACCTGAAAAATTAGGAAGTCCCCTTAGCTAAAATCAACATATAATGTAACATACAGGTCCTAAATTAGGGCTTAGAATTATTACTTTTATAATCACTATTATTATTATTATTATTATTATTATTATTATTATCTTTATTATTTTTAAGATATGTTTTGAGAGAGTAATTTGATTCAAATAGGATTCCTCCATTCGGTAGACTGTACGCCCCTTTTATCTCTCTGTTTGATTTCCTAATTTGAATAGTTTCCTAATTGGAAACCAACTCTCACCTCCAAAACCCTCCCATAAATCCTCTTTTTTTCCTAATGCTTTCTCCCCATCAAACCAGCAGCTCCCCATGGCCAGAACCTCCCCACGTGAAAACAAAAATTTCCCTACCCATATAGCCACCTTGCCAGAAACCACCACAGAAGATGCCGCCAGTAAGTCTTCCTCCCCTCACGACGTGCGTCGACTCCTAAACCCCTCTTCGTCACTCTCTCTCTACTTTCAACAACCAAACAAGCCCTGGATATTTGACTTTGCCACCGCCGGCCACCTTAGAGGATGTCGGATCACCTCACTACAGCCACAGAACTCGCCGACCAGGCACCTCCCTTCACCTTGCACTATTCCGAGGGAGCCTTTAGTTGCACCGCTGTGACTCCGAGCCAGCCACCCAGGACCATAGTCGTAATTGGTTCTCTTTTCTCTTGGTTACGAGCTACGACGTGAGATTGTGGAAGCCGTGCTAAGAGATAAGTAGTGTGATCATAATTATATGTGTGCTGTAATTATTCTGATTGTGCATGAAAAATGTGATGTTTACCTACGCTACGCTACAAGCCAAGTCAAGGTTAGGCCTCTTTTCACAAATCTCGATGAATTACGATGATATGCTTATGATGCTATGCTGGTATGGATTGTTAGATGGATGAGATGTTATGAAAATCACATGTATGCCATGTAATATTCATATAATGTTTAGATCATATTATGCCATGCCTATGTTATGCTATGTGGCGTAAAACTCATATTAATATGTCATGTATAATGTTATGTCATGCACAAGAATATGCCATGCCAGGTAAATTGATGAAGTCAAACATGTTCTCATGCATTATGAAAGTTAGTAAGAAAACACATGAATGGCGAGTGAACTTTAAAATTGGTCTTATGTTATGGGTGGATGTGCAAGCCACGGACTCAAGCGTGGTCCACCACATGAAAGATATGATGTTTTGAGGTGACACGAATCCAAGCGTGTTTCATCGCAGGTTATGTTATGCGGTGCCACGGACTCAAGCGTGGTTCACCATATGATATGTGATAACACGGACCCAAGCGTGTTTCACTACATGTTATGATACGTTATGGGTGCCACGAACTCAAGCATGGTCCACCATATGATATGTGATAACACAGACTCAAGTGTGTTTCACTACATGTTATGATACGTTATGCGGTGCCACAGACTCAAGCGTGGTTCACCAGATGTTAAGTGATAACATGGACCCAAGCGTGCTTCACTATATGTTATGATATGTTACATACAGTCAACGACAATTGGACCGATGTACACATGTAATGATGGCCACTACATAAGTGAAAGACAAGATGAACAAGTCATGTATGATTGTTAGGAAATGCATGGAGTCAATCACCCATGCATCATGTTACATGCAATTCCACGATTTTGTTAATTCCGCATATGTTATGATACATTAAGGTTTTATAAAGTAAGCTTAATGTTAAACTAAGTTAAGTTTACATTATGATGTGCTATTACTGTGTTTTCGACTCATTTGTTTTCTGTCTTTATGCTTTAATGTCTCAGATGTTGAATGCTAGGACACAGAGCTAGAGAGCCAAGAGTAGATTAGTTCAGAGACTTAGATTGGAATAATTGTTATTTCCACAAGGATTTAGTCTATGATTCTGATCTTTGAATAAGTGACCACCACATAGAACTAGTTTATGCCTTTTCATTATGTTTTCAGCTTTATGTTATCAAAGATTGTTTTGTTAAGTTAGTTTGATGATTCAATAAATGAGGTATTTTCATGACTTCGAATCTCTTCACCGGGCATTGTGTTATGAATGTTTGTAATATTCCTAACCTACGGGAAGGGGTGTTACACATAAAGAGTGATATAGTAAACTAGGGTTCATCTATACGCACAGAATTTGTAGTTGAAGAATAAATTTTGGATGAACGGTAGAATATAGAACAATAACCAAAATGTGACAAATGTGCAGCTTCTTATCGATGTTATAATCTAAAGCAAGTGAAGTAGTGACACTGCTAAAATTTGCTCAATGAATCAGATATCACAAAGTTTAGAACAACCGTTCGTAACTAGGCTTACCACATATAAGGCATCACTTCCCTTTAGAAATCCTCGGGTGCCATCTATTGGATCCAGTACCTGCATTGAGTTTATGGCCTCACTATAATGAAATAAAGTAAATGTTTGACCATAAAGTATCACGAAAAATAGAAATATGAAGGTAAATGATATGAGACAAACAAATAAGTTCATTTATGGGACTAATTTGCAAACTACTTTGTCATCAGAAGCAGAAGATAGTTTTACCTCCTTAATAGTGCATGCAATTTGCAAACCATCGGATCCACAGATATATATTGGTTAACACAAGCATACAATGTAATGAACAGTCCAAACAGAAGAAAAGATCTGTTATACCAACCCAATATGTGGCTGGCTTAGCGCCAAATACAAAAGCTCCCTTCCCTCCTCTATCAATTGCTTTTAGTACATCATCATGTGTCCAATATTTATCTTCAACACTTGCTTTATCACTAACAGCATTTACCACAGAATCTTCTAGATTATTTGACCGTATAAAAGAAGAATCTTCTTCAGCCACCAAAGGAATAGAAGGGAACTGTTTACCCAATTCTGTCACCATAAGCACAAAAGCAAATGAGCAAAGTTAGGATCCCAGACAAAAAACTACAAGATATCAATTTGTACAAATGTTCACTGGATTTTGAGATAGATGAATAGCCAATAATATTATTCATTTGTAGTTATATTTTCTTTGATGAGATCACATGCTAGTACAACGTGCAGTTTTTTCACACAACAATGTACGCCATAAAACGTCCTACAGCATGACAAGTCTATCGTAATAGATATGCTCTTGTGCAACTCCCTAGTCCCACGTTGGGGATTATGAATAACCTGAATAGAGTGGGTAGGTTATAAAAGTAGTCACGGATGCCAGTCCCACAGTAGCTACTTCCTTGGTGAAACTGAGTTTTTTAAGTAATTCTAGGGAAGCTTCAAATTGACCAGTCTTTTTAGGGTTATAGCGCGGATGTTGCTAACACTTTCTTTGAGTCATTACATATGGTATCAGAGTTAGGTTGTAACGCCAATCATGTGATACTAGATTACTACATGACATGGCCCTGATGAGGACGTTAATAATTTAAGAAGGGTAGTTTGCAACACTCCAGTCCCACAATGAGAATATGAATTATACATATAGATTGGGTAGGTTATAAAGGTAGTCATGGGTGCTAAGCCCTATATTGGCTACTTAATAGGTGAAACTGGGCTTATAAGTGATTTTAGGAAAGCTTCAAACTGTCTAGTCTTTTTGGGGTTATAGCACAAATACGGCTAGCGCATTCATTGGGTTGTCACATCCTGGTTTAATGGTTCTCCCATGGCTTGGAGTTATGATTACAGTTAAAACAACAGTTATAAGATTATGAGAGATCTTATCTCTTGGCAATTTACGCACAAGTGCAGCAGCATTGTGTAGTAAACAAATTTTGAGTTCAAATTGTAAACTAGGGTGATTGTTAGGCTCCAATTTCTGAGTTCCCAAAACTGAAATCAAGTGACTAGCTCAGCAGCTGCAAAAATTTATCTCAATAGTGAAAATATTGACAAATTTGAACAAACAAAAGAGTATGTCCATTTTAGAGATAATTACCCAAACTAACCAGAGCCTGCACCCCGAAATCTGCTACCGTGACTGGAGTCTGGTCATTCTTTTCAAAGCTTCGTCCATCACTCGAGAACAAAGATGATTTCACCTGGACATTTTTATTAAAATTAGTAATCACAAACGTAACGAAACGAATAACAGAATAAAGAAATAATAATACTCCAGATCTTAAGGCTTGACCAATGACTACAAGATAATGTTTGGCTTCCGAGAAAATGTTGGAAAGAAATTAGAATTCTCAATGCGTGGGCCCTGTGCTGTTCTTGATCCATCAAGCAAAGGAATTCTATGATTAAAAATAGATAACGCAATAACTTGCATTGTTGAAAAACAAGACAAGTGCTTCCAAAACTCTATAGAGGCAGCCTTTTAGTAAATTAGAAGTTGAAACTGATTTAACTTTCTCAGCAACCAAAGAGGCAATTAAGGAAGAGAATACGAGTGGAGGAAATTACGTCCACACAAAGACGACAAGCTCTCTCCACGACGTCCACCGCAGCTTCGAGCTCTCTGTAATACTTCCCTTTCTGAATCGGAAAAGGCAGACTCGCCCTGAAAATTCAGCAGGATATATTGAGGATATATTGAATTTTGTCTGGCAAAAAAAGAAAAAACCGCAAATTTTTTTTTTGTCTTTGTGGGAGTCGAAGAGCAGAGTGCAGAGACCTTACGTCCAAGAGTCGTCTGCGAGTGGGTAGAGGGGTAATGGATCGGGAACGAAGAGTGTGGGTGGAACGGAGGGCCCGGAATGAAAAAGCTGTGTAGAGAAGATCCATGGCGGGCTTTGAACGGTGGAGAATGTGGTAACCGAGAGAAGGTCAGCGACACCGTATAAGTGTGGGGTGGTTCGGAGGTAGGCCCGGGATTCCAACGGTGCTCCTATTTTGAGGATTTTTTAATATAAAATTATTTCATGCAGTTTGAATTGAAGCTTTAACTCCTTTTTTTTTTTTTTTTTTTTTCTTTTTTTTGAGAAACAAGAAACTTCATCCATTTTGATAAAATATAGTGTAATACAGTACATAAGACAAACAAACTTAACAAATACATTAAGCTCGTAGGCTAGTTTCAGCATCAACTTCCAAATTGGCTTTAATAAAATCTGGAGGATGAAACCACCATTGAAGAATATTTTCCACCACCCTTGCATGCCTGGCCAATTTATGTGCTATCCCATTTCCCTACCGTCCAACATGTAGAACATCATAAGATTGGAATTGAGATAACAACAGCTTAATCTCTCTAATGATAAGACTGTAACTAAACTCTACAATAGAAGTTGATTGAATGGCTTCAACTATAAAAAGTGAATCTCCCTCCAAGATCAAGTGAGAAATAAATTGTAAAGCCCTTAAGGCTGCAATAGCCTCAACATCTTCTACCAACAATATGCCTTCTTCCAATCTAGACATGGCCATAATCATACTTTCCTTGTCATCCCTCAAAACAGCACCCACTTCAGACTTTAATTCCTGATAAAAGATGGCTCCATCAAAATTTAACTTCAACTGCCCACTTGGAGGAGGTTGCCAACACAACAAAGTTTGAGGCTGCACCACTTGCATGCATTGCCGAGCCAACAAAAAACAATCAACATAAGAAAAGTAGCCATTCACAACATCACTGACTGTATCTAAAGATTTCTGAAAAATCTTCAAATTCCTAAACTTCCAAATTTCCCAAGAAACAATAGCAAAGTAAGAAATAGTACTGGGATCATGTAAATCCAAAATAGCCTCAACCAAGCTGTCAAACTGAGAATAAGAATTCAAAAGATGAAGATATTTTCCAAAATATTTCCCCCACACACTAGAACTGCTGGGACAATTACAAAGTGTATGAAACACATCCTCAGAAGCAACATAGCATAACTCACACATAGCAGAATCTACTATTCGACGATAATGCAACTGATTTTTTGTGGATAAGCCATTAGTACAAGGTTTCAACAAAAAATTCTTAACTTTATTAGGAAGATTTAGATGCCAAATATTCTTCCAAAAAACAGTATTCAAGCCTACAAGAGAGCTACTTTTAGCAGCAGCAGAACTTCTCAACTGAAGCACTAAATGGTAGGCAGACCTCACACTAAACTGGCCATTACGTGTGCAACCCCACACCATTTTATCAACAGGCCAATGAGGAAATAAAGGAATGTTAAGAATCTCCAAAGCTTCAAAAGGAAGAAATACCTGATGCAACAAATCAGTTTTCCATCTTCCCGGCAAAGACGAGTCTATTAGATCACTAACACATGCATCAGCATTGAAGCCATTACAAATGATGATTATTCTCCTACTAGAAGAGTTCGGTAGCCAATTATCCCTCCAAATCTTCACCTGTTCATCATTTGCAATACGCCACAGATGACCAGCCTGAATAATAGGTTGAGACTCAAAGATACTGCGCCACACATAAGAAGGATTAGAGCCAATAGAGGAAGATAAAAAATCACAATGTGGGAAATATTTAGCCTTGAAAACCCGGTAAAACAGAGAATTAGTATAGGTTTGTAAACGCCACCCTTGTTTTGCTGAAAGAGCCAAGTTAAAAGCTTCCAGGTCCTGGAAACCCATCCCTCCAAAAAATTTAGAATAACACAGGCGTTTCCAGCTCATCCAATGAATTTTCCTCGTTTGCTCTCGTTGTCCCCACCAAAATCGAGCAATCATTCCCTCCAAATCACTACATAAACCCTTTGGAATTTTAAAACAACTCATTGCATATGTGCGGATGGCTTGAACAACTGCTTTGATCAAGATTTCACAACCAGCTTGTGACAAAAGTTTCTCTTTCTAGCCTTGTAAGTTCACCCATACCTTCTCTTTAACATCCCGAAAAGTGCTTAGTTTTGACTTGCCTACAAATGAGGGAAGTCCAAGATATCTATCATGAGAATGGATAGAATTAACTCCCCAAAGTTCCTGAATGGCAGTCCTTACTCCCCCATCCACATTTCGGCTAAATAATAATTCAGTTTTCTCCATATTTAACAATTGCCCTGATGCAGCCCCATAAAGATTCAAAATATTTTGCAAATGCACATTTAATGCTACTGAAGATAGACAAAAAACAATGCTATCATCAGCAAAGAATAAATGATTAATCCATGGAGCTCTATTGCAAACACGAACCCCTCTCAACAAATGACTTGATTCAGCCTGTTGCAGCATTGAAGACAAAGCCTCAGCGCATAAAACAAATAAGTATGGAGAAAGTGGACAGCCTTGTCGTAATCCACGAGTCGGAATAATTAAATATGAAGGAATACCATTAATAAGAACCTTATACGAAGCTGTAGAGATACACATCATAAGTAACCGAATAAAGTTAGGAGCAAACTGCATCTTAGACAAAATCTTCTCTAAGAACACCCATTCCACCCTATCGTAAGCCTTGCTCATGTCTAATTTAATCGACATACAACATGTTTTGTCCCTTTTTCTCCTCCGTATAGCATCCACTATCTCATAAGCCACCAAAACATTGTCCGTGATAAGACGACCCGGGATAAAAGCACATTGAGATGGTGATATAACAGAAGGGAGCACAAGCTTCAAACGGTTGGCTAAAACCTTAGCAATGATTTTATAAACCACATTACATAAGCTGATGGGCCTATAATCCTTAAAAAACACAAGCTGTCTTTTCTTCAGAATTAGCACAATATGGGTTAAATTCAAATCAGTAGACATAATACCAGTATTTAAGACCTGCAACACCGTACCCAGTACTTTTCCACCCACCACATGCCAATACTTCTGAAAAAATAATGGCAGCATCCCATTCAGACCCGGGGCTTTTTGAGCTTGCATTTGAAATACTGCACTTCTAATCTCAATATCAGTGAAATGCCTGGTTAGATCATCATCCATAGAGTCCAAAACATGCTGCTGCACACTACTCAACACAACATCAACATCAATGGGATTAGTGGACTTAAATAAATCAGCAAAATAATGTGTGACCACAGGAACCAATTGACAGCCTTCATATAATCGACCGAATTCATCTTGAAGACTATTTATCTTGTTTCGATGATGGCGCTGAGAGGCTTTATAGTGAAAAAGCTTCGTATTCTGGTCTCTAGCTCCCAACCAGTGTACTTTAGACCTCTATCTCCGCATCAGCTCCTCCTTTTCCAGCAAATAATTTATATCCTTCTTCACCTTACACATGACTTGGTGGGAAGGTATGGGGGAGGCTTGAAGTAAAGCCAGTTTCCTCCTTTTAGCATCCAAGTCTCTCCGAATATTACCAAAGTGGGAATGACTCCAATCTCTTAAACCAGACCCACAATGCTTCAGAGTCTCAACTAAAGGAGCAGTTTTATACATATCCCAGATTTTCTCAATTGTTGTCTCACATTCCCTTGTGCCTACCCACATAGCCTCAAATTTAAATATACAGACAGGACTAGAACCAGAACAACCCATATCCATAGTATTCAAAAGCAAACAACTATGGTCAGATATAGACAAAGGAATATTTCTGATTTTGCAACGAGGATATTGTTCAAGCCAATCAATGGTACTAGTAAACTGATCCAATCTTTCTTGTATTAAATCTCCCCCTTCCTTCAAATTGCTCCATGTAAAATTTGAACCCATTGTATCAAGACTCTTCAACTGACAATAATCCAAAGTAGACCGAAAATCATGCATCTGCCTATATGGCCTTACCCTTCCACCCAACTTTTCAGATTGAGAAATAATTTCATTAAAATCACCAAAAGCCAACCACGACTCATCTGACTTAGATTTCAGATGGTGCAATAAATCCCATGTTTGATGTCTAAGATGAGTTATAGGTTGACCATATATGGCTGATAGTCTCCAAGTACAAGAGTTAACAAGATCCGAAACACTAGCATCAAAGTGAAAAATGGAAAAAGAACGAAGAACAAGATTTACCTCACGATGCCAAAAGAGACCGAGCCCCCCACTTCATCCATTGCTAGGCACAACAAGGAAACCAGAAAATCCCATCAAGAACTTAAGCCACTCCATATAACGAACATCACAATGAGTCTCCATAACGAAGACTACGTCGGGATCTTCCCTCAGAATCAGATCTCGGAGTGCACGAACTCCCCGAGGATTCCCAAGCCCTCGGGAGTTCCAGCTCAGGATTCTCATGGCGTCCGGCGGGGCTGAGCCTCAGCCTTAGCCTCCGCCGATATAATCAGAACCTCCAACAAAGCCCCCTCATCAATACACTTCAATTTCTTGAGGCGACTCAAAGAAACCTAAGAGAGAGATAGAGACTCACCGTGGCAGTGGTTTCGTTTGGAAGGAATCGCTGTTCCCCGCTGTGAAGCCCCACACCGAACTCGTGCTCCCCGCTTCTGCACTTTCCCCTTTCCCCGTTGCAAATTAGAAACATCATACAAAGCAGAATCGGGTAGGGCAACAAATGATAGAGCTGGGCCGGGCTCCATATGAGGCCCACTTAAACCAACACTAGGCCTCAAACCCACCTCCACTGAGTCACGTAACAGCGCCGATGTTTCTCCCAATTGTGGCTGATTCGCACCAGAGATCACGGGAGACAGGGGAGTTGTGGAATTCAATCCAACTAAGGACCTCACCGGAGATGGAGACCCATCATGCCCCCCTAGCGATGCCTCACCCAACAAGGATCCATCCATCATGTTCTGTTTAACCTCACCTTTGAATTTACTGCGAACTAAAGGCCCCCCAACCCGTAACCAAGGGCCATAAGGAAATCCATCCAACTCAAACTTCTCCTTATTTGAATTCCATAGCAAACAATCACGATCACCATGCCCAAGTAAACCATAACAATAGCAAAACTGTGGTAACCTCTCATATTTGAAGTGAATCCACACATTGTCGTGACTTCCCATAGAAATTTGCTTACCACGCGGCAATGGCAAGTTTATGTCTAAGGATATGCGAACCCGTACAAATTCTCCTCACCCAGGTTGAGACTCCTTCAAATCAATATCCATTACTGAGCCCAAAGTCTCTGCAATCTTTCTTACTACTCTAGTATTCATCCCATCCATTGGTAGATCATAAAACCGTACCCAAAAAGGGGCCATAGATGGAGGTATTCTTGAGACCTGTAATGAACCATCATACTCTGCCAATACCACCAAGCTGTTGCTAAACATCCATAGGCCATTATTCATAACTCGCTCATTTTCTCCCTACTTCGCAAAAGCAGCCAAGAATAGATTATCACCCATATCATAAATTCTGAACCCATTAGAGGGACGCCATAACTTATGCATCATTGTCTTGAAAGCCTCTTTATTAAAAAACTTCCTAGTTAGAAGCTTGAAGAGGAAACATTGGTCAGTAGCAAAAGCCCGATTTGAGTCCCAACGATCAGACAAATTGACTATTGTTTTCTCAAATTCCGATAATGACAATTCCTTCGAATTTTCAGAAATATCCTCCATCATTGCGATGAAAATCAATGACCAATTCACAAAGAGTTAAATAATCACAACACTAACGGTAGAACCAGGCACTACAATGATAATAAAACTCTCACAAAGAGAGAAAGACACTCTCATGCAATAGAGAGAAGAAACTACTCCCAAGAAAAGAAGCATAAAACATATATAAAAAAAAAACGATAAATGTGGAATATGAAAATAAATAATAGCTGATACATAGAATTCCTCACATCAAATTGTTTGCTGCATCAAAATTTCGGATGAGGATAGATGACACAATCCAAACATAATACAAAATATACGGATTTGTATTTAATATAAATGAATTTGAGTCAAAACAGATTGACTCGATAAGACATGATTAATAAAATGATCAATTGTAGCTCAACCCGCAATCAATCATATAATACGAATAAAATCTATTTTTAAAATTTATAAATTTTTAGTCTTATGTCTTTTTTTATTGTTGGGAATATGTGATATTAATATTAGTATTTGATTACTTTATAACTCAGACTATTAAACGTTTTTTTATTAATATGTAATTTTATTTTATAAAAAATAATTATTGGTTTGGATATTGAAAATAAAATATTTTATCATGAATCTAGTTGTAATTGTGAATTATTTATATATTTATTATTGTATTATTAAACGTTTTTTTATTAATATGTAACTTTTATTTTATAAAAAATAATTATTGATTTCGATATTGAAAATAAAAGATTTTATCATGAATCTAGTTGTAATTGTGAATTATTTATATAGTTATTATTGTATTATATATGAAATTATATTAATTAGGTTAAAAAATAAAAATATGGGTTAGCTCAACCTATTTATATGAAATCGGTTAAACGAGTTGAAGTGGGTTAAATGAGTCGTGTCTAATTTTAGGGTGTGTCATGTCACTCACTAATTAAATGAGTCGGGTTCTATTTTAGGGGTCTAACCCATTTAATTAAATGAATTGGGTTCGGTTTAACCCATATAGTCTAATACTTATAACTTGACACAACACAAACACAAATTGTCACTCCTTTTTCAAAATTACCTTAATGATATATTCTATTTGCAACTCAGTATGGAAAATATCATACCATCTCTATCTCTTACATAATAATATTTGATTTGTACGATTCAAATTTTCAAATTTACTTATCAAATCAAATTATATCATATAAACACTCTGTAAAGTGTTATATAAATAGAAATTTTATATCTTAATAAAATGGTAGAGATGCCATATCATCATTAGTGGAGTAAAAAAAAATTGAAAAACTAGTTGAACTGATCGAACCTGTGGGTTCGGTCCAGTTCGTAATCGGATCTTAAGAACCGAAACTAGTCCAAAATCGATTTTCAGTTTAAACTGGAACTAGTCCAAAATCGGATCTTATAATATGTATATATACTGGTCTAATTCGGTTTAAATCAGTTTATATAAAATATGTTTTATATAATTTTTTTTATATTATATTATATATTATTATATGCTAGATTGTTAATTAATATAATATGAAATTTTATGTAGTGTCAAATGTAACAGCCCACCAAAAATTTGATGGTGGAATTTCTATAGATTTTAAGAATTTTGTGAAAACTCCGTAAGTTTTCACAAATCGACCAATTGCAAAGATTTTGATCTGTCAATATAGTTAGTGTTGTCACTCACTATGGGGTCAAAAATGTGATTTTATTTATTTGAGATAGTTATAAGTGTTAGAATGAGTTATGATTTGCGACATTGGACTTAGTTGTTTATTTAGGATTTTATGGAGCAATAAACTCATTTTCAATTTTTGGACGAAACACTTCTTCGAAAATGTGTTTTGATTATTCCGAGACACTTTTGAGCTAAAATTTGATAAACGATTTGCATTATTAGGTTAGCATAATCATTTAGAACTTTACAGTGCTAAGTTTATTTTTACTTTTCCCTTAGTGAATAGTAACCTTAATAGTAGCAATAAGTGCAGTGTTTTCAAAATTATAGTATGGAATGTCTAAATTGGTTAGAGAAGTTTTATTTGGACATTTGGCAAAATTTTAGCCACATTTGGTGAATAGTATTGGACACTTAACACCAAGAGGAACCATGAGATGAAAATGTAAAAAAAATCAAAGTGTGAGATCATGTGTAATACCCGAGTCTTACTACATAGGTCCTTACGTCATTTTATTAATTCTTTAAATTAAATATTTTGATATAAAGATTTTTATTACTTTTAATTATTTTATTTTAAAATGAGTATGCTTTATTTTTTAAAATATGATTTATTAAAATAAAGTAAGGGTACTATTTTAAGACTTTGAAATATTTTCTCTTAAGTCCTCTAATTTTTATTTATTTAAGAAATGGTCCAATTATTCCCTACTATTAGATTGGTAGGTGAAAAGCATCCTTGAGGTGGATAGATCTCCACCATCCAACTCCCAAGCTTATGTGATAAGCTTTGACCAAAGCAACTAAATTCTTTTTTTTTTCCTTCTTTCTTTTCTTGGACCCGTAAGTTTCCTAAGGAAGATATTGACTTCTTGTTCTTTTCCTAGCACCCATCGGTTAAGGCAACAAAAGGAGGAAACAAATACTAAAATGCCATTTCGCTCATTCAAACTTACGTAGGAAGCAACCAAAAAGAAGAAAAGAAAAGAAAAAAACAAAAACAAAAACTATCCTAAGGCATTCTACCCCTTAACCTGTCGGTATACACCCAAGAAAAGAAAAGAAAATCCCACTTTCCTTTCCAAGCAAGCTAAAGCCGATGCACACCCTCTCTTCTTCTCCTCTCTTTTGTTCTTCAAGAAACCAAACTTCTCTCATCTCCTTTAAACTAATCATCCATTTTTTCTTCTTCTCAAGAGGAAAATAGCAAGGTAAGAGTACCCTTAATCCTTCTCCTTTGTGTATTTCGAATTTAGCCATGATTGATCAAGTGGATTTTCTTTTGATGATTTTTTATGTTTCAGTTTTGGGGTTAAAATAGTTCTATCATTTTGGCTCTTTATCCACACGGCTATACCACTATTTGATCCTCTATCTTGCCTCTTGAGAGGAGCTAAGAGCTTAAGGTAAAAATCATAATTTGACTTATTTGTTTTTAATGTGATTTTGGAAGCCAATTAGGTTGTTTTAGTTTGTATTTTGATGTAGTTAATTTTCTATGCTGCAAATAAATATGTATGCCCTGTTTTTGGCCCAAACCAAATGGTATTATAATTGTTTTGCTATGTATTTATTTAATCCTTTTCATTTGTGTATTTTGAATTTAGCCATGGTTGATCAAGTGGGTTTTCTTTTGATATTTTTTATGTTTTGGTTTTGGGGTTAAAATTGTTCTATCATTTTGGCTCTTCATCCACACGCCTATACCACTATTTGATCCTCTATCTTGCCTCTTGAAAAGAGCTAAGAGCTTAAGGTAAAAATTCTAATTTGACTTATTTGTTTTTAATGTGATTTTGGAAGCCAATTATGTTGCTTTAGCTTGTGTTTTGATGTAGTTAATTTTCTATGTTGCAAATAAATATGTATGCCCTGTTTTTTGCCCAAACGAAATGGTATTATAGTTGTTTTGCTATGTATTTCCTTAATCCTTCTCCGTTATGTATTTTGAATTTAGCCATGGTTGATCAAGTGGGTTTTTTTTTTTTTTTATGATTTTTTATGTTTCGGTTTTGGGGTTAAAATAGTTCTATCATTTTGGCTCTTCGTCCACACGGCTATACCACTATTGGATCCTCTATCTTGCCTCTTGAAAGGAGCTAAGAGCTTAAGGTAAAAATTCTAATTTGACTTATTTGTTTTTAATGTGATTTTGGAAGCCAATTAGGTTTCTTTAGCTTGTGTTTTGATGTAGTTAATTTTCTATGTTGTAAATAAATATGTATGCCCTCTTTTTTGCCCAAATCGAATGGTATTATAGTTGTTTTGCTCTGTATTTTCCTATATTTCGAAAATACTATGTTGTTATTAAACTTGGTTTAATCATAGGTGATGATTATAGTGATTTTTAAATTATATATGTTGGCATCATATGCCTTGTGTTGAGGTTTGGGTGCTAATCTATTTTTAGAATGCTAGATGTTTGGTTCAAAGGTTTTGCTTGATCCTATAATTTTATATCTTGCTTTTGAAAGGTATTAAGTAAGTAAATCATAAGTTTAAGTATTTAAAGGTTTTAAAGTTTCTTAATGGGTAACTTTGCTATACTTTATGCTACTTTCATTTCTAATGGGAGGTTTTATCTAAACTAATTAATATATTGCTTATGTGAATAAGTTATAGCTTAGTTAGTTTAGATATAAGAGATTGTTTGTGTATGATGTATTAGGATATGTAAAGCTGTCCAAGTATTTCTCAAGCCCATGTCATGCCATGACTTGATATAAAAATAACTCATTTGTGTTCCCTCATTTGGTTAAATTCTACCTAACCCAAGAGTCCAAAATATTGATAAGCTAACCTTTTTATAATAAGGGACCACAAGTTGATTTAAATGGCATGTTTCCTAAGCTTATTTAGCCTACTTGATATGCCTAAATCTATTTTAATGCTCATTGTTGAGAATTTCCAGATGTTATCTCCTAATGTCCAAAACCCAAAGTGAGCTTGAACCAAAGAGACCTTGCTTGAAGCTTATGAATTCTTAACTATTTTTCATGTAAGCTTTTAAAATAGCATTTCCATAGACAACTAGCATGTCTTAATATTTAAGTTATTTTTCTTGTAAGTTGAGGTGAGGAGTAGTCATTGGGGTTAATGTTAAGTATAAAAGGAACATTAGATTGTAATATCGTGGCTTTCTCTTTTAAAGGGAGGGCTAAAGAATATTGTATGAGTATTAACACGCTTATGCTATTTATTGAAATAGGACCTATATTGATGATGGAAGTATCGAGGAGGATAAAGATAAGTAGCTATGACCATGCTTTTTACACCAAGTTCTCTTTATTAAAGAATGTCTCTCTCTATTTTCAAATATTCTTCTAAAGAAAGAGTAAATGTATATAGTATGTACAAGCTCTTTCTTGATAGCCCTATTAAGCACCCTATCGATTATAATTGTGTGTATGTGTATGAGGTAATGCATTCACGTAGGTTCTAAGTCATGAGGTTTTCATGCATGCTCTTTCAATAAACTTATCGATTATTCCTATATGTAGTATAGGATGAAAATTTATCTTTTTCATAAAAAATACATGTGCATCGGAGTAAGAAAGATGATGAAAATGTTTTGATTATAAAGGAAAGGAAATGAACGTCACATGCCTTATGCTCTAAGCGATGCTTTCAATGACGTGAAGAAAGTGTTTTAAAATGTCCCTATGAACTGATGCTTTAAATGACGCAAGGAAAACATTTTAAGATGTCCCTATGAACTGATGTTAAATTTGCCCATATGAACTAACGTTTTATGGATGCCATGAAAAATTATGTTTAAGCGCATGCTTTTAAAATGATGTTTTTGTTCATGAATGCACTGTTAAATGAAAAGATGATGTTTAAGTTCATGCTTTTAAATGACGTTTTCCATGAATGAATTGTTAAATGAAAATGACTGAAATGAATGAAAGAAAGGACTAAATGAATGAATGTCTTATTGTTTGAAAATACGTAACGGCCATATGAATGAAAAGGGTACCAAAGGAATGGGCAGATTGCAATGCCGGGTAAGTAATACTGGTAGTGCACCCAGTGCTGCCCCATGATTGAAAGGGATTCCTAACCCGTGGCCACGGGTGGAATCCAGGTCCAAAGGAAGACCGCTAACCCCAACACATGGGGCATAATAGTGTATGTATTGGCCAAAGAAAGTGAAACATGAAAGTATGGTTATTTCTTAAAATGTTTATACATGAAAGCATAGTTATTTCTTAAATGTTTATGCATGAAAGTATGGCTTATCCCTTAAACTATTATACATAAAAGCATTGTCAAGAATTAGCTAAATGTTTATGTATACATGTTTTCAAAAGAAAAGAATGGATGCCTAGTATGTTCACTGCATGGTGTACTTGTAACGCCCCGTCTCCATAACATATTAACTCATATCACCTAAAAATCATTTCCAAATGATACTTTTAAAATAAACCAAAGTCTCCATAACATATTAACCTATTCGTTCAGCACAAATATCCATGTTCCTACATAAGGGTACATCAGTGGTATCTCGTTAATATACATAAACTTTTCCACAAAAACTAGAAATATTCACTACTCAACATACCAAAGTCACATAAAATATCAACGCTACCAAAAGACTCTCCAAAAGTCATTGTACCCTAAGACACTTAGTCTCCTATGATCCACAAATCTTGCAAGTACTCCCTATTCCTGATTCTCAGCTGTTGCATCAAAATTATCTTAAACACATTATGGAGATAAAGGGTGAGTTGTCAACAACTCAATAAGCAGAGAACATATATTAGTATGTAAACATGAGCATTTACAGATTTCAGAATGCAGAACAAAGCACTTTATTTTCAGAATGCGGAGTCAGAACATGTTATCAAAAATATCAGAGCGAAAGTTCAAAAATATTCTTATTCAAATTCTTTTGGCATAGCATAACTGACCACCATCGTACCAGAGCATCATATCGCATCAGAGGCCATGTTTAACCCCCGTGGTAGGGTTGTGCAAACCCCGGTAGCTAACCAAACAGAAACAGAATGTGAATCTTCCCCTTATTTATTCTCGGAGCCCTGAGTGTGCACACAGGAAAGACCACCAGAAAATCACTTTGTTTCCAAAGTGGGTGCACCAGAAACAGAATAGTTGGTACCAACCCAAACAGAAGCCACTATTAGCACTCGTGGTAGGTCAAATAGGTCACCATCCACAAACCACATCCTGATTCAGAATGTCATGCCAAAAGTTTTCAAAAATTACAGCATATCAGAGTACGGAACACCTTCAGAACAGAACAGAGTTTTCAGAAATCATATCATATCAGAGTACAAAACATCTTCAGAAAAGAATAGAGTTTTCAGAAATCACATCATATCAAAGTACAGAACATCTTCAAAACAGAACAAAGTTTTCAGAAATCACAAAACATAATTTTATGCACAAACTTTCATATTCGTTCTCTTTTGCACAGTTCAGAAGCAAAATGCAAAATAACTCATGTCTACACCAGTCATGCCAGAAAATACTTTATTCTTAAATAGAATCTCATGAGTAATGCATGAACAAATAACTAAGGTAGTTCAAATCTCTTTTCATAACAGAACATGCTTATTTTCAAAAATCAACCTCAGTCCATTTTATTTTTATGCAAATCTAGCATAGGAACCCCACTTACCTGGACTTCTTAGCTTTTCGAAAATTTCCTCAAAAGTGTTGAACAAATATTAATCTTCACCTATAAGATAATCACGTAAATTTCCATAAATTTCCAATCAATCTCATATTTTGATATTCAAGCCTAAAATTTCTAAAATAATCCATTTTTGATTCCTCAAACCCAAAATTCTCGTTATTCTTAAAATACCAACTTTATTGTCTAAATCCACCAATATCCAACTTAGTAATTTCGACTAAAACATTAAATTCTAACCTATTTACGAATGGGATCTTACGATAATTTATAATACTAAATAAATAACTATGTTGAAATCATTATAAGTAGAAACTCCTACTTTTGTTTAAATAATAACGAAAATATATATATATATATTCTTTTTAAAAGGATTCAAAATAATATTATGTATTTATTGACCATTCCAAAACAAACAAAAAATTATCAGTATCTACTTAATAACCATTCCAATAAAAAAAAATAATTCTCATAAAAATACTAACTTAACAAGATAAACCCACGAGGGCCTAATTCAAAAAATAATATATGAGAAACACGTGCGGCCCATGTATTAATTTGCAAGAATATATAAAAATCAATTTATGTTCTAAACAAAAAGGGTGAAAAGGGTAAAACACCCTTGGTCTACAAGTCACCCGTGACACCTCCAGTTTCCTTTTTAAGTAAGAAACAACAACAACTAAAAAAACATAAACATGCAGAGGCTCAAATGGGAGTGACGGCAAAAGCTCACTCACGAAAAGCTGAGACAGTGGCACCGTGGGGGTGCTACAGAAACTAGGCTGAGGTGGTGGTGATGTCCTCGACGGCATCGCACGGGAAGAGAGGGAGAGAGAGCTGAAACCGAGAGAGAGAGAGAGTGGGACGGTGAGAGAACGAGAGAGAGACCGAAAGGGAAGGACCCTCAACCGGAAGTGGCGCGAGCTTACCGAGGGAAAACTGAGGCAGCGTGCGGCGGACCGGGGGTGATGGGAAGTCCTCGCCGGTAGTTTCTGGGGAGGCACAGTGCGGTGAAGCTCTCGGTGGGGAGTGATTGCAGCGTGAAGGTTGCTCTGTTTTGGACAGTTAAAACAGGGGATTTTAGGGCTGGTATGTCCGTGCGTGTGGGTGGCTCTTCCGAGGTGGCGACAGCTTGGTGGCTCGCGAGGTGTGGTTGTCCAGTGGCAAGGACTCTCTGTTTCAATTGAGAAAACAGGTGTATGATGTTCTGCTTTTTGAAAGTATAAACTGGGGTGGTGGTTTGCGTAAAATGGGTGGTGGCACACGGCTGAAGTGGTGGACCGAGAGAGGCTGTGGTACTGGCGCGGACGGTGCTTGGCGGGTCGCTGCACGTGGATTAGCTTTGGGGTAGGGGTTTACTGGAAGCAAACTGAGCCTTACGGTTTGGTGTTTTCCTGAGAAAAGGTTGTGGTTTGCACTGAGGTTGGGGGTGGAGGTTCAGATGAGTATGGAAGGCTAAGAGCGTGAAGAGGAAGAGCAGCGGCAAATAAACTAGGATTGAGATGATTAACCGTATAAGTATGTATATATAGGAGATATAAATAGTAAAGGGAAAACCTAGATGAAAGGGATGAAAAGGGAATGCATAAAAATGGCAAACGGGTGCGACGTGCTCTGGGTGCTTCCAAGGAACGGGTTCTTAAGTCTAAAGAGAAAAGAAAATAAAAAAAAAATAACATAAAATAAATATACTTAGACCTAAACTCTCTTCTAAAAAAATTATTAATGAACCCAAACGATTTTTTTTTTTTTTAACTAGACCCAAAATTTTGTAACGCTATTTGACTAGGTTCGGGCGTTACAGTACTGCTTATTGAGTATTCGATTCACTTTTATTTTAAATTTTTTAAACGTCCAGGTAATGATAAAATGGCTGGGGAGCAAGGCATTACTGCAGAGGGAGAGACAGAAGCTTAGGATCTTCCCTAATAGAACAATTATGTTTATGGATGATGAGTTATGTTTTTATGAACGTATGGACTCTGAGAGTCTTTTATGGATGAATGTTCGAATAGAATGTCTATCAGGTATTCCCTTTATTCAATGAGAAATCTAGAGTAAACGTGTGTCATGTCCATGCCGATCGCATAGAAAAAGAATAAGAAAAGAAAAGGACAGGACAGGTATGTACATCGCGATTCCACCCTTCCCCGGGTGAGGTTGTGACATCATGCCACCTAAGCAAAGCACTATTCCATCCAATCACTCATTTTGTGCCAAATCAAAGAAGGGTTCAACCCTAATGAAACCCTAAATACTTAGAATCAAATTGAAACCACAAAAAATTGGAGGAAACCAAAACCCTAAACTGCAATTACCCCAAACTTGATTTCAAAATCCTAATGAATCCCATTTTTAGCATTGTGTTTAATCACTTGATTAAATAACTTCTGTAACAGCCCGCTAGAAATTTATTGGTAGAATTTCTATTGACTTTAGGAATCTCATGAAAACCCCATAAGTTTTTACGAATCGACCAATCGCACAGGTTTTAGTCTGTCAACATAGTCAGTGTTATCACTCACTATGGTGTTAGAAATATGAGTTTAATTATTTGACGTAGTTAGAAGTGTCAGAATGCATTATGGTCTGCGCCATTAGACTCAGTGGATTATTTAGGATTTTATGGCGCAATAGCCTATTTTCATAATTTCGGACGAAACGTCTGTTGTAAATTGTGAAAATTATTTTTAGGGGCACTTCGGGGTTGAATTTCGGTGAACAATTTTCACTTTAGGTTAATATGAATATTTAGAATTTTTTAGTACTAAGTTTATTATGTTTTTTTTTAGAATGAATAGTAACCTCAAGAAGCGCACCCATTGCAGTGTTTTCAAAATCACAGTGTGGAATGTCCAAATTAGGTTAGAGAAGTTTTATTTGGACACTTGGCAAGATCTTAGCCACACATAGTAAATGGTATTAGACACTTGGCACAAAGAAGAACCATTAGATAGATTTGTGAAGGAATCAAGGTATGAGATCATGCCACCTAAGCAAAGCTGTGTTTCATCTGTTTAACCAAATTGTGCCAGACCAAAGAGGGTTTCAACCCTAGAAAAACCCTAAATGGTTGGAATCCATTTGAAAGCCCAAAAGCTTGGTTGAAACCAAAATCCTAAACGGTTTCCCCAAACCCTAAAGTTGGTCTCCAAACTAACCATGGAAAGGTCATTCTGGGCGTGAAACTGGAGAGTATGATATGTTTTAGAATTTTTGACCAAGCTAATGGACATATCTTGCTCCGAAAATTTTATGGAGTGTTGTTAACATGTGTTTATGAATGTTCATTGAGGTTTTGTTGCTTGAATAAAGCTTTTGATGATAGATTTTCTTAGAGTTAGAAACTTGAAAACTGGAAGTGGAAAAACAGTTTCTGTTTTGTGAAAGTTTGAATATTTCGTGGTTTAATCTTATTCCAAAGGCTTTTATATTTTTATATGATGATCCTAAACCTCTTATATACATGTTAGGATGTTATTTCGAAGATATTTAGTATTAGTTTTAAAGGTATGATTTTTCTATGCAAGAGGATTTCGGTTAGGCCTAAGATTTGATGTTTTTGGGTTAGATCCATGTTTTATTGAGTTTTGGCCATGTGATTTTACGTTTGATGGTTGGATCTTCTTTAGGACACATTTGTAAACCATGAGATGTTTTAGTTTGAAGATCACATGTGTTTAAGCCATGGATCAAGAGATTGATCAAAGTTAGTGGAGAGAAAAGTTTCTGTTTTTGACTAAGTTTAAAACCAAAAATTCCAAGTGTTGTTTTGTGATTTTTGGTGGCCTTTGTTTGATGTTTTAAAGCATGGTTGATCTTAAGATGATGTTATGAATATGTTAGAAGTAAGATTTGATTTTTTGGAATTCTTGGAGATGTTTTTATTAAGGTCAAAACTTGTGATTTAAGGGTTTACTTTTTGTTAAAAAGTTTGGATCTTTTTACAAAAAGTTTGGTGTTGATGATTAGTTTTTCTTAATGGATATTTTAAGTGTTTTTGTTTTAAACTTAGGATAGGAAGATCCTTGTTACAAAATTTTGGTTCAATCATAGGTTTTGAAGATGGAAGAAATTGCAACCAAAATCAAGATAAATGGCCTATGTATGTTTCAGCCATTGTGAGTTTTCCATAGTTGTGATTGATTTTAAATTTTGCTGAGTTGATATTTGAGTTTGGGACAAAATTTACATGAGGATTGTAAATTTTGGTAATGTTTGGAGTTAGGATGTGAAATCTTTAAGTTAGGGGTAAAATGGTCATTTTCCCACATGTAGAGGGTAAAATGGTAATTTTATTCTAAGTTGTCCCTCTTCACTTTTCTAATCGTTAGTAATTAATTTCTAAATTTTAGAATACCCTCTTACAGTTCCTCATGTTTTGCGCTTTACACTCATAGGACTCGACAATCGAGGAAAGTTAGCTTTTAACTTACTATCAGTTTAATATGTATGAGTGATAAGTAAGGGAACTAAATTGTATGTATGCATGTTATCATATGTGCCATACCAAGTCATTACATATTTATCTGTTACACAGAATTTATTCTGTCATGAATCATTCATCTGTTACACAAGATATTCTGTCACGATTGTATGTATGCATGTTATCATTTATGCCATTCCAAGTCATTACATATTTATCTGTTACGTAGAATTTATTCTGCCATGAATGATCTATCTGTTACATAAGATATTCTATAACGTATTGCTATACATTGCAAGTATGTCATGTTGAGTTAAGTATGCCATTTGTTACATGTATTTTATGTCACGTAATATTCATTGTCACATGTTACACCATGTTAAGAATTGTTGTCTATTATATGGTATGCCATGTTACGACATGTTGCATGTTACATGTATGCCAGGTTATGAAATGTACTCTGTTACACTTATGTCTTAAAGTATGTCATGTCTGTCATCTTACGTTCATGTCACGTTATGCTACGTCAGGACTTTTGTCTTTTATGTCACGATCATGTTACGTCACGTTACGAAATGTCATGTATGCCAGTTAAGTTATTCATGTCAATCACGACCCTAAGCGCTAGAATGGGGTAATATCCTAGTGGAACTCCTTTGTTCACATTGGAGTGTCTAAATATGTGTAAAATTTCCTGGGTTGACGAAGTACAGTCAACAGGTTGCGAATGGGGCCTAATTAGCTGGTCACCGGAGCGCGCCAGGCACTAACACCGATGGTGTCACACATTATGTTACGTGTGTCCACAATAAGTGTGGCACAAACAAATAAGTCATGGGGCCACAACAACTGTGGAGCATGAAGTATGGGGCCACAACAACTGTGGAGCATGAAGTATGGGGCCACAACAACTGTGGAGCATACACTATGTGAGACACAGCAATTGTGTCACGTAGAATACGTGGAGCCACAACAACTGTGGAGTACGTATTAACGCACTCACAGCTGGTATAGAAACCTGTGATGTGATGCGGTAATCGGCAGGGACACACGGCTCAAGGGGACCTGTGTAGCACCCATATGGTCACTTTAATGATTAAGTCTATCGAATAAGATTTTAAGTTCATGTATTTCACGTTCAAGTCATGTTTCAAGTTCACGTTATGTTATGTTCAAGTTTACGTTCACGCAATCATGGTAATCCCATGAACCAAGAATATGTTTTAAGTTCAAGTTATGTTATGTTTACGTTTACGTTATGTTCCAAGTTCACATTTATGTTATGTAATGCTCAAGTTCATATTCAAATTATGCATGTTCACGTTCATGTTATGTTTCAAGTCTATGTTATATTTCAAGTTCACGTTCATGCTATGTTTCAAGTCCATGTTATGTTTCAAGTCACATTCATGCTAAGCTTCAGTTTCAGTTTAAGTTATGCTAGTTATGTTATGTTGTATGTTAAGTTATGCTATGATTACTTATGATTTGATTATGTATTCATGCTTTTACTGCCATGCATGCATCATTAACCTGTGTGGAAGTTTTCTGTTAATTTACTGAGATTTGTAATCAAATCTCACTATGGTAGTCCCAACTACCATTCCCCCCGAATGGTAGATTTTGTTATAAGATCTGAAGGAGAACCGGGAATCGACCAACTGGAAATGGTCGACTTAGCGACGATGCGATGTAGATGGTATTACAATAGTTATCTCAGATTACTACTTGTATTTATGGAGTTTAATTTCCAGCACTATTTTAATCACAACCTTATGGACTATTATTGTGATCTTAGTTGTTTAGTATGTCGTTAAGTTTGGAGAATGTTTTAAGGGATATTTTAGTTTGGTGCATAGTATTGCTAAAGAAAAAAAAATTATCCACTATGAATATTGCATAATGCTAGATGCATGTTAAGAACACTGCATCTTATATGTCATGAAAGGAGGTAGGTAACCTTGTGTTGCATGTCCCGACGCTTCAGATGTCCGTCCGATCCCAAGCGGAATCTATGGGCGTCACAACTTCCACATGCTATTAATCCCTCAAATTCATGTTATGAAATCATTATTCAATCCTTTAAACTTTGGAAATTTGATTGGACCAAGAAAAATTCGATTTGGGCTTAATAGCATCTCAAATCCTTACCAAACCCTCTTCAAACCCCAAAATGAATCCCACTTGTTTAAGGCCATTAGGCCCAATCATTTTGGCCACCTTGGAAAAGCTTCTTGAAGAGGTTTTCACCCTCTCAAGGATGACCATCCACTGCTCATGACAACCCCCAAATAGTGCTTGATGGGAAAGAAGTAGGCCACCTCACCACCACCTCCTACACGCCAGTTCTCAGCAGCCCATACCTTGGGTGGTTTTGCCCTTGCTTTGACCAAGACTTCCATTATTCATTGTTTTTCAAAGACCTCACTTCACTCTTCAGAATGTGTAAGAGGCATGCAATGAATTTCCTCACTCATTTCATCCATTTCATTTCCATTATTGGAGAGAACACTTAGTGCTTTCTCTCGGCAGTTTTATGAGCTTTCTCCAGCACTCTTTTAATATTATCTCACGAAGCTTCATCATGAAAGTTTTTTATTTTTTAGTATAACTTCTATTGGTACCTTTTTCGTTTGATTTCATGATCATTTGATTGGTCAAAAGTTGTTTCAACCATATATAGGTCTGTCTAGGCAATAAACAGGATAGTATGATGTAATTTGGAGTTTTTGACCAAGCTAATGGACAGATTTTAGTTCTAGATTTTTATGGAGTGTTGCTAACATGTTTATATGAATTTTTGTTAAGGATTCATTGCTTGATAAAAACTTTTGATGAAATAGTTACTCAGATCTAGAAACTTAGAGATTGGAAGGAGAAAAACTATTTTTGTTTTAAGAAAGTTTGGATCTTTTGGGGTTTAATCTTACTCCAATTGCTGTGATATTTTTATTTGAAGATCCTACACCTTTTATCTACATATTAGGATGTTATTTTGAGGATTTTTGGGGTCAGTTTCAAAGATATTTATTTTTATGCAATAGAATACCGGTTGAGTCAAAAGTTTGATGTTTTCGACTAGATCTATGTCTTGGTTTATTATTAGCCATGTGATTTTAAGTTTAATACTTGGATTTACTTTAGTACACATTTATAAACCATATGATGTTTTTGGTTTGAAGATTTCATGATATTATGTCTTGGATCAGATATTTGATCAAAGCAAAGTTGAGAAACAATTATGTTTTTGACTAAGTGTTGGAGCCGAGTACTTCAAATGAGATTTTGTGATTTTTGGTAACTTTTATATGTTGATTCAAAGCATAATAATTCTTAAGAGTGTGTTATGGACATGTTAGAAGAAACTTTTGAATTTTGGAGTTCTTGGAGATATTTTTAAAAAGAGTCAAAACCTTGAGATTTAAGGGGTGTGTGTTTTAGTTAAAAAGTTTGGATCATTTTACTAAAAGGTTGTGTTTATGTGAAATGAGTTTTTGTTGGTTGTTTTAAGAATGATTCTAAGTATAAGATATGATGATCTATGTTGTAATATTTTGATTAAAGTATGAGTTTTGAAGTTGGATAAAATTGCAACAAAATAAAGAGAAATGGCCTAAGTGAGTTTCGGCCTTGGTGTACTTTAATGGTTGTGAATTGTTTTAATTTTTTCGGAGTTGATATTTGAGTTTCGAACAAAATTAACACGACAAATGTAAATTTTGGTGATGTTTGGAGTTAGGATGTGAAATCCTTATCTTATGGGTAAAATGGTCATTTTTCATATGTAGAGAGCCATTTCACTCTAAGTTAGCCCTTTTTATCTTACTAAGTTATTAGCAATAAAGTTTCTAACTTTTAGAATCCCTACTTACAGTTTCACGTGTTTCGTATTTAATGCCCTGTAATGCGACAATCATTGTAAATTAGTTTCTAACTTACTGTCTGTAACGCCCGTCCTTGTGGTGGGACTTTTTATAAATATTTTTAGAAAGGACGAAGGGAATTACTGTCCGATTTAAAACTTTTTACTTGCATACCTAGGGTGCAAGACGGTACATTTATAAAATAAAATGTGGTTTAGAATAAAAGAGGTTTACAGCGGAAAACATAAATCTTGAAATAAAAAGGTCTCTCGTGCAGTTAAAACCATGCCTAGACTTCCATGCTCTTCCCCATGGGCCGTGTCCTTCCTGACGTGTACTTCTTATTCCGTCCCTGTGAGGGGGGAGGGACTTGCATAAAAACTAAAATGAGTGGAAGACTCATAAGCATTACTTCATACAGTTAAAATATAACAACATAGGTTTTCATTCATGCATTCATCATTCATACATACTATTACGTGCATGCATACGTGCTTACGTGCGTTCATTTGAAAACATCACTGGACATGGTTTTCTTTTAAAGGGGCTTTCCTTTCTTGTAAACGTTTCCCCTGTCAGTGCCTTCATTTCTTCAAGAATACGTGCATTCGTGCATTCATACATACATGCGTACATACATTCTTTCTTATCACTTTCATAGGCCAGTACACACTGTTACACCCCGTCTATTGGGGTTAGCGGTCTTTCTTTGGACTTGGACTCTGCCCGTGGCCACGGGTTGGGAATCCCTTTCATAGGGGGCAGCACTGGGTGCACTACCAGTACTACTTACCAGGCATTGCAATCTGCCCATTCATTGGTACCCTTTTCATTCATTCATGTGGTCGTTACGTATCTTTATACATTTCATGCTTTCATGTCTTTCTTTGCTTTTCATTCATTCATTCATGTCAGCTCGAAAGAGCTGGAGCTTTCATTCAGTTCTTTCTTTCATTTAACAGTCCTTTCATGAGAAAGCATCTCTTTTCATGAGAAAATTTCTTTTTCACGAGAAAAACATCATTTGGGGCGTAAGCCCGAAAATCATCTTTTCCTTTTTCAGTTCATTTCAGTTCTATCATTCGTTTAACAGTTCGTTCATGGAAAACGTCATTTAAGAATATACATGGGCTTAAACGTCAGCTTTCATGGCATCCATAAGCATCACCTTGAACATCGTCTTTCATGGCATCCATGAGCATCACCTCATGGTGCACATGAAAGCGCTGGTTTGTAGGATCCATAAAAGCATATGTTTTAATGCCTTTCATGCGTTTTCATCAGTTCATGGATTTTCTTAGAAAATACATACAATAGATATAGCGTATAGTCATCCATTCACATGCGTACAATTAATACTTTGGGTGTGTAAACAGGGGCTGCCAAGGAGGGGCCGTACATACTTATACCTTTGAACACTTGGCATTTTCTTTCATAAAGTGTCTTTCGTTTCTTTAAAAGAAAAGCTTTCATCTTCATTTCTTTAATTTAAGAAAACTCTAGAAGAGTATGAATGTAACACTTACCTAGACTCCATGCTATTTGCATGTCATGCAGTCCATTCATGTGCTTGTCAAATGGCAACCTACATGCATACGCATACCTTAGCATCATTTTCTATCTAATGCTTAAGCAATTTAAACTAGAAATAGAACTATGCTTCACTTGGAACACTCTCCTTCTATCCCGTGCACTTACGTGCCCTTTACTATGCTAAACCCTTCGGGGACCACTTACGGTCACCATATCTTCCAACTCAAAGTCTTACCTCGAGTGCACATCCACTAAAGTGAACCCATGTTTCACCTTAGGATTAAGACACTAAGACATTCGGCTTACTCTTCTTACAACCACATTCCGACACATAATTCCGACCGATGGAATCACGCATCCCAATCCTAGATAATACGCCCGTCACTATCTTCATGCACCTTAGCCCATACTAATTCTCATTCCCATCCATACAAGTCACACGACTCTAAGCCAACTCTGAGGCTTAAGCACCGTGTAACTGTGCTAATGACAGATTACCCATTACATATGGTGAATCCGTTCGGCACATGTGTCTAATCAGATTACACATGTATCTTACCCCTTTATCACCTAAGATCAACATATGACACATTGATCACCTGCTTGTGTAAACAAGCACCATACTCCGATATCAACCTTTTCTTAACCCAGCTAGCATGACTCTTCACGCTACCCGTCCCTTTTGACAGTTCATCCCAACACTTAACATGACAAGACTCCATTCACAACTACGCCTTATGTCACCTCATATAGCTCGAGACTACACCCAAACTATACCATGACCTTGTCACATCACCTAACATCCCATTACGTCATTCTTACATTAGCCCTTAACTCATCACGAGTACGGTTCCTCACGTACTCCTATCACATCGTGACATCTCGTCACGCTCCAGTTACGCTATTCCTACGCTCTAACACTTCACTCATCATAAGCATGACTATCAGTAACCATGTCACCTTGTGACGTTGCCCAGTCATGCTTCCGCTGCGTACTCTTACACTTGTTCTGCTACTTCACCCATCACAAGCACAATTGTCAATAGTCATGTCACTTCGTGACATTCCTCAGTCATGCTTCTGCTGCGCACTCTTATACTTGTTCTGCTACTTCACGCCTACTCCTAGCCATAAGTCCATCACGGTGACGCTTGTCACCTCAGACTACCGGCTATGCCATAATTACTTCGGGACACTTTTCCACAGTTCTTGACACTACCAATCATGTTTCACGCCTATCAATCATACAACCATCTTTATTTTTACGACACGCCACACGGAGTGTCGTTGCCACGTGGAGTACACTCCAAGTATACTCCATTCACATACGCCACATCACCACTATGGCATATCCTCCATATAGTGCCTCACTATACCACATGGAGTACACTCCTTGTGTACTCCCTTCATACGCACTACGCCACTTCGCCCTTATGGCATACTCGCCATATGGTACATCACTCCACCACATGGAGTATACTCCACGTGTACTCCATTCATATACACCACATCACCACTATGGCGTACACGCCATATGGTGCATCACTCCACACAGAGTACATTCTGCATGTACTACCCTTATACACACCGCGCCACATCACCATTGTGGCTTACTCGCCATATGGTACATCACTCAGCCATAAGCATGTACTCCTTTCATACACACCATGCCACATCACCATTATGGCATACTAGCCATATCGTGCATCACTCCACCATATGGAGTACACTCCACGTGTACTCCCTTTATACGCATTACACCACAGAGTACACTCCACATGCACTCATCACGTTCCATAATACGCCAGGAGGGTATATTTTACATATACTCTCATTGTCTCACACTACGCCACACACAGAGTATACTCAGCATGTACTGTTCCCATTCTACCTGCCACGTCACCAATATAGCACATACTCCCCAACCACACTACACGGCACCGTCCACAACACTTCACAACACACTTCCCAACTACGCCCAACACATCACAGCACACTAAACAGATAAGCCCAATACTTCACTTACACGGCACATCACATCACCACACTACACAGATATGCCCAACACTTCATTGCACAAAATGCCCCACACTTCACTACACAGAATGCCCAACACTTCACTACACAAAATATCCCAACACAGCGAACTCCATAAATACTAACAACACAGTCCACAACCTAATCAACTAATCAATATCTAATATAATTAACGAGGGATAGAGGGTTATACCATCGATGGGATAAGCCATGCGTTGCTCGTTGATCTTCACAACCGATGATGTCGGAAGGGTCGTACATGGCGGCTAACCCACGTACAGTGACAGTTTGGGCGTTTGGATAGCTAGGTGTGGTCTTGGAATGGCTCATGTGGGCCTTGTGATGGTGGCAAAAAGGGTAACATGGCGGATCTAGCCATGTATAGTGGCGGTCAGCCACGCGCAGTAGCTGTCCGTCACGTGTAGTGGCTGCCACCACATAAGGTGGTGGTTTTGGACCTAAGGTTCAGCTAAGGGAGGTGCGGTGGGACTCGTGGTGGTGTCGAGGTGGTGCCGGTGACCGGTAGTGGATCTGGCTGCACGGTGGAGGAGAAGCCGTAGGAGAGTGAGAGAGAGTGTGCATGCATGGGTGGCAGATCGGGGCTATGGGCGGTTGGGATAGCTCGGTGGTGGCCTAAGGAGGCTGGAGGTGGTGGTCATCTGCCATGGGTGGCCATGTACGGTGGTGGAGGGTGTGAAACCCGTGTGTGAGAGAGGGAGAGAGCGCGTGCGGTGGAGGGGCCTTAGGTCAGGTGGAGGAGGAAGGGGGAGACCAGGAGTAGCTCGTGGTGGTGTCCGGTGGCCAAGGTGGTCTCTCACGGTGGCGCTAGGGATGTGCACAGTGAACACGTGCATGGAGGAGCTACGAACGTGCATGGGGGGAAGGCGGCTGCAAGGTGGAGGCCAAGCTCACTAGAGGGTGATGGCCGGTGGGAGGGGAAGCTGCCATGAAGGTGGTGGCGTCGTTGGGCTGCACACGGCGTTGTAGTAAGCACCAAGCCCATTTGGGCTGTGCACTGCCGAGAGAGAGGAGGAGAGAGCGTAAGAGAGAGATATTGGCATGGGAGGACTCGCCGGAGTGAGGTGGAGCTTGTGGTGCCGGCGGTGAGGTCTGGTGACGCATTGCGGAACCGGGCAGAGCTATGGACGAATCGGCATGGGAGTGAGGCCGCTTACTATGTACACTGGGGAGAGGGAGGAGACAGAGAGGGTTGGGGAAAAGTGAAGGAGACAGAGAGGGGGTCTAGGTATTTAACTCAGTCCCTTGATCTGGGGATTTATGTAACAATCTAACGATGGGGATTAAAACACTGATTTGAAAATGCGTAAATATTAATTTAATTAAAAGCACTTAGAGGAATTAAGGTAGAATATTATTTAAACTAAATTTAGTTTATAAAGTAATATTCCTTCATCCTTAATAAAATGATGAAGTCTTATTTAACATATTTAAAAGGATAAAACCATTTAATTAATATAAGCTTTCAACATAATTTAAATCTCATAATATCTTAAATAATTGAAATCATTTTAATAATGATATTAAAATGATTTCTGACAATTATAATATTTTTGGAGCTCTTCAAGAATATTATGATTGTCGTATTTAAGATCAAATCTTAATTCAATAACACTGAAAATGCTCCTTATAAATATTTTCAACACATTTAAAACACTGGGCGTGCCCTAGAAGTCACACGATATCTTTTGAAACACGCCATCGTGGTTCGGCACGCATGACGAATCTCGCAGTCGCTTGATAGAAGGGGCAGACAATTTACATAATCTTTGCCCTCAGGATTTGCTAGATAGAAGAGGCAGACAATTTACATAATCTATGCCATGTCACTACATGTTTATCTTTTATACATAATATTCTGTCACACAATATTTATTTGTTACACAATAAATTCTTTCACTTAATGTTTATTTGTTACACGTTATGCTATGTCATTTAATGTTTGTCTCTTACATGTTATGTCATGCTACGAATGTTATTTTTTACATGTTATTCCATGTCACTAAATGTTTGTCAATTTCATGTTATATCATATGATGCATCTCATGTACATGTCACGTTATGTTACGTCAGGTCATCTGTCTTTTTTTCATGTCACGTTGTGTCTCGAGTAAAGTTTGTGTATTTCGAAAACAATATTTCCACGTCAATCAAGTCTGTTTACATTTATCACGACCCTAAATACTAGGATGGAGTAATATTCTAATAGAACTCTTTTGTTGACGCTGGAGTGTCTAAACTAGTGTGAAATTCTATAGGTTGACAAGGTATAGATCAACAGGCTTCGTGTAAGCTTGCTAGAAATTCAATGGTGGAACTTCTATATGTAATGCCCCGTTCCCGGAGGTCCAGAGAGTTAGCTTCTATTACTCAAGAACATCTCCAATAATCAATAATAAATAAATAGGAACTCCATAAAATACTTAACTTATTTGTTCGATCCAAAAATCCGTGTCCTTCCACAGAAATACTAAACAAAAACCTCAATAAAACAAATAACATCTCCACAAAGACTCAAATTATTCATAACTTGACGTACCAAAATAACTGTCAGAGATAAAACTATTAAATATGATCCACCAAAATACTTGTACCCTTAGCACTCATTCATCTATGATCATCAGACTTTTTCAATACTTCTTACTCTTGTTCTCCAGCTGGACCATAAAAATATCTGAAAAAATGTTATGGAGATAAGGGGTGAGTTATAAACAACTCAGTAAGTAGAGAACATGTGCTAGTATGTAAACATGAGCATTTTTGCAGAGTTCATAATGCAGAAACAAAATATTTCAGTTTCAATATGCAAATCTCAAAAATACATATTATCAGAAAATCAGAGCGATATTTCAAACATTTCATATTCGGAAACCAACTTCTCACATTCCAAGACTCCTTTGGCACAACATGACTGAACATCTTCATCTTATCATGTCATATCAAAACATCATATCAGAACAGAGACCATGTTTAACCGACGTGGTAAGATTGTGCATTCTGCAGAAAGCCAAGCAGAACATAAATCACCATGTTACCAAAGCGATTGCGTTCAGAGCAGAAATCCACTATTATATCCCGCAGTAGGGCCAGAGGTCACTATTATATCCCGTGATAAGGCCAGAAGTCACTATTGTATCCCATGACAGGGCCAGAGGTCACTACTGTATCCCTAGAGGTCACTATTGTATCCCGTGATAGGGCCAGAGGTCACTATTATATCCCGTGACTCGGCCAGAGATCACTATTGTATCCCATGACAGGGCGACATATCAAAGCAAAATAGAATCAAAATCACATATCAAAATTAGAGTCAGAGTCAGAACAGAATCAAAAAGCCACGCCAAAGGTTTTTTATATGCCACATTATATCAAAACAGAGTATTGAAATTCAGATCATTCTCACATACTAAAAACAAAAGTCGGAGCATCTTTCTAAATCATGCACAATTTTTTGTTTCCTCAATATCGTTCTTTTTTCAGACTTCAAAGATAGCATAACAAAATTTAGCTCATATCTACATAATGCATATCAGAAAATATTTTTCCTTTTTCGTACATATTTCATGAGTAATACAAATAAACGACCGAGGTTGTTTTTCCAAAGTTCTCATTTCATCACAAAATATGCAAAGTCTTCATAAAGTCAACCTCAGTCTCAATAATTCGTATAAAGCCTAACATAGAAACCCCACTTACCTAGACTTCTTAGCTTTTCAAAATTTTCCTCAAAATTGTCGAGTCGACTATAAAACGTCATCTATAAAAATAATCATGTAATTTTCGTAAGTTTCTAATCAATCATGTATTTCGATATTTAAGCCTAAGCTTCTAAAATAACCTATTTTAATTCCTTAAAACTTAAAACCCTCATAATCCCAAAATATATCATCACTTTCTAACATCATCAATATCCACCATAACCAACATCAAATTCAAAACAACAATATTTAAACCCGAAACAACCAACAAATCTCACAGTATAAACCAATCACACAAATAACTCCATCATCCAATCCAATCGACCCCCTTACTCCTCGAACTCAGTCCGGCACAACTAACTAATTCACAGTAAATAGGAGTTAGCGCAAAAAAATACATTTAAATCTCAAAGTTCTTTATAAAAATACTTACAATGCTATAATATAATTTTCAAAGGATCACAGAGGTGCTAGAAGTGGCGGCACAACAACGTAACAGTGCAAAATGCACTATGGCCGTGGGTCTCAAAAACCCAACTTTTGAACGGGGACAAATGAAGACTTGAGATTATTAGGGAAGGGCTTAGGGATGTCGGTGAATCTAATGGTGGTGGTGGTTGGCAGTGAGTGGCGATGTAAAGGAAGGTTGAAGTCCAAAAAGTCCAAAATGGAAATGGATTTGGATGGACTTCGCCGGTGGCGGATCGGAGCTGAGGATGGGTGGGTTAGGTAGCTAGGGGTTAGCTGGTGATGTGGTGAAGAGGTGGTGGCCAATGGCGGCGCGACAAGGGGTGCCGCAGCTTGAAGCCGTGCGTGGGGGCTCACGGTGGCGCGAGAGGAGCTGGAAACTGGAGGGTATGGTCGCCAGCTAGAGGCGAAGAAAATGGGAGGGGCGGTGACAACACGGGGTGGTGCACAGTGGCGCTATGGTGGACGGTGCGCAAACGGGGAGAGAGAAAAAGAAATCGCGCGCGGGAGAAGAGAGAGAGAGAGGAGAAAAGAAATGAGGAGAAAAAGAAAAGAAGAAAAGAAAAAGAGGAAAAGACAAAAAAGACAAAAAAGAAAAAGAAAAAGTGAAGGAAATAAATGAGGTCCAATCCTAACATCTTGAGTCACACAAATGATCCAACGAAAAAGTTTTCAAAACAGCAAGTGAAATAAAATAATTTAAACGCAGTGACTAGTTAAAATAAAACAATAATAAAATTTTAACAATACAATAATTTTAAAGTCTCACATTAAACTAATTTAAAGTAAAGGTCAATTTAAATGCAAAACAATAATCAATACCAAGAAAGCACATCAAAGTAAATTTCACAACTTAAAAAAATTATAAAATAAATCCAACGAGGAATATGATAAATTTAAAATAAGAGAACCAATATTTAAATTAATTAAAAAAATCATTCAATAAAAAAAATACACTAAAATACAGGGTATCACACTATAGGTCTTAGGAGCCTTGTGGAAACTCTGTAAGTTTTCATGAATCGACCAATCGCGTAGGTTTAGTTTGCCAGCTCGTTTGTTTTCGGAGATGAGATGAGATGAGTTGAGATGAAAGTTAAAAAGTTGAATAAGATATTGTTAGAATATATTTTTTAATATTATTTTAGTTTTGAGATTTGAAAAAATTGAATTGTTTATTTTATTTTATATTGGAAGTTGGGAAAGTTGTAATAATTAGATAAGATGAGATGAGATGTTTTATGAAAACAAACGAATGTTACTACTCATTGTGGTGTCAGAAGCGCAATTTTATTTATTTATTTGAGATGGTTAGAAGTATCAGAATTCGATATAGTCTGCACCATTAGACTCATTTGATTATTTAGGATTTTATGGCGCAACAATCGCATTTTAGTTTTCGAACAAAACGCTTGTTCGAAAATGCATTTTTATTTATTTTGAGGCACTTCGGGGTTGAATCTCTATAAACGAATTGCACAGTTATTTAGTGTGTATGTTTAGGATTTTTCAGTGCAAATTTTATTTTTCACATTTTCGGAGTGAATAGTAATCTCTATAGTAGCACCAAGTATAGTGTTTTGAAAATCACAGGTGGAATATCCAAATTAGGTTAGAGAAGTTTTATTTGGACACTTGGGCAAGATCTTAGCCATACTTGGTGAATAGTATTGGACATTTGGCACCAAGAGGAACTATGAGATGGAAATGTGAAGGAAATCAAGGTGTGAGATCATGCCACCTAAGCAAAACCCTATTCCATCCAACCATATAAATTGTGCCAAACCAAAGAGGATTTCAACCCTGGTGAAATCCTAAATGGTTGGAATCCATTTAAAACCCCAAAAACTTGGTTGAAACCGAAACCCTAAAAGGTTTCTCCCAACCCTAAAGTTGGCCTCCAAACCCTATTTGATCTGATTTCCATTATTGTGTTTAGTCACTTGATTAAATCAGTTTCACATACTATTAATTCCTCAAATTCAAGTTATGATATCATTATCCAACCCTTTAAATCTTGGAAATTTGATTGGGACAAGAAAAATTGGATTTGAACTTGATAGCATCTCAAACCCTAACCAAACCCTCTTTAAACTCCAAAATGAAGCCCACTTGTTTAAGACCCACGAGTTTTGGCCACCTTGGGAAAGATTCTTGAGGAAGTTTCCACCCACTTAAGGCTAAACATCCACTACTCATGATAGCCCCAAAGTCGTGCATGATGTGAAAGCCAAAGGCGACCTCACCACCATCCTTCCCTTGGAAGTTTCCTTGGCTGAAAACTACTCACTATTTGCACCTTTTGTGGCCTAATAACCCTCCATTAAGGTGTCACTCTAGCCCATACTTCACTTTTCAGAAGTGTATTAGGCGTACAAGTCATCCTTTCATTACTTCACCCATTTTCATTTTCGTTCTTGGAGAGAACACTTAGGCTATGTTTGGATGTTGAGTTGAGCTGAGCTGAACTCAGTTTTTTATGAATAGTAGTGAGTTGAGATAGTGGAGTGAGTTCTGTGAGGTCCATCTAAGATAAGTTTAGATGTGTTTAGATGTTAAGATGATTTTAGTACTATTTATGGGAAGTTGAAAAATGTATGGGCCCACCAATGATTGTAAAGTTGTTGTAATGATTAAATAATTAATTTACTAAATCCTTTATTAATAAATAACATAAATCAAACATAAATTTCCTCAATGTAAGTAAAAAAATTACAAAAAAATAAAAAAATATATTCCCAACACATCACCACCTGCCTAGGTCAAATACAACACAAGGCACTCACGGGAACAATAAAATTAAATGCAAAGGCATGGCATCTCAAACAGTGGACAAACACCCTAGGCACAGGTGGAACAGAGACCCAGCCTCGAGAGGAAGATATAAAGCATGAGCGCAAGTAAAACTAAAAACAGAGACTAGTATTTTCCCTTTTAAACTCTCTATAAATTGTACTAACTTAATCATCGGAGGTACCACGAGATTATTCTACCCCACCTAGCTTTTGATGGCAAACTGCAGGGAGGTGTAGTCAGTATTATGAAAAATGTCCCTAATGAACTTAATATTAATATTCATATATAAGACTACATTTATATCAAGGAAGAATAAATAACAAGATTAAATTTCATGTTATATATAATATCAAAAACTAATATATATATATATATATATAATTGGGACCAAATCAGATTAGATCGATCGGTTTGGTTTGGTCGATTTCTCCATTTATTCTTTCACCCCTACATGTCGCCACGGCCACTACATCTCGATGACCACACACTCTAGCTATATATTTTGATGTTTTATGTCTTCCAGGGAGTCTCGAGTTCTCAACCTCCCTCTGTCTTGACTGCTTTAAGCTCAATGGAGAACAAACATTCTTTTCTAGCTTCTGTAAAAGTGGTGCTCTAAAAAGATATCATATTGTAATCAATATGTTTATGTATAAATTGGAAAATTGGAATGTCTTACATTGTAACCATCTGAGTGGAGTCTACTCTATTTAAGTTTAATTCAGCGAATATCAATCGAACAATCCTAGAGATGGTTCATTTAAAGCTCTAAGGGATGGCTATGGTATAGGTATAATTTGGGCAAGTGAAAATTGTAGGCTTCAAGCTTTGGAGCGAACTTTTGTTAGATGGCTTAACATTGTACCGTGCTGTCAAGATAGAGAGACGTCGAGGACTCGGGACATTCAACATTATAGGTAATATACATTTTCATACCATACAATTTCAAATGTTTAATTAATGAAAAATTAGGAGAGCTTATAGAAAGTGTCAGAAGTACTAGATTAAAGTATACAAGAGAAGCAATATATCTCGTTGGGAAATCGTAGATCTAGTACGGTTCTTCCATAGAATCTCCGTTGTCGTTATAGTTCATCCAAAATCCTCCCGACAATGGTGGGGTGTGCTACGTGGTAATATACCAGAGTAACACCCATATATTTCACAGCCTAAGAGCTAGAACTAGAGAGAAACATACTTGAGAGAGAGATTTGCACTTAGTTGTTACACATCATTCATCCAAATGGGGAGGGGCTAGCCATTAAGAGCTAGTCATCAAGACTCATGTAGTAACACTTCATAACCCCCAAGAGAAAGGGAAGGGGTGCCCACTATGGTTGCCTCTTTATTACATCTCTCATTTGTACATATTGGGCAAGACCCCACAGGTCAGCATCTTTCAATATGTTCTCAATCTTGTTCATACTAGCAAATAGACTTTACGACCATGTAAAAGAAAAATTGGAGTACTATACAAAATCTCTCAAAGAGAAAACCAGCATAGTAACTTCTCTAAAACTGTCTCGTTGTATCTCGACTCATTTGATCACATCAAAAGCATCCCTAATCTATCTTGACTCCGAATGACTCAAAGCAATGCTCAATCTCCATAAAACATGATGTACTCACGGCTATGTCACACCTTCCAAGAAGCAATATAACTTGTTGGTAGTGAGTACAAAAACAACATTGATGTGTTACCAAATAGTCTTCCCTTCGCCCTCATGTCATTCAGTTTTAGTCCAATTGCTTTCCCAACAATGCCTCTTTAGATCGTTTCATTTATATTCATAGATAATATGCCAAAGTAGCAAACACTAAAACATCGACCTCGTGATATGGTCAAAGGTCTCTTGAGGGCATAAATAAATTAAGGTCATCAATTATAACCTAAAGGACTCACACGGTAAGGAAGTAGAGATCCGTTCACTCACCTCTGCTGTTGGACATAAAAGCACATGTAATATGAAATACATGTTACGATGGAGTTCTCTTTTCAAATAGAGCATATGTGTAATCTAAATGCACCATATAGATTTTAGTATAGTCGCTATCTTAGCGCCTAACCCGAGTCCTTCCATTTGCTCCCTATCCAAAGTGTCAAAAAGGATCTCACATCTGGCTAAAACACAGGCTACATGGATTGTGACCTCATCTTAGCCCAACCAAGGCAACATATATATATATATATATATTTGTCTCAACCATCAATACATGCTACATAAGCATCAAGAACACAATGTCTCATCTATGCTCACTAACTAAGCAATAGAGACGATCGCTCGTGTAAGTGAGCTAATCTAAGCCTGTCGACATACCTTTTTCACCATAACTTTCAAATATATGGTGAATGTGTGTACTCACTAAATGCTCCCAGTAGTGTCGTATGATCATAGAACTCATCACTATCATATGCACGACGAGCAGTACCATGAGGGATAGAAACCACAAGGTCAATTACAAATAATTAAACCACAACTTTCAAGTGGTGTTTTGAACTATTTCTTTCCTTGGGCAATCTTAGGTGTAGTAACTTTCCAAAATATGCTCCTACCAAGAGACTTATATATATATATATATATATATTTTTTATATATATATAAAATATCTTTGCACAATCATGAGGTCTGCGATTCATTGTGAATCTCACATAGGGTCAAACTCTCAATATAAACCTTAGATTCTAGTCAGCAAGTCCAACTGTGTCTTTTAAGAATCTACAAGGTGATCATAACATCATTCAGCAAACTTAATTTGTGACCTTAGGGTTTCATATGAATATCTTGTGCTTAACAACAACATATAAGATAACCAACCTTTATTTTTCATTAAGAGCAAAGCGATTAGGGTCTTTGCCTTGAGGATAATCTCAACAGTCTAGACATTACTTTAAATGACTTGTCCAAATCGCATCATAAACTTACTTAATCAAATAAGCAATATGTACCCTCGAACGAAATCTCAACCTCTAACTCCCACGAGCAAACCATAATGGAAATATTAAATAGTATAAGCAAATATGAAATATAGATTCTTTGGTATTCACCATCTCATTAATTGTTAATGGATTTTGAACAAGGGCTTCTAGAAACCCTTTTTCTTGTACACAATCTCACAATACATGAAGTCTAAGGTACTTTTCACAAACCCATGTTCACTATCTCATAGTATTGAAAGCCACTTATTAGGCCACAATTAATAATCTAAGACAACCATATTGTCATCTCTCTTAGGAAGACACTTTTCTAGGATTGTTAATAAAGTTCAAAGAACCCGATTTGATTCAAGTTTAAGCAATTTCAAAACAGTATGTAACACCCCGTATTTTAGTGTATTTTTATTGAAGGATTATTTTTATGTTATTCAAAAAAATTATTCTCTTGTTTTAAAATTATTGGATTTTAATTGGATTATTTTTAGGATTTTTAATTGGGAAAAAATTAATATTTTATGTGCTTTCTTAATATTTATTTATTGTTGTGCATTTAAACTGCTTTTCATATTTAATTAATTACTGTGGGATTTAATTATTTCAATTTGACTTTACCATTACGTTTAAATTATTTTATTTAACTTGTGGTTTTGAAATCGTTTCCGTTGGATCATTTTTGTTACCCAAGTTATGAGGATTGAACCTCATTTCTTTTCCCTCTATTTTTCTTTTCCTTTTCTTTTCCCTTTCTTCTTTTCTTTTTTTCTTTTCTTTTTCTTCTCTCCTGGCCATCTCCCGCGCGCGAGCTTCTTCTCTTTCTCTCTCTCGCCGTGCGTTGGTCTCTTCCCCAGCCCGCCGCCGTGCGCCGGCGGTGGTCGACACCGCCCGGCTCCACCGCTTCCCCAGCCACCGGCAACGCCACCCCTCCATTTCCAGCTCCATTTGTGCCGCCGTTAGCCGCCACGAACCCATTGAAGCCGCGGCGTCATTTCGCTCCAGCGCCGCCGTCGCACCACCATTGGCCACCATCTTCCTACCACTTCATCCCCGACCTCTTGGCAACCCTTTGGACCCAACCCCGGCTCCGATCCGTCTCCGGTGAAGCCCCACCAAGTCCATCTCTGATTTGTACATTTTTGGCCTTAAACCACCATTTGCGCCGTCATCCACGGCAAACCACCACCACCATTGGCTTCACCGACCTCTCTAGGCCCTACCCTATCATTTTGGGGTCTTCGTTTGTCTCCTGTTGAAAAGTGGGTATTTGTGACCCACGGCCACAGTGTATTTTACACTGTGGTGTTGCTCAGACGTCGCCTTTTTCAGCTTCGTGATCCTCCGGAAATTATCATATAGCGCTGTAAGTATTTCTTCAAAGAATTCTCATGAATTTTATGTATTTTTGCACTAACCCATTTCACTGTATTTTTGGCATGCCGGACTGAGTCCGAGGAGTTCGGGGGTCGGATGGATTTGTGATTGGAGTTGTTGGTTTAATTGGATTGGATTGGATTGGTTATTGATGGATTTTGGATTGGTTGGTTCATGTGCATAACATTATTTCATGCATGATCATGTTTGTAAAGGAAAACTGGGTTTTCGTGTATTGCATTCATGTTCATGTGTTTATGAAAACTGGGCTTTCATGTGAGAATGGAATTTGGGTGCATGCGTATCACGACCCCAAGCCGAGATGGGGCATTATCTCGGTGGAGCTCCTCTGGTTACTCGGGAGCGGAATAAACTGAGTAACGTCTCCTGGATTGTCGCTGGGCGACAATGGGATCGGACGAGAGATTCGTGCCGACTCCGTGGTCCTTCTGCTGGCGGGGACTAGAGGATGTCTGGCCATGTACGCGCTGGGCGCGGAACTGGGCATCGCTCGTTGCGTAGTGGGTGCTCGGCCATGTACGCGCTGGGCGCGGAACTGGGCATCGCTACGAAGCCAGGACATGCGGATGGTCCCTAGGGGAGGCCATGGTGCATAGGGTATTGACGGATTAATTGGCTATTTTCTGGGAAAATAGCGTGTGTTGGATTTTGTGTAATTCATTTTCTGGAAAAATGTTTTACGGATAATTTTTGGGCCAAATGGGATTTTTGGCGTGTGTTGGAAAATTATCATTTTCGGGGAAAATGATGTTTTAAGGAAAAATGCATATTTCATCATATGCATGCATGTTAGTTGTATTAAATGTATTTTATTCCTGAGATTATTTTTGGGTTATACTTACCTGCGATACCATTCTGTGGTAACGCAGATTTTGATGCAGATGAGGAGGAGGAGGGTGAGCCTGAGGAGACGGCTCCGCCCGAGGAGTGATCTGGGATCACTAGTTTGTTATTTTATTTTACCCTTCTGTATTTTTGGGACATGTGTTAACTTTATTTTGGATGACTGTATAACTGCTTTTAGAACTTTACTGATGTTTACTTGTATTTAAATCTGGTACTTAGTTGACTAATCCGCTGCGTTGTTGTTGTACACCGTTGCATGTACACACACTTGGTACTTTCGTTGGGATGTGTGACCGTGTTGTCATCATCCCGGCGTCTCGATTCCCGTGTTTTCCTTACATGGGGGTCGGGGGCGCCACACAGTAGCATTCATTCATTTTTTGTACCAAAATAGTACAAGTAACAATCATGCACTCAAAATACTTCACGCCTAAACATCACAAAAAGTAACCATCTAATTATCCAATGAGAATCAACTATTTAACTCTTTCATGAAAATTTTCAATAAATGTGCAATCAATGGTTATCTAAAGGAAACTGAATTACTGCCAAGAGATGGGTCTATACCACTATCCACTCCACTTTTCCTTATCAATTAAATCAATAGCCATAGGTCGGATAATATAAGTGGAGTGAATCTAAAATTCTATGTTAAGATTCCTACTATGTGAATTTAGTAACTTTAGAGGAGTCATATTCCAAATATTTTTTTTTAGTCTTTATGCGACTTGATATACTGATATATAGCTACTGTATGCAAAAAAATATATCTGCAAGTGCACAGAATCGTAACAAGTAGTAAAGAATTGTAAACAAAACAGTTATCGAACCCACATGGAATAATTATAATATTGAATATTGAAATTGACTAAATTAGTTGGTATTTAGAAAAATGAAATTTGAAGAATGATTTTTCTAAATTAAACTAAAGAAAAGAACATTAAAATCAAGATTTTAAAAATAATAAGAATAGATCTAGAGCATTTGACTTCGCCTATAAAATCTCACATAATTTATTCTTCCTTGTTATAGAATCCCAATTATCCAAAGTTGATGATAAAAATCATTTAACTATTCAATATTTTCTCTCTAATAATACCAAAAATATCTTCAACTAATAACTCCATATCTCTATGTGAATTTAACTAATTAGAGACTCATTAAGTTCTTTGAATTTTTCTTGAAAATCACACTAGTCGTGGTAAAACATCTTTGCTTTCACTCAACTAATGGTGTTTAATCCTTGAGCTTTAATCACAAATCACCTCTCGATCTCATTACAATCCAAAAGATCGAACAATAGTTAGCTAGAAAATTGTAAGCATTAAGAACAAGAAATAAACACTCAGTCATTGAAATATTGAAAATAAAATAACTTGGAATATAAACTGTGTTCAATGCAAGGCTACATCAAAGTTCTAGAAAATATAATTAGTTCATAATGGATCTAAAAAAATAAAACTGGTATTCTTCGTTGAAGTCGATTGAGGAAACAAGCGGCTCTCGCCTCTGCTCTCCAGATCCACCTCCTCGAAAGAAACTCAAAGCATAACTTTGGAATAATCAAAAACCTAAAACTCAGACTCTCTTACCCAGTCTAAACTCAAACTAAGATTCAAAAACAAAAGACAAAAAACTAAAATTAAGATTAAGAACCAAGACCTCCCTATTCATCCCACAAGAACTCAAATCCGAAAATAAAATAAATGTGACTACAATCTAGTCTAAAAATCTGGAAAATAGTTTCTAAAGATAGATGTTAATATAAAAGAAAATTATCCCAAGAATATCAAAATTATCTAAAATGGAAGATTCAGTGATATGTGGCTTGATTTGCGAAATTTGGGAGGATTTGGTCGCCAATAGATTGATTGCGGAACTCGGAAGGTGGTCAGCAGCAGATTGATCTTGGTCAGGATGAATTATCCCACCGAGTAGATGCCGTGTGCATTGAATATAATTGGCGGGAAGGTCACAAATGAACGGGCGTATAGGTCACAAAGACCACACTGCCCTTTCCTCGCCTACCTAGTGGAAAGACATCTGACCGGGATGAAAGACTCCTCTTGCTTTTTCTAGTTGTTGCCCACGATGTCGTCTAGGTTGGTCTCTTAAGTTGATCGTTTAGACTCGTCGCCCTATCTAACCGCCTTGAGCCATGTTGCCAAGTCTTCACACCTTCTGGTCGAGCCTTCTGGTCCTGAATCTCCTTGCCTACTGAGAGGTAAGTCTTCTCACCTTTGGGCGAGAAATATCTCTTTGCTGCCCATGGGACAAGGCTCCTCGCCCAAATCTCATTGGCTCTCTTCAAATCTCACTACCTCTCATCAACTTGGATCCGTAGTCTCTTTTTTTGTACCAAAATATTCTCCTTTTGTACTAAATCTTCTCATTCCTTCAAGTCCAAGAAAATAAATAAAAATATGTAGAAATAAAATAAAATCAATAGTATTGAAGGGAAAATAATATTTTTCATAAATAAAAGAGTGATAAAAATCACATAAAAATAACACTTATCAAATACTCTCAAACTTAAGCTTTGCTTGCCCTCGAGTAAAGAAGAAAAGGAAAAACAATTAAAACAAGCATTGGTTTGATTCATAAAATTTATTGTCTCAAAGGTTGTCTAAAGTCTATAATTCAAAGGAATCATTCAAGATCAATCAAGTCCAAAAGTTAATTCACAACTTAATTCCACTGCATTATCCATCATTTCATTCATGCATACCCATCATTCTCATTTCATTATTAGCTCCCCGGATAGTTTTATGCAAACATGTAAATCAATAATGGATCTCTAAAAACTCCATAGGCTTGCTTTTTAAATCACTTTCCACTAATGTAGAACAGAAACTATCACCAAGGATCAAAAAATCTTTATTAAGCTTGTAATGTAAAGCTAGGCTGAGGGCTACACAGAAAAGGTAGGATTCAAAGAAAATAAGAGAACTTAAGTTTGAACATCAACAAAATAAATATAGCATTTTCACTTCTAACATAAACATCTATTCTCAATCATTGTAAATCTCTCAACATACCTCTCTATATTTCCCTTTCAAGTATCTCTCTCTTTACCCCTCTATTTGGCAGATCAGATTTTGTTTTAATTAATTAATTTATTTATTTTTGTGTGGAAATATTCCATACTTTTTTTACTGCCATTGTAGATGACTCTCGTCGGCCTTTGCTTGTTAGCCACAGTAGACGAGTTGATTTTCACACCCCCAAACTTATGATTTTGATAATATTACTATAATTACTTTACTTGTAGAACTTCTACCTCTTTTGTATTTCATGCTCTTGTGAGTTTGTGTTAATTTAGTTCTCTTGAAAGGTAAGGATATCAGTGCTTAAACTCAAATAGGGTAGGGAATATGAGATTTACAAGAAAGAAAAATATATGACCAAAATATATTTCAATAAAGCTCAAAGGGGCGATTAGAGATAAATTAAAGATAAAAAGTAGTTAAGTTTGAAAGGCTCAATCAGTCCAAGAATGCCTTAATCATTTCTCTAGTAATATTCTGGCTAGGATTTCACCTCGAGTGTAATTAAACAAGTTCTAGAGTAAGTTGAGACCATACAAATTCATAAAATTTACATAAAATTTCTCTAGGTACTGAAAACATTAATGATCACAAGAGGCATTTATTGAACATAGGAAATATCAAATTAAGCAAGATCAAGTAAAGAATTAATAACTAGACTTAAGCAATGAGGATATTTCCTAAAAATTATAATCAATTTCAATCATATTCTTATCATTGGTTTTTTATTCATCAAACCATAATGTTTTATCATCATCATCATCATCATTATTATTTTAATAAAATAATATCATTTTTCCCCCAAACTTAAATATCACATTGTCCTCAATGGGAAAAAGGAAGAAACACTAAAGCAAAGAATGAGAAAAGGTAAGAGATGCTCCCCTGATTTTTTATTTTTTATTATTTTTTTTCTGTTCTTCCAATTGAATATTTTCCTTGAAGGTGCAGTCATGTACTCCTTGGAGATCTCTCGGGCCTCTTTGTTGCTTAAATTTGATGGAAGCGGTGTGAGTTCAAGCTTGGGTAGTTCCTTACATGGTAGCTTTGGGAATTCAACTGCATAAGTCTCGTCGGCCATGACCGCATCTTGGTCGCTTATTTGAAAATAAGAATTTACTTTGAAAGGGAATTTCGTAGATTTAAATACGTCATAAGTGACCTGCTCCTCTCTGACCCTCAAAATGAGTTTCCATATTTGGACATCAATTAAGGTTCTCCTCGTCGCAAGGAAAGGTCGTCCCGGTATCAAAGAGATCTCCTCGTCCTCCTTGATATCAAGTACAATGAAATCGGTCGGGAAGATGAACTTATCAACTTTCACCAATACGTCCTCAATGAGTCCTCTCAGGTATTTAATGGATCTATTCATCAATTGTAGAGAGATGGTGGTCAGCTTTGCTTCTCCAAGACCTAGTTCCTTAGGTGACAGCTTCTTTTGTACAATTACAATGCTTTCCTCGGTCGCCAACTGTAGGGAGATGGTGGTCAGCTTTACTTCTCCAAGACCTAGTTCCTTAGGCAGCAACTTCTTTTTTACAATTGCACTGCTTTCCTCGGTCTCCAACTATAGAGAGAATTGATTATCAATTTTATTTTTTCCTAATCTCTGCAGAAAAGGAATTGGTGGATCATAAATTGAAGAAAAATAAGTTTTAGAAATAAACTCCTTGGATTTCTTGGGTTTTGCAGCCCCTTTATTCTCTCTAGTCTTCTCAGTTTGCTCGTCAGTTCCCTCGCGATCAGCTTCTTTCACCTCGTCCTCGATTTCCTTTTTCTCGGAGTCCACATTTTCGGCAAATTCTTTATCTCGCTCGGTATTTACCGACTGTGGTTGGTCATATGTCCGCCCACTTCTCAACGTTATGGCTTTGTGATGGAGATGCAATAAGGGCTATCTGCAATGCCACTAGGAAGGCTAAACGGGCCGAGACGAGGGAGGCTTTAGGTGCCCAAGGCAAGGCAACTGAGGACCAACCACTCGCCACCTAGAGGATGACCGAGTTGTTGGCAAATCATGTGAATTTAGGCGATGTGGCAAATCCCATGAATTTAGGTGATGAGGCAAATCCCTTGATTTTAGGGGATTGGGCGATTTGGAGGATGATGTCCAAGTTGTGCTTCTTCAAATTAGGAAGTTTATCCATTTGTTATTTAGTTGATATGTTTCCTTTATTTTCGGAGTTGTTGGGATTATTTCCTTAATTTTAGAAGTTTGATTTGTTTTGTAATTATGATTTCAAAAGAAGTCATTGGAGGGAATAATTGTCGGAGGGCTAGCTGAACCCGAGTAATATTTATTTCGGTTTCGTATTGTAACTAATTGTTATGCTATTTTCAATAAAAGTGAAGTACCCTAATTTTTTAGGAGTGTTAGCCCGAGTTAGTCTTGATTTTGATCTTCCAACCATTCAGATCCTGCTGTTGCCTCGAGGTAGCCTTTGATTCATTCATACAACATGGTCGTAAACACTTGAGCACGAGTGAGGCTTCCATCATTGGTGCTTTCATTAAGAGGCATCCAACCCGTGGAGAGGAAGCCAAGGAGGAAGATCATGGCCGATCGACAACCAACACATAGGGAATGGATTGAGAACCTTGAAGCCACTTTGGAGGCACAAAACATCGCCACCAATGAACGACTTGGAAGGTTGGAGGAGGTGCTCTACCAATTGGTGGACCAAAAGAGGAATGGAGATGGAAGGCGCCATAGGAGAAGAGCCGAGAGGCATTATAGTCTCGAGGGCTCCGTGGGGTCTAGAAGAAGTCAACACCTTGAGAGGGTGGAGGATTCAGTTTCATCTAATGAAGATTCCTCATGCACCAAGGATGAATCAACCGAGGAAAGTGAAAGGGAAGAAGGGAACTGAGGTGAGAGGACAGGTGCACGTAGGGGGGAAGTTCTCAAACCAAAAATGAATTTTTTTCAAGTTCAATGGTGATGACCCAAGCACTTGGGTTAGTAGAGCCAAGCAATACTTCGAGCACAATCACATGGAGGGCTATGCTAAAGTGTCCTATGCCACCTACTTCCTTGAGGGGGAGGCTAACCAATGGTGGCAATGGATGAGGAAGACCTATAGAGCTCAAAGGAGGGAGCTAAAATGGCAGATATTTATCAAGGAGCTTTTAGGGAGGTTTGGGCCAACCGAGTATACAAACTACCATGAGACTCTTTCAAAGATCAAGCAAACCGCATCTTTAAAGGATTATCAAAAGGAGTTTGAATACTTGTCTACAAGGGTACACGGGTGGTCGGAGAAGGCTCATTGGGACTTTCATTAGAGGCTTGAAGAGTGAGTTAGCGGCGGATGTAAAGCTTAAGAAGCCGAAGACCATGATGCAAGCCTTGGAGGTTGCACGGATTAAGGAAGAGGTCAACCCCAAGATTTGAGAAAGAATAGCTGCTTGGAGGTAAGGAAACCACCCGCAATGGTTTCCAAGTTTGGTGCAAACAAAACTTTTAGCAAGGACTTCTCAATGGGAGGTCCTAGTGGAGGTGCATCAAGTGGAACCAAACCATTACCCGCGGGCGTGAAGAGGCTATCTTTGGAAGAGATGCAACGACAAAGAGAGAAAGGCTTTGTTTCAATTGCAATGAGAGGTTTACAATGGATCACAAATGCAAAGCCAAGCAAATTTTTCTCATAGAGATGGAGTCGGAGGAAGAAGAAGACATAGGGGAGGAAGAAAAAGGGCAAGAAGAGCAAGAACAAGATGAGGCTATGGGGGGAGATCCTCATATTTCTATGCATGCATTGTCGGGTATTGTGGGACCTAGAACGATGAGAACACAAGCTCACATTGGCAAGATAGAGGAAACAGTTCTTGTTGATAATGGTTCATCCCTAAACTTCATCAACTCTAAAGTGGCCAAGAGCTTGGGGTTGCCTATGACTTCTGTCACTCCATTTGAGGTCAAGGTAGCTAGCGGGGAGAAGTTGATGCGTAGAGAAGTATATGAAAAGGTATGTTTGAAAACACAAGTCCTTGAGATTGTAGTAGATTTGTATTCTTTGCCTATTGTGGGGTTGGACGTTGTGTTGGGTGTGCAAAGGCTAGAGGAGCTAGGGAAGATAATCTCAGACTATAGAAAAATGACTATGGAGTTTATGATAGGGGGCAAATGGATGACCATGAAGATGAATGGAAGAGGGGGGATGTAAGGCCTTGGGGCCTAATGAGATGGAGAAGATCTTGAGACAAGGGGGCAATGTTTTGCTATCACATTGGCCTCCCAACCGAGGGGCTTGAGTGAGAGGCATGAAGTGGAAGATGGAGGCATGGAGAAGGAGTTAGGGGTGGAGGTTCCTAATGACTTGAGGGGTTTGTTGGGGAGGTTTTCTAAAGTGATGGAGGATCTGAAGACACTTCCACCCTCAAGGGAATTTGACCATCGCATTCCATTGAAGGAGGAAGCCAAGTCGGTTAATGTGGCCCCTACCGGTATGCCTCTTACCAAAAGACCGAGATCGAAAAGCAAGTCAATGAGATGTTAGCTAAGGGGCTCATCTGGCTAAGCACTAGCCCATTCTCAAGTCCGGTTCTCTTGGTGAAGAAGAAGGATGGCACATGGAGGTTTTGCATTGACTACCGAGCCTTGAATGTGGCTACTATCAAAGATAGATTTCCAATTCCGATCATTGATGACATGTTAGTTGAGCTTGGAGGTTTGATATTCTTCTCCAAACTTGATCTAAGGGCTGGATACCATCAAATAAGGGTGCGTGAAGGGGGGGACATTCACAATACAACTTTTCAAACTCACAATGGCCACTTTGAGTACTTGGTGATGTCATTTGGTGTATTCAATGCTCCTTTGAATTTTCAAGCATGCATGAACCAAATCTTTAAGTTGCATTTAAGGAGGTATGTGTTGGTATTTTTCAATGATATTCTTGTTTATTCGAATACATGGGTGGATCATTTGGAGCAATTGGAGGTTATTTTACTTGAAAACTCTTTCTATATTAAGTTGTCCAAGTGTGCATTCGGCCAAGGGGGAATTGAGTATTTAGGGCATTTGATCTCACATGAGGGGGTCAAAGTAGATTCAAGAAAGGTTGAAGCTATGATGGCTTGGTCCAAACCGAAAACCATCATCGAATTGAGGGGCTTTCTACGGTTCATGGGTTACTATAGAAAGTTTGTCAAGGATTATGCTTCCATTGCAAGACCACTCACCAACATGCTCATGAAGAATAATTTCGTTTGGAGTGATGGGGGGGAAGGCATTTGAAGCTTTGAAGAAGGCCATGACAACTACACCCGTCCTTGCTATGCCTAATTTTGAGAAGGCATTTGAGTTACACACGGATGCAAGTAATGTGGGGGTAGGGGCGATATTGAAACAAGAAGGGAGGCCACTAGCCTTCATTAGCAAGGCTTGGTGTTCAAAATAAAGGGCGGAGTGTGTATGCACGAGAGATGCTTATTATCATGGAGGTCGTGAGGGTATGGAGGCCTTATCTGTTGGGGTGGAAGGTCTTGATAGTCACGGATCAACAACCTTTGAAGCATCTTTTGGAGCAAAGAATCACCACTCCGGAACAACAAAGGTGGGTATCTAAGTTACTTGGGTTTGAATTTCAATTAGTGTATAGGCCGGGTAGGGAGAATAGTGTAGTCGATGCCCTATCTAGGAGGGAAGATGGTGAGGTGTTGGAGGCCCTTTCAAGTCCTTCATGGGGAGTGTGGGATGAGATTAGAGAGGGAATAAAAAATGATCTAGGGTGCAAGGAGGTGATGAGGAAGTTAGATGTGGATGCTAAGGGAGTAGAAAACTATGAGATGCATGATGAGCTTCTAAACTATAAGGGAAGAGTAGTGGTGCCGAGTATGGGAGATCTTAGAAGGAAGATTTTAGGGCACTTTCATGATACCAAGGAATGGGGACATTTGGGAGTGTACCGTACTTGGGTAAGGGTGGCAACTTGTTCTATTGGGATGGAATGAAAGGAGATGTGAGGGAGTATGTTAGGAGGTGTGACACGTGTCAAAGGGTGAAGAGTGAGAATAGTAAGCCCAAGGGGTTGATGCAATCCTTACCGATCCCTACTCACACTTGGGAGGATGTTACCATGGATTTTGTGGAGAGGTTTCCACTCTCAAATGGATATGATGGGGTTCTTGTGGTGGTAGATTGCTTGACTAAGTATGCACACTTCATTGCAATGGTGCATCCATACACGGCCAAGACTATTGCTAAAGTTTATGTGGATCACATGATGAAGCTCCATGGGATGCTGAGAAGCATTGTGACGGATAGGGACTATGTCTTCATGGGCAATTTTTGGAGGGAGTACTTCAAGATGCATGGTACCGAATTGGCCTAAAGTTCAACCTATCACCCTCAAACCGATGGCCAAACGGAGGTGACCAACTAGACTCTTGAGCAATACCTTAGGTGCTTTGTGCACCAATACCCGAAGAAGTGGGAGGAGCATTTTGGCTTGGGCTGAATTTTGGTACAACACATCGTACCACCGATCAATCCAGATGACACCATTTGAGGCGCTCTATGGTAAGCCACCACCGGTGCTTGTAGCCTATGAAGATGGAAGTTCACCTAATGAGTTGGTGGATATGGAGCTTAGAGAAAGGGATGAGATCTTGAAAGAACTCAAAAAGAATTTGATACGTGCTTAAGACCAAATGAAGAAGCACTTTGACAAGGGAAGAAGCATGGAGTTCTTTGAGCCGGGAGATTGGGTCTTTCTCAAATACTTACTGAGGGAGCACAAGACACTATCCAAGACAACATTGAGCAAGTTGGGGGCTAAATATTTTGGCCCATATCAAGTGTTGGAGAAGTGCGGACAACTTGCTTATGAGCTAGACTTACCGGCCAGGGTTCACATTCATCCTATTTTTCATGTCTCAAGGCTAAGGAGGAAGGTTGGGGATCCAACCAAAGTGGTGAATGAATTTCCCATGACGAATGAAGAGGGACTGGTGGCAATCAACCTAAGAAGATCATGGAGTATAGGCTTGTGAGAAAGGGTGGCCAAGTGGCAACGAAGCCTTGGTTCAATGGAGGGGACTTCCAACTGAGGATGCTACATGGGAGAGTGTTTGGGTTCTTAATGAGCAATTTCTAGAACTTGACCTTGAGGACAAGGTCGGTCTTGAAGGGGGGAGGAATGATTGAGATGCTAGAAGAGCTATCTGCAATGCCACTAGGAGGGCTAAACGGGCCGAGGCGAGGAGGGAGGCTTTGGGCTCACAAGGCAAGGCGATTGAGGACCAACCGCTCGCCACTTAGAGGATGACTGGGTTGTTGGCAAATCCCGTGAATTTAGGCGATGTGGCAAATCCTGTGAATTTAGGTGATGAGGCAAATCCCTTGATTTTAGGGGATTGGATTTGTAGGATGCTGACCGAGTTTTGCTTCTTCAAATTAGGAAGTTTATCCATTTGTTATTTAGTTACTTTGTTTACTTTATTTTCAGAGTTGTTGAGATTGTTTCCTTAATTTTAGACGTTTGATTTGTTTTGCTATTGTGATTTCAAAAGAAGTCATTGGAGTGAATAATTGGGGGAGGGCTAGCCGAACCCTAGTACTATTTATTTCGATTTTGCATTGTAATTAATTATTATGCTATTTTAAATAAAAGTGAAACTTATGCTTTATCACCCTAATTCTCGAGAATTGAGTGCTAGCCCGAATTAGTCTTGATTTTCATCTTCCAACCATTCGGATCCTGGTGTTGTGTCAAGGTAGCCCTTGATTCATCCATCCAACACGACTGTAAACACTTGAGCACGAGTGAGGCTTCCATCACTTTGACATGTTCCTTCGGATTAGTCATAGTGTTGCTCGGTAAAGTCCTTGTTGTCCTCTTGGTAAGCACGTAATGGACTTGTTCATAACTCGGTTGGGCAAAAGGATTCCCCACTTGACAATCTACAGTTGAATGATTTTCTGGGCAAGGATCACAAACAACATTAGTTTGAATAGCAGTAAAGTTCATTTTACCTATTTGTTTGGATAAATTTGCCAACTCAGCACAATTTTGGACATAGCATAATCTTTGAATGACTCATACTCTTGGTAGGCCATTTTAAATTTAGAGGCGGTGACCTCTTTCTTCTTCTTTTGTTGATCTGAAGTAAATTTCTATCAATCTCAAGATCGAAAGGTGTATGTTCTAATGATTTAGATAGGGCATGCACTTCTGATTCCTGAAAAAGAAAAACTAAATTGAGATCTAATTTAAACCAATTTTTTTTTAAGTAAAGAAAATAAAATCTAGTTGGTATCAATATCAATAACAAATAACTATTCCCCGGAATGGTGCCAAAAACTTATTCGTATAAAAATATATCTGCAGAATCGTAACAAGTAGTAAAGTGTTTTAAAGAAAACGGTTATCGAACTCACAGTGAATAATTATACTATTTACTATTGAAATTGACTAAATTAATTACTATTTGGAAAACCGAAATTTGAAGAATGAATTTTCTGAATTAAATTGAAAAAAAGAACATTAAAATTAAGATTTTAAAAATAATAAGAATAGATTTAGAGTATTTGACTTCACCTAACAAATCCCAAACAATTAATTTTTTCTTGTTATAGAATTTCAATTATCCCAAGTCAATAATAAAAATCCATTAACTATTCAATATTTTCTCTCGAACAATACCAAAATATCTCCAACTAATAACTCCATATCTCTATGTAATTTAACTAATTAGAGACTCATTAAACTCTTTAGATTTTTCTTGAAAATCACACTAGTCGCAATAAAGCATCTCAGCTTTCACTCAACTAATGGTGTTTAATCCTAGAAGTTTAATCACAAATCACCTCTTGGTCTCATTGCAATCCAAAAGATCAAACAATAATTATCTAGAAAATTGTAAGCATTAAGAACAAGGAATAAACACTCAATCATGGAAATATTGAAAATAAAATAACTTGGAAGATAAACTACGTGTTTAATGCTACGTTACATCAAAGTTCTAGAAAATAAAATTAGTTCGTAATGGAATTGAAAAGAATAAAACTGGTATTCTTTGTTGACGTTTGTTGAGAAAACATGCGGCTCTTGCATCTGCTCTCCAAATCCGCCTCCTTGAAAGAAACTCAAAGAATAACTTTGGAATAATCGAAAACCTAAAACTTAGACTCTCTAACCCAGACTAGACTCAAACTAAGATTTAAAAACAAAAGACTAAAATTAAAACTAAGATTCAGAACCAAGACCTCCTTATTTATCCAACAAGACGGGATTGAATAGAGTCAAAACTCAAATCCGAAAACAAAATAAATGCAGCTACAATCTAGCCTAAAAATTTGGAAAATGGTATAATATCCGGGCCTAGCGCCAAGGTTTTTTTTTTCTTTTATATATATATTTTTGGGTTAAGTATATGAAAGCCCAGTTGGAAATTTTTCGAGTACTATTTTATGGGCCCAAATTGGTTTTTATTGGTTATCAAATTTTTTCTAATGGACATGCCATTGTAATTAATTTTTTTTTTAAGTGGGCTCTACCCGATCACCTTTGCACGCCTCTTTCCGTTAGTCATAAGCATGCAAGTCTCCCTCATCCCGATAGGGTTTGTTTTGTTTATTCTTTTGACTATATATGCGTACCTAACCCTTTGTGCATGAAGAAAACCCAAGAATAAGGTTGCCATCTCCTTCCCTCATCCACAAGTGTTGCACGTCGTGTGAAGCCCAGCAGCCGCATCTCCTTGTGCCAACGATGGGACCACCGTGGAACAGCCGCGCAACGCCCCAGCCATTGCCACGAGCAACCTCCCTGCCTAGACCTACATGAGTCCTCTGTCCTTCTGCCATACGACACCACCACCACCATGTAGAAACCGTAAGCCGCAACTTGCACCACATATCGAGACTCACTCCACGAAGGATATGCTAGCCATACCCCCTTTCTCTTTTACTCACCTCAACCATCAGCCGCTTAAATCTCTGACCTTCACCTCCGTGCCCAACCCACGAGCGATCGGTAGCCACCTCCATAGAGAATAGAAGACCTCTATTTTTGCTCATCAAAACAGAGCCAATATCTCCACTACGTAAGGCTCCTCTACGAGTTACCCAACCACTAGGAGGGTTGCGCCATGCAGCCATTGCCACCTCTGCCTCGGGCCGCTATCACTCTCTGGAAATCAAGCCTCCACCGCCCAATGATATCTAGTGCCACCGTCTGAAGCTTTCATGCACGCCGCATGGTGCGTAATCTCCCTCTACGTCTCTCTGTCTCTCGCTCATCACTCTCTCTCTCTCTCTCTCTCTCTCTCTCAGTGCACAGCAGCCCTTTCCCGCCCGTGTCTCAGATGCCTTGCAGCTGCCCCCCCTCCCCACGGTTAGCCTCCATCGCACGACCTGGGTCTTCCCTGCAAACAAAGAAATAAATAGAGGTGTGTTGCTCTTTACGTAAGGTTAGTGAAGGTTTCAGAACTGGGATATTACAAATTTACCCCTGAGTTATAAGCCAAAGCATATCTTTATATTTTTGGACATGATTTCACTGAATTTTACCTTGGTCTCAATAGTTTTAAGACAATTTGTAATTATATTCTTGTTTCTTTTAAGGAAAATTAGGTTATGTAGTATTTCAGGTTTAAGTATTGATATACATGTTTGATTAAAAATTTATGGGAGTATGTGACTATTTTATAGGTGACGATTGATTTTTTGTTCAGTACTGTTGAGGAGAAATTCTGTTAAGCTAAGAAACTCAGGTAAGCGGGGTTCCTATACTAGATTTTGCATAAAAATAAAATGGGCTGAGATTGATTTTTGAAAAGTATGCATGTTTTGTTATGAAAAGAAATTTGAACCACCTCAGTTATTTGTTCTGCATTATTCATGAGATTTTGCTTAAGAATAAAGTATTTTTCTAGCATAACTGGTGTAGATATGAGCTATTTTGGCATTTTTTTTTGAACATTGCAAAACAAAGCGAACATGAAATTTTGTGCATAAACTATGTTTTTGTGATCTGATTCTATTATGTTCTGAAGATATTTTGTACTCTGATATGATATGCTGTGATTTATGAAAACCTCTGGCATAACATTCTGTTTCTGTTTTTGTTCCGTTCTAACTTTACCACGGGTGTAAAACTGTGGCCTCTGTTTGGGTTGGTACCAACTTTTCCGTTTCTGGTGCACCCACTTTGCTTCCCACTTTGAAAGCAAAGTAGTTTTCTGCGTGGTCTTTCCTGTGTGCACACTCAGGGCTCTTGGGACTCCGAGAATAATAAGGAGAAGATTCACATTCTGTTTCTACTTGGCTAGCTGTCGGGTTTGTACAACCCTACCACGGAGGTTAAACATGGTCTTTGTTTTGATATGATAAGATAAGATGTGATGTTTTTGTTTATGCTATGCCAAAGAGATTTTAATTATGAATATTTTTTAACTTTCGCTCTGATATTTTTAAAAACATGTTTTGACTTTGCATTTTGAAAATAAATATTCTGATTCTGCATTTTGAAAGAAAGCATTTTATTTTACATTCTGAACTTTGTAAATGCTCATGTTTATACACTAGTATATGTCTTCTGCTTACTGAGTTGTTGATAACTTACCCCTTATCTCCATAACATTTTTTAGATATTTTGATGGTACAACTGGGGATCAAGACTAGAAATCTTGTATAAAGTTACGTGAGCATAGTGGAATAAGTACAAAGATGGTACTTTGGTTATCTAAGCATTTTATTCAGTAGTTCTATTTTTGCTTTGTTGATTGGGTATTTTGGAAGGTTGGGGTTTATTTTGAGATTTTGTGGTGTTTTACATTATTCATATTGGAGTAATTGATTCGAAATAGTGAGTTGTATGTGTCATTGAAAACTTTGGAGTCTATCACTATATGATTCAGACATGATTTTAGTGACTAGCAATAACTCTCCGACCCATCCAGGACCAAAGCGTTACAAATAGTTTATAAAGATAGATGTTAACATAAAAGAAAATTATCTCCAGAATATTGGAATTATCTAAAATGGAAAATCTATTGATATGCGGTTTGATTTGCAGAATTCGGGAAGATTTGGTCGCCAATAGAGTGATTGCAGAACTCGAAAGATGGTCTGCAGCAGATTAATTCTAATCTGGAGGAATTATCCCACCGAATAGATGTTGTGTGCACTGAATATAGCTGGTGGGAAGGTCACAATTGAACGGGCGTGAGGTCACAAAGACTACACGGCCCTCTCCTCGCCTGCCGAGTGGAAAAACTCCCGATTGGAATGAAAGATTCCTCTCGCTATTTCTAGTTGTTGCCCACGATGTCATTTAGGTTGGTCATTTAGACTAGTCGTCCAATCTAACCGCCTAGAGCCTTGTCGCCAAGTCTTCGCACCTTTTGGTCGCGAGTCTCCTCGCTTACCGAGAGGTAAGTCTTCTGGCCTTTTGGCGAAAAAGATCTCTTTGCTGCCCATGGGACAAGGCCACCGCCCAAATCTCATCAGCTCTCTTTAGATCTTGTGCCTCTCATCGGTTTGGATTCGTAGCCTCTTCTTTTGTACCAAAATGCTCTCCTTTTGCATTAAATCTTCTCATTCCTTCAAATTCAAGAAAATAACTAAAAATATGTAGAATAAGATACAATCAATTGTATTGAAGAAAAATTAAATTTTTCATAAATAAAAGAGTGATAAAAATCACATAAACATAACACTTATCTACCATGCCATTTATGAGAATCTTTATATTTTATAAATTTTGAGAGTCACTATCACTAGTGGTACACTATTACTCAAAGGTATACTCACACTAATTGTTGAAATACTCCCATTCTTTTTTTAAAACGTTTATAAAACTTTTTTTAAATTATTAATTTTAAGGTAATGCGGAATGAAACACTCTTTAAAAAAAAAGTGTTAAAAAATCAACAATACCCTACCCTCATCGAAAATATTAGTTATCTTGACTCAACAAAAAATGTTCAAGTTTAGATACTCCATATTTCCATCTTAATTGAATTCATGTTTGCACAAAATAATCATTCAGCCCTACCAAAAAAGGCAAATGAACTTGATCTAAGGACGACATGTTAGAATTAAAACCGTAATCCCATATTACATCAGCCCAAATGTGATGTAACAACTGCTATGCACCATAATTCACTTATAACTCAATTCCCAGAAAGTCATAACGCTGCGGGATAATTTATCTCATCATATACCTCATACAATTGCAATTAAGAAAATATTTTATTTAAAAAATACATTTTTCCTTCTAAAAAATCTTTGGAATCACATTCATAGGATGAGATAATTTTTCATCATTTCATATCTTCAGTATTCATGTATAGGAACTTTAATATAGAAAATGCTCATATTGCATTTTCTCATTGACTACTAAATAAAGGAAATGGATCTTATTAATGAGACAAACTTCAATTTCTCAATGTTCACACCCATCATCCTATATTTTCACGATACATTTTAGCATATCATCTCTGTACATGAGAAATAATATTACCAAGTCAATGAGTGACCATACAACTTCTAAACCTCTAGGATTTCTTACTAACACCACTGCTTTCAACGAGTCTTAAAACAAATTAGGTCTAGACTTTGCTAATAGCTCTAAAAGAAAAATATTGCTTTGTGCAACAAATGCAGTATGTGACGTTTTAGCCACTAACTAACGATATTTTCCTATTTCTTGCTTACTTAATATTTTTTATATTCTTCAATTCACTATAGGAGAGAAAAGAAAACCTTGTGAGAAATTATCTTGGCTTAAAACCTATCTTGCATCAGTGCAACAACGATCAAGATTTTTAGATTTAATTAAGTCGTACATAATTATTCAAACTTTTGCTACAGTTACCAAGCAAATATCCAAATTGCTTGGTTTTACATTACTCTTAAGGGGTGCTCTTAAGTTCATATATTTGCAAGAACCTATTTGTTCTCACCAGAGACAGAAAACTTGAGCAAGATTACCTGTGCTAATACCATAAAGAGGTGAACTGATAAAACCTTTAAAATAAATGTGACAATCAAGAATGTCATCAACACTCTTGCACATTCAGATTTTCATGTCCTTATTTGCCAGACATTATATTAAGTTTTAGAGAGTATGTGTTTATCTGTGAGTTAATCTAAGTTGCTTCAAGATTATAATGTTTAGCCTCAAATATAGGAGCAATTAATCTTTACATTAAAAAAACAAGGCGTAACTTCTGTTAGTACCCATAAGATTCTCAAAGGCAAAATAGTGGTTTAGCACACTTCCAATTTTAGTCTAGACCTTTCAGAGGTTTTTACAATAATGATGGTCTAAGAATATATGACACTCATAATAATCTTTATTCGTTTTCAACTATTGGTCATGGGGAAGATTAATGTGACAATTAAGTCGCATGCACAATCTCTAGGCTTTCTTCTCAATTATCTCAAAGTTACTTACCTATGCGCATTTAATTGCACACATACCTAAGTCAGAACAAACATAATTAACACACATCGTAAGATTGAAAATTCGCTAAGCTTCCCAATCACCTCCTGTGCCACAATGCCTAATTATTAATTTCTAACTTAATTTTTGTGCAAGTTTATATTTTATAAGAGATTAATTCCAAATCAATCTCAACTATAATCCCACTATGATAAGCAATCTACTGAGTCAACCACATGCAAAAACAAATTCTTTTCAGATCGATGAAATTCATTTGATCCAATCATAAGCATGGACTATACATACTCGGACTACTTAATCCTCATTCTTATCACATCCTAAAAGTTTGAAGACTAATTCCTAAAATTAACCTAGAAAATTCTAGTGATAAAATAAGTTCATAATGAGACATGTAAACACAATACAGGTACAAAAAATTCATCATTTTCGTTCAAATAATTTAGGTTGTGCAAAACCTCTGGCGGCTCTGACTATAACTGACATATGTTCCATTGCCGACTAAGACAAAGTCAGAGTAGTTGGGAATTAGAGTCGAAGTTAGAGTGACTTTGAAATTTAGTGTCAGAGTCGAGCCCATATGGGCTCCGAACTCTAACTCTAAACTTTAACTTTTTCAAAAAATCAGATGTAAAACGGTGATAGTCTAAAACTAAGTTAACTAAACAAACGTCGTTCCATTTCAAGTGCAATGACATCATTTTGTGCATATTGGGGCTCATAAACGCAGGACCCCCCTTTCTCCCCTTCACTCTTTCGGGAAGCCTTTCTCTTGTCTCTATTTCTCTCTGCCATCAATCGTAACGTGCCTTCTTGCCATTGCCATGACGCTATCACAAGCCTAGCCCCACCGTAGAGAACTTCTTGTCAGTCATCGCAACATCATAAGTATATTTTGGCTTCCTAATGTCATTTTTTTTTGTTGTTGTTTGATTTGTGGATTTTTCGATTTAGGAGTCCAAGATTTTGGAGATTTTTGGATTATTTTCGTCGTGACTTCAATGTAAATTTAATTTAATTATCTAGTTCATTTTGTTGTTTGAAGGTTGCCTAATTTTGTTGCCCTATTCTGGAATTTTGATTTTTAGTGTTTGAAACTTTTTAGGGTTTTTCTCCAAAGTGGGGCCTTTGAATTGGGGGTTTCATTATTATTGAGTTCATTTTGTTATTTTGAGAGCTGCCTAGTTTTGTATTAGTATTGTGGAATTTCGATTTTAAGCCTTTGAATTTGGGGATTTCAGTTTTCAACCAAGGTGGAGATTTGTTGAAATGATGGCTTGATTTCCTATTGAAAACACCATTCCAGAGACTTGGCTTGACTGTGGCTCGACCTTGGCTCAAGTGAACATTAGATGCTTAGCATTAGATTTCGCGTGTTCGATGTTTATCGAAGTTGATTGGCTGTGACCATTGTGTAGGCCCTCATTTGCACATAGAACTCGCTAAGTTAACACCTATTGGATTAGCCTTCATTTTAAATGATTAATTACATATTTTTAATGTTTAAATTATTTAAGTTATATCTTTATGCTTTTCTAGACCTAGTCATGAACCCCAAAATAATTGCAGATGATTGAGACAGACACACCAGGGCATCTGGAGCAAGAATGTGTGTAGAGCTGGATCTATTAGAGGAACTTGTGCAGGGGTTTCCAGTAATGATGTTTGTGACAAAGAAAATATGGCAGAAGGTGAAGTATGAGAAGCACTATTTTTATTGTTTCAAGTGTAATCAACAAGGCCATACTTCGGTAGTTTGCAGAGCTAGGGTGAGAAAAACAGAGGGGGATAAGGTGGTGACGAAACCTTTGGTCAAACAAGTATGGCAGGAAAAAGATAAGACGTTGGAGACTGATCGTGTAGTGTCTGAAACTGAATGGGAGGGGTGCTTGTAGTGAATATGAAGGGTGGTGCTTCATCTTCTGTGGATGTAGTGGTGGACAGGTGTAGGAGTGCTGAGGATTTGGGTACAAAGCCCATATTGCATGAGGCTGATCTAGACGAGGAGATTTGTGAGGAGATCGAATGTGAAGCTGATCCGTTAGTTAGGCAGGGTGGTGTATGGAAACAGATGGAGGTTCCAAGAATTTTAGAACCAGTAATGATTGAGCCAGAATTGCTTCCTCTAGGAATTTCGACTGGTGGGGTGGTTGATGGTGGACAGTGCCAAGTGGTTTCTGAGGTTCGAGAGTTAGAGAGCTGGTGTGGGTATTCTGATAGAGTTCTACTAATTGAAGGTGTTCGAGAGTATACATCGGATGGGGAAGAGGATGATAGAACCATAGTAGCGATGAAGGAAAAAGCCTATTATTCAGATTCGGACCATCATGGCTCTAAATCTAAACGTAAAGACCAGTGTTTGAAAGGTGTCTGGCAGTCACAGCAGGTTGCAACCAGCATCTCTAAACTTAATTTATGATTGATACAATTTTGGTTTGGAATCTTCGTGGCCTGGGACAGTCTCGGAAGCGACTTAAGACTTTAGATAGAAAATATAGTGTGGGAGTTGTGGGCATCTTGGAACCCTTTCAGGATGAGGGGAAAATGCCAAGATTGGCGTCTTATTTGGGTCTCCCTAAGTTTTGTTGTAATGAGAATTCAGGTGGTAAGGTTTGGGTTTGCTAGAAGAAGGTTTATGATTTTGAGATGGTGCATATGAATAATCAAGCTCTTATGGGTTGGCTGTGGTTAGAGTCCTATAAAATTTTGGCGACCTTCGTTTATGAGAAATGCACTCAGATAGAGCACAAAGACTTATGGGCTGAGCTCGATAATATTCATATTAATGTTCAGATGAATGAGTCCCCATGGTTGGTGTAGGGGACTTTAACGTGATTCACTTGGATACTGAGCGTACTGGAGGAAATACACGATCGTCGTTGGCAATGTCTGATTTTAATGATTGTTTGGATAATTTTGGTCTTGTCGAAATGAGATTTCAAGGAAGAAGCATGTCTTGGTGTAATGGCCATGAGGGATTGTCCCCAAGCTGGGCACGCCTAGATAGGGCAATGGTAAATATTTCTTTTTCTAACTTATTTCGTTCGGCTTATATGGAGTATCTTATGCGAAAGTCGTCGAATCATTGTCCAATGGCGGTGCATTTGAGTTTGCCGCGAGGTTCATATAGTCCTTCTCCTTTTCGTTTTCAATATATGTGTTGTTTGCATGGATCGTTTTTGAACTTTGTTGAGGATGTTTGGCGTCAATCGAAGCTTAGTAGTGGATTATTGAAGCTGGCAGCAAAACTTAAAAAGTTCAAGATTGCATTAAAGCAGTGGAATAAAAATGTTTTTGGTCATGTTGAGCTCCCTCTTAGAGAGTTAGAGGAGAAAGTAGAGCTTCTTGATTTTCAGCTTTAGGAGCGATATGATCCAGCAGTTGAAGTAGAATTATTGAGAACTAAAATGGAACTTGCAGATTAGGAGGATAGGGAGGAAATTCAATGGGCTAAAAAAGCTAAGAGGAAATGGTTAAAAGAGGGGGATCAAAACTCTAGGTTCTTTCATGCCTCAGTTAATCAAAGATGGAAGTCTTCTACTGTGTCGTGCATGCATCTATCAGATGGATATATTTTATCAATGCCAGAGGAAATTCATCATGGTGTCGTGATTCACTTTCAAGAATTCCTAACAGAGACACCGGATTTGCATCAGGCTTTCGGCTCTTATTCACTTTTGATTTCCGAAGCTGAGAGTATTATGTTGTGTGTGGTTCCTTCAATTGAGGAGGTGAGGACAATAGTTTTCTCCATTTTGAAATATAGCTTGCCTGGACCGGATGGCTTCGGTTCCGATGTTTATATGTCCTATTGGGAGATAGTGAAGGATGATGTGGTGTAGGCAGTGAGAGAATTTTTTAATGTACTACTTTGCCACGGTTTTATTCATCTTCGTACATTTTTTTGATCCCAAAAGTTCCTGACCCTAAAAGCTTTGATAAGTTTCGTCCTATAAGCCTTTGTTCGGTGGCTTATAAATATTTTTCTAAGATTTTGGTTTAGAGGTTGACGTTGGTGTTGCCAAACCTGATTTCCCAGGAACAGGGTGCATTCAATCCTGGGTGCAGTATTTCTGAGAATATTACGCTTGCTTAGGAGATGGTTCACTCGATTAATCGAAAAACTCAAGGCAGCAATATCACGATGAAGATTGACATGACAAAGGCGTATGATAGAGTTCATTGGCCTTTCCTTTTAGAGGTTCTAAATGGTTTTGGTTTCCATGCTAGTTTATTATGCTCAATGGAACTTATAAAGGTTTTTTCCAACCTTCTAGAGGTCTACGGCAAGACAACCCTATCTCGCCTTATCTCTTTATTATTATGGAGGAAATCCTCTTGCGGCTTTTATCTCAGGAATTTGGGGAAGGGAGTATTGGTAAGTTCTATCATTCGATTGGGGCACCTTTGGTTTTGCATTTACTATATGTTCTTGATTTGTTAATTTTTTCTAATGGAGATATACGGTCCTTTCGGACATTGTTGAGTACTTTGGAACTTTATGGACATTGGTCCGGGTAGCAAATTAGTAACGAGAAATATGCTCTACACTTCTCTAAGCATATTAATTTGTGTCGTCATCGTGCTTTATTAAGGTGTTTGGGATTCAGTGATGGGGTTCCTTATGACTTATCTTGGAGTTCCTATAGTGTCTGGTCAGCTTAATGCTAGATTTCTTGAGCCTCTTGTTCAAAAAATCTGCAATAAAATGGCGGGGTGAAAATTTAAGTTGCTTTCGCAAGGGGGTCGTTTGGTTATTTTGAAGCATGTTCTTTCCTGTATGGAAACTCATTTATTAGTTGTGTTGGATGTGTCGAGGGTTATCTTGAGGAAACTAAACTCCATTCTATGTACTTTCTTTTGGGGTGATTTTAATGGTAAGGCAAAGAAAAAGTGGTTTACATGGTCAAAGATGTGCTTGCCTATTTTAGAAGGGGGACTAGGGCTTAAGGAGTTTGGGACGTGCAACGCTCACTTCGTATGAAATTTGCGTGGCGCTTGTTGTATCTTTAGATAACCTATGGACTCGGTTTTTCAAAGCAAAGTATGTGAAGCGTGGTCATCTTTTGCTTGCAAAAAATATGCAAGCCTGCTCTATGTTTTGGAAATCAGTGATGAAGGTCCTGTCGGATGTCTATGATAATACTAGTTGGCGGATTAGAGAAGGAAAAGTGTCTTTTTGGTTTGATAAGTGGCTGGCTTCTGGACCATTGTGTTTGCGTGCATCGGTGAACTCTGCTCCCCTTCTTCAAGTAAAAGATTGTTGGAATGATACTAGGTAGGACTTTGATAAATTAGAGGCTTTGGTTGGCATGTAGGTTATGGGAGAGATTTTAAGTAGTTTACCTAACCGGAAAGCTGGGTTGGACGTCCTCATTTTGAAGCCAACGTCAGATGGAGGTTTTTCAACAACAAGTGCATGGGACGTGATATGCCTAAAATAAGGAAATTTTAATGGCATGGAATGGATCAGGCATAAGCTTTTGCCAAAAAAAAAATGTCTTTGTGCATGTGGAGGGCCAGATTTCAATGTTTAGCCGTGGACACTATAGTGAAGCAAAGTGGAATACCATTGGCCTCCAGGTGTGATTGTTGCACCATTCGGCAGTCTGAGACCATGGATCATGTTCTGAATTAGGGTGAGTTTGCTTTGAAGATCTGGGACCGAGCTACTATGGTGCTGGGGTTTCCTCTGATGCTTGCTGGGACATGGTGGGGGAGAGTTTCCAATTGGTTCTCACTGGCCAAGAAGTCTTCTCAAAGGGGTATTGTTATTGGTTTGTTGCCGATGATTATTACGTGGAGGCTTGGCAATGCAAATGTAAAGTGCGTATGGAAGGTAAGGCAGACTCTGTTGATGGGGTATGGATTTCGATTAAACTGTGGCTCAGAATATTGGTGGCTGAAGCGGCAAAAGTTGGATTAGTTTCGTCAAGTGATGCATAGGTGCTGGATTTACAAGACATTCCTATGGTGCAATTGCATTGACGTAAACCATGCTTAGTGACGTGGGAGAAACCAGAATTGGGAGGTGTCAAAGTGAATGTGGATGGGAGTTGTAAAGGTAATCCGGGTTCATGTGGGGGAGGAGGTGCAATCCGAGATGTTTATGGTAATATAAAAGGTGCATTTTCCATTTGCCTTGGTCAAGGTACGAACAATGAAGTTGAACTTCGGGCTCTACTTGAGAGGGTGATTTTATGTAAAGAGTTGGGTTTCTTGAATTTAGAAATTGAATGAGATGCCAAAATAGTAATTGACTGGATAATCTCAGGTAATTGTACGGTTTGGTACCTTTGGGATTTTTGGGAAGCGGTAGTGAAGGAGCTCCAAGCGATTCATTTCTCTATAAGACATATTTATAGAGAAGCAAACCAAGTTGCGGATTTTTCGGCTAAACAAGGAGAAGCTGGTTCGGCTCAACAGTTGCGAGGTTTTATTAGAATATAAAAAATTGGGCTACCTAGTCTTAGATCTTAATTTGGTCTTGGTTTGTTTTGTTGGTTTCTTATTTGTTTTTTTGCAAGTTTGATTTAAATTAAGCATGTTTAAATTGGTTAATGGTTTGAGTGTTTAGTTTATTGTATAGGTTTTTTATTGATTATTGTTTTGGTTTTGATGCTTGGGATGTTTTTTTTATTGAATACTTGTAAATCCCAAGTGTTCGAATTGTTACTACGATATTCCTTTGCTATAAGTGAGGGTAATCAATAATATTGGAATTCCATTCTCTTTAAAAAAAAACAACGTTTTCTTCCAATAAAGAAATACGTGAAAGAAACTTAATTAGACATTGGTACAAGAGATTAGGCCAAAAACATTGAATACACCAAATACTTTGATCATGATCACTCTCCAATAGCTATAAGTGCACAATAAACAAATGCAAAGCAATTTGTTTTTAAAAGTAAAGTGAGACTCACAAATTACCAGTTGCCTTGAAAACCAAAACACTCTGCTTTGGTTTTTTAGAAATGATAGATATCACAGTTAAGAATAGATTGGGATAAAAAAGCTTTGGTGGGCAAAAAAAAAGAAGAGAACTTATTTGAAACTCCACAAATTATCCACTGAGCGAGAATGATAGCAAGTGACAATGAAGCATAACATTTCTAAGCATCATTGAACTGTTTCTAGCCGAATTAAACTATCAGCAATCGTTAGATCAAACCTTGTTTAAAACACATTCATGGTCTAAATTTTGAATGAGAGAGATCATGTTGATCATAATGTAGGCCAGATTTACAACAACCATTTTTGGCATAGTTATTCCTTCATGGGACGATGTCACCAACTTGAGCAAGAATCAATGGAGAATGAAGGTGTGCAATATCTCCCTTCAGAGGTTACTTGAAGAAGCATACAGACATATAGCAGAATTCAAGAGGAAGTGCATGACTTATGTCACATAGTCACCACAAAATGCAACATTAATTCCAACAGTATCTAGATGAGGTGGAATGAATTATAGCCACTCGTGCCCTGCAACAGAGTTTTTTGTCTGTCTAGTAATGTTTGCAGAAAGAAACCCAACAACACAATCTTCTCAAATTGATTTGATTCTTTACCTCTTAAGAACCCAAAAACGTTGAAACTAAGAAAATCTAAAGCCATGATATGTAGCAAACCAAAATACTCAAATTGCAAATCAGTTTGTCAAGAAACTAAGAAAATCTAAATCCAAAAAATTAAGAAAATCTAAGCAAATCACAGAGCAAAAATAGCAGTTTGTCAAAATGATATGTAGCAAACCAAAATACCCAAATTGCGATTTTCTTGTGACAGATTTGTGGAGGAAATGCGCAACCTTCTGGATAACGATTCATTGGCAAGGAAAGGGGTTCAACATATGAATGGTTCTTGCAAAGCAAAGAAAAGAGGGAGAGGAAAGCCAACACAGAAAATAGAAAGAGAAGAGGAAGAGAAAAGCCTACACAGAAAAGAGGGAAAGAGGAGCGAGGAAGAGAGATTACCATTTGGGCTGGAAGACAATGGCAACGTGAACGATCGACGGAGAGAAGGGTGCTTACAGGTTGAAGAAGATGAAGGTATCTTGTGCTGAGAGCTTTTAGGAGAAGGAAAGGAAAAAGAGGGAAATGGGCAACTTTGGAACGAAGCAAAGAGAAAAAAAAATGAAAGAAAGATAGATCGGGAGGTAGATGAAATAATAAAATATACATTTCTAGTATGAACAGTAACTCGTCAGATTTGGAGAAGATCCAAGATTTTCTGTAATTCAATTGTTGAGCTTTGGACCTTTAGATTTGCATTGGCATTTGGCTAAATTATTGCCAATACTCTTAAGTATAACTCCCAACTTGCCATTAAGAATCAACTATAAAAGTTTATGAAGTGACTTAGTAACCCCTTAATCCCAAGAGAAGGTAAGGAGTGCCCAATATAGATTCCCTTTATCACAGGAAGTTAGAAAACTGGAGGCAGAGGAGGTGGGGTCGGCCATAACGAGGTGGGGGTGAAGAGAGAGAGAGATAAAGAGAGACTGCTCACCGAGATGGTCTGACCACAGCAGTGTCGGGTTGAACAACCAGAGGAGGCGCAGGTGTTAACACAGGTACGGCATTGAAGGACTATGGCTCAGTGTGATGAATGCGCGATGCGTTCAGAAATACCGACTACGGGGGCCTGAAAAGCTGGGATGATCGGTGCCCACTTTAATCTCAAGATAAACCATAAAACCAATTTAGTATTTAATCTCACTGTAAAAATAATTGATGAAGCAATCGATTGATGAAATTACTTGATGCCATCTATGTCAGGATACCGCAACAGAAACGTCCGGACATTGATCAAAAGGCCAGGTGATGGCTTTGATGAAATATTTTAGCAATTGTCTAGCGGTTCACGTGGGAAGGAGTAGCAATATCGTTGCTTACAAGTTAGCTAGGCATTTCAAGTTCAACAATTGACTCACATAAAGATTATAACACAATTGTTCTCATGTATTTTCAAATATTTTTAAATATTTTATTTATAACATCACTCAAATACAAAATACCTTTTAAGTTTAAATTTTTAATTTTTTTTATCTAATTATACCTAATTATTACAATTTTTTCAAACTTTTAAATAAAAAAAATATAATTTTTTCAAATTTTAAAATAAAAATTATATTTAAATTTTATAATATTTTTATTCAACTTTTACTCTCTCTTTTTCCGAATACTAATAAAGTATTTTAGTTCAAGTTAGCTGGTTTACTATTATTCATAAATTATTTTATTACTATTCATAGATATTTTGAAATATTCTTAGCATCCAAACCAACCTTTGTGTATTCAATTCTTGATTCTATTAAGTAGAAAATAATTGTTTATCCACAATTTATATGGAATAAAAAACTTTTTCATGTGTCCGTTATTCTAGCACCCAAAATATGTTTATAATACTCAAAGGGCTTTTTATTTATTTATTTATTTATTTTGAACTAACAATTTCATACATCAGTGAAGCATTACAGGATAACCATTACAGTGAGTTCTAAGAACCAGTTGTTCAAATTTCACTCTGAGATCGAAAGCTTTTTTAGCAAGAGAATGGGCAATATCATTGCCACTTCTTTTTACCAACATAATTACACAAGTCTCGAAAGTAGATAGAAGATTTCTAGTATCATCCAATACCAATCCCACATAATCCCATCTGTCTTGCTGTCTATTTACGCCTTGAACAACTTGATAGGAATCACCTTCAAGGATGATTGATGTTAAACCCAATTCTGATGCTAAACTTCACAGCTTGAAAGCCCCCTATTGCCTCAGCTAGTAAAGGGGTTACACAACCTGCTTTTGACACTCTTTTAATTGCTAAGATACCTCCTACATGATCCCTTGCCACCAAGCCATGACCAATACTGTCCTAAGACTCACTCAAAGATACGTCCTAATTAATTTTAACCTGCCCATGAGGAGGGGGAGTCCATTGCACAACTTGGTTAGAAGTAAACCAATGAGTAGGCTCTGAAGCTGCCTGTGTAGCTTTAAATTCTACAAGATCCTGAACTGCTTGTTGAGCTAACAAAGTGGGATGCAAAAAAATTCCTTAAAAAATTGACTTGTTTCTTCTATACCAAATGCCCCTTAATGTTACAGCAAATAGTTCCATAAGTTGATTGTCAAATTTAGCAATTAGAGATTCAAAAATCTCCATAAAACTATATGCTCTCAATGAGCTCTTTTGGAAAAATGTTGGCCCTTGACTCCATACATATCTAGCTGAGGCACAATTCCATAGAACATGAGCCGTTGTTTCTCTTTCCCTGTAACATATAGGGCATAGGGAGAGTCTACAACCTTCTTCTTAAAAAGGTTAATTTTTGTTGACAGGGACTCCATACAAGCTCTCCACACAAAGACCTTCACAACATTTGGAAGATTTCATTTCCAACAGAGGTCTAGTCTTTATTGTTTTGAGCCCCTCGAGATGATTGTCCAAGATGGATTTCATTGAGTTCCTTCTGAAGATGATAGGCACTCTTAGCAGTAAAGCTCCCATCCTTAGTGCCTAGCTATATAATTCCATCTCTTGCACCAATATCACTCACAGGAATTTTTTGGATGGTGGCAGCATTTTCAGTACCCAATATGTCTAATATCATTTCTCTATTCCATTGCTTGGTGTCCACTTGAATCAAATCAACTACCTTGGCCTCCTCATTTAAAATCTCCCTTTGGGGTTGAGCCATGTAATATCTTTCCATATTTTGGTATCTTGACCATTCAAAACTCTCCACATGGAGCCTTGTACAATAAGCCCTCTTGTAGCCAATAGAGCTCTCTAAATAAATGAAGGTCTATTACCAAGTTTAGCTTGGAAGAAATCTGTAGTTGAAAAGTATTTTGCCTTGAGCACTTTAGTTGCTAGGGAATCAGGAAAATGCATAATTCTCCATGTTTGCTTAGCCAATAAAACTAAATTAAAACTTTGCAAATCTCTAAACCCATGATATTCAATGTACTTTCCTATCCCCATCCTGTTGTCCTCGCCAGAAATGGTTCTGACTTGATTGATTTCCAACAACAATGATTTTGGTAGTTTAAACACTCCCATGCAGTAGGTAGGAAGTGCTTGAGCCACTGCTTTTAGAAGAATTTCCTTCCCTACCCTGGAAAGAAGTTTGGGTTTCCAATTGCTCACCCTACTCCTAATTCTGTCCAGAATACTTTTGAAAGTTTGATTTCTAGATCTCCCCACAAGAGCTGGTAAGCCTAAGTACTTTTCATAACTAGTAGTTGCTCGAGTTCTAGCAATACTCAAGATATAATCCCTTGTTTCCTTTCGAGTATTTGAACTGAAAAATATTGTTGTTTTGTCCTTATTAAGTACCTGACCTAAGGCCCCTTCATAAAGACACATCAATGAGTTGATATTAGCCCACTTCACAGCATTGGCTCTACAAAGGAGTAAGCTATCATCTGTAAAAAAACAAATAGTTGATTGTAATATGACCTTTTCCCATAGGATAACCATGAATGCTCTTAACAAATTGTGCATGATTGAGAAGAGAGCTAATGACTTCTGCCACCGAAAGGAATAGATAAGGAGATAGAGGATCCCCTTGTTTAATATCTAGATGGTTTAAAAAATGTTTGTGGGGATCCATTAATAATAAGAGAGCATGACATAGATGAAACACATCTCATCACTAATTTGGTCTGATTCTCACTAAAGCCCATTTTCAGCATTACCCTTCTCAAAAAACTCCATTCCACACATTCATAGGTCTTGCTCATGTCCAATTTGATTGCCATATGTCATTGCTTGCTTCCTCCCTTAATAGACATTGAATGCATGGCCTCGAAAGCTACAATAACATTATCCATAATAAGTCTTCCAGAAGAAAAACACTTTGGGTTGGAGAGATGCTTTGAGGCAGGATCTTCTTTAATCTATTAGCAATAACCTTAAATACCACCTTATACAACACATTTTTTTTTTTTAAAGAGTCAGGGCCACATGTTCAAAAGTGGCCCCTCTCCAAATTTTATTAAAGAAAACCCTCACTTGTAGCGGAGGAATACCGTGGTAAACAATCAATAAATCATTATGCCAAAAACCATAAACCCAAAAAACTTCTTACTACAAAAACTAAACACAAAAAGGAACCAGCACTATTACCGCCTCAAATACGGCAAGTCATTTTTATCAAGCCTTAAAAGACCTCTTGTCTCCCTTGGAAAGTCAAGCACTGAATATTACGTAGTATTGCACCCCTTTGCACCACGCTTCGCCAATCTATCAGCAACAGCATTACATTCTCTGAAAATATGTCTACAGGTAAATGTAATATCATCAAGGTAGCTCAAAATCTCCTCCCAGAAATCCTCAAGATACCACAATCCACACCGTCTAGATGCTATCCATTCAACAATGATTTTTGAATCCATTTCAATCTCAAGGTAATTGATCCCCAGCTGTCGAGCATTTCTCAAACCATACAACAAACCCATAACCTCAGCATATGTATTAGTACGAGAACCAATAGATGCACAAAAACCCAATATGAAACTACCCCCATCATCCCTTATAACTCCCCCCACACCTGAAAGCCCAGGGTTACCCAGGGAGCAACCATCCACATTAAGTTTACACCATCCATTTTTTGGTTTAACCCATCTCACAATTTTTTCCTTTTGAACACCAACTCTTGGAGGAGGAATATTTAAAGATTGTAATAAAACAACATCACTTTTACTAATAACATTCTTTCCTTTAAATTTCAAAGCCACCCAAGACAACCAATATTTAATAGAAATCCAAACCATATCAATTGTTTCATACACACCTTCCATCTGGGCCTTGCAACGTCTCCACCACAAACGCCATGTTATAATAATAGGGAGTAGACTAAGAATTTGGCCACGACACGAAGATCTTTTAGCACGTCTAAACCAACATTCAACCTTTTCCTTCCAGGTATGTCCATGCAATAAAGGCATACCTAGTTGCACACAGAATCTACTCCAAATTTGTGAAGCAAACTCTCCCATAGCAAGCACATGATTTTGATCCTCATAAGCACCCAAAACACAACAATCACATTTAGAGACGATATTGATACCAACTCTCCGCAACCTGTCATCTACAGAAAGACAACCATTCAAAACTTTCCACATTAATATAGACATTTTTTTTGGAAGAAAAGGATGCCATATCCATTTTATCCAAGATTGTGAAGGACTATGAGAACGAATGCATTCCCATGCACTACGAGTGGAGAACTTCCCATCCCCATTAGGTAGCCAAATAAGAACATCATCACCAACTTTCAAATTTCCCAACTTTTCAAGCAAAACATACGTTTTCTCTATACCAGCTAAATGAACAACTCAAAATTCCATCCATCCACTAGTTTACAATCAACTAATTTAAGAGAAGGCAATTCCATGACCTGGAATTCATCACACAAAGGCCCCTCACCCACCCAATGATCCCGCCAAAAGGATAAATCACCATGTTTAACCCTCCACACTGAATGTTTCAAGATCATTCGCCAAAATCTAGTACCCTTTTGAGTATTAATCAGAGAAATATGTTCAGTACCAACATATTTTGATAAAAAAAATTGGGCCCATAAAGATTTACCTTGTAAAAGATTCCAAGTAAGCTTCATATGGAGAGAAGTTTGAACTTTCTCTAAGTTCCTCAAACCAACCCCACCCTCCAAGACTGGTTTGCACATATTATCCCATGCACACCATTTCTTTTTTTGCCTTCCATCAGTAACTCCCCAGAAAAATGTACTCATTAATCTTTTAATTTTCTCAAGAACCAGCTTTGGCGTAGATAAAATAGACAAGCAATGTATCGGAATACTTTGCAAGACATGTCTAAGTAAAAGAAGTCAAGCACCATGTTTGAGTAATTTACCTTTCCATCCCTCTAATCGGATCTGAATTTTTTTGACCAGCTCATCAAAATGACGTGATAGCAAACGTCCTGAAATAATAGGAACTCCCAGATATTTAAAAGGTAATTTTCCCTCAATAAAACCAGTTTGTCGCAGAAGCATACGTCTCCTTGCCAAACTAATTTTATTAGAAAAAATTTATTCACCATCTGTCCCGACCAATCTTCATAATCATTCAAAATCTTCATGATAGAACACAAAGAATTCTTTCTCCCATTAGAAAATATGACAATATCATCAGCATATAATAAGTGTGAAATCACCAGAGACCCTCTAGGATGTAAGAATGGTTTTATTTGACCCATGTGAAAAAATTTCTTAATCAACCGAGAAAGAATCTCCTCAACAATTATAAACAAATATGGAGATAGAGGATCATCTTGCCTCAAACCCCGACCACCCTTGAAGAATCCTTTCGGAATACCATTCATAACAATAGAGAACCAAGGAGTCGAGATACATTGATTTATTAAGCCACACACAAAAGGAGAGAAACCAAAAGCTTTCATAACATGAACAAGAAACCCCCAATCAATGCTGTCATACGCCTTAGCCATATCAATTTTGAGAACCACATTTCCCCCACGGACTTGCTTATTAAGACCATGAATCACTTCTTGCGTCAAACTAATATTCTCATAAATACTACGCCTTGGAATAAAGGCACCTTGTTCTGGAGAAATAATATTAGCAAGCAAAGGAGAGAGTCTATTTACAAGTATTTTGGAACATACCTTGTAAATGACCGAACATAGGTTAATTGGGCGGAACTTATCAAAACTTGACGGATTTTCAACTTTTGGAATGAGCACAAGATATGAAGCAGTGTAAAACCGAGGCAAAAGACCCCCACTAAAGAAATCAACCACAGCATCAATCACGTCCCAACTAACAATATGCCAGCATGATTTAAAAAAATCAGAATTAAACCCATCTGGCCCCGGGCAGCTATCCACAGGAATGGACCAAAGAGCGTCATGAATCTCTAACTCTGATGGAACTCTACTTAAAGCATTATTATCCTCTTCTTGAATCACCTTATCCACCAAAAAATCCAGATCCGGAAGTGCACTACACGGCCTGGCCTCCAAGAAATTTTGAAAGTACTCAATCGCACCCTTATGGATCTGTTCAGGGGACGTAAGCACTATCCCATTCCCAAAATTCATTCTTTTAATTATATGCCGATTCTTTTTACTGACTGCACGGAAGAAACCAATGCTAGCTTCTCCTTTCTCCAGCCAAGTCTGCTTCGCCTGTTGAGCTAGGCGAGTTTCTTCTCTATCCATCCACACCGAGAGCTCAAGCTGAGATGCCAACAGATCAGATTCTAGATCCACAGCAAACCCATCTACTTGCAACCTGTTTTCAATGCTCTGAATACGTTCCTCCAACTCACTAATATGCAGCTGTGTACGACCAAACACCAATTTATTCCAGGTCTTCAAAGCAGCTCTCAACCGTTTCAACTTACTAGCCAACCGAAAAAGGCCAGAACCAGAAACACCCTCCTCCCAAGCCTGAGCTACCATCTCCATAAAATCATTATGTGACGTCCACATTTGCTAGAATTTGAAGGAGGGGTAGCCATAAGGAGCAACACTCATCTCTAAATTTATAAGCATTGTAGCATGGTCTGATGTAGTTCTAGGGAGATAGCGAAAAGAAGTATCCGGAAAAGCTTCCAAGGCCTCAACATTTAACAGAGTCCGATCCAATCTAACCCAACTCCGAGCACTAGCTTGATGCCCATTACACCAAGAGAAAGAATTACTAGAAAACTGCATCTCAAGCAGCCCACAAGTATCAATACATGAATTGAACTCCTCCATGGCACACGCCAAACGTGGACTCCCTCCCCGTCTTTCCCCATCATGCCGAATGGCATTGAAATCTCCCATAACAAACCATGGGATATCTGAAGAATTCAAGCCAGCTAATGTACTCCACAACTGTCTTCTCTCTAAATAGCTGCATTTAGCATAGACAAAGGTTAAAAGCAACGGACGCATCTGCTCAACAATAGTAACTGTTACCTGTTGCTCACTCACACTGTGAATAACCAAACTTGCTTCATTCTTCCACATAACCCATAGTTTCCCACCAGCCTCAACATTTGAACTATAAACATCAAAATCCAACTTATTACACCACCACTGCAACCGAGAAGCATTAGCCATCGGCTCAGCCAACACAAGAATTTTCGGATGATAACGAGCCACCAACTTTCAAAGTCTCTTCCTTGAGGTACCCAGACCACGAGCATTCCAAAATAGATAAGAAACCATTAAAGATTAAGTCTAGAGGGTTTGCTTATAACCCTAGTAGATCCACGTACCTTCTTGCCTTTATCTTTCTTCAACGCTTCATGGCACACCTCTGAATCAGACATGACATCTTTACCCCAAGCCAACGATGCACTATCATCTTCAGACTCCGTATCCGAGCTAACTTGCACATGATCCTCCCAATTAACAACACCAGAAGGAGGAGGATTAGTCATCACCTCCACGTGCTGTATAGAAATCTGTGGCACTGTTATAATAGCACCCAACTCCACATTCAACCCATCCTCATTACTCAATACAGGCACCATAGTACCACACTCCTTCTCCAAGTCCCCGTTGTTTATATTTTCAATATCATCCTCCATATGAACCTTATCATGACCTGTTATTACCTCCGCATGTTTTTCACCCATCCCTCTTAATATCTTGCCATCACCAAGAATATCTGCTGCCCCCATCTGTTTCTCAACATTAAAAGACTCACTTTGAGCATTACCATCAACCTTCTCAACATCAGTAGAATCTCGTACACTAGCCTGCTCCGTAACAGGCAACACTTCCTTAGAACTATTTCCAGCAACTGGCAGTTCCTGCACCTCCCGATCCTGTGGCTGCCAAATTTTATCTTTCCCTTTCATAGTTTTCTTCTCACGATCACTTCTGTTTAATTCCTTTTTACATGTCTTTAAATTATGTCCTTGCGTCTGGCAGTTCATGCAGAATGCAGGTAAGGTTTCATAGACCACCTCCTGATATAAAACCTTAGGGTTCCTTGGTGTACCAATCCACAATCCCCTCAAAGGATCCTTGGTGATATCCATCTCAATACAAACCCTAGCACCATCCGTTCGGGTCGCGCAGCGTGTAGAATTATCCCGCTTCAAGAATCTTCCAATCGGTGCAATTATACTACGCAAGAACGACTCATGATAGTAGTTTGGCGAGAGACCAGGTAGTGTGATCCACACCGGGACCAGAGCAGGTTCCAAGTCTTCTCGAAATTCTGTGCTCCAACGAAAGATACGGTATTGATTACCCTCCATATCCAATGACTCACGAGCAAGGGCCTTTACTATGTCTTCTTCCGTAGACATTCTAATAAACACATTCCTCGGTTTGTTCATAGCAGAAACAACAAGCTGAGACAGCAATCCCCATCGCGCTCGAATGAAGGCCCGAATAGAGTCCAGCGAGGGTCTTTGTCTCAAAAACTTAAGAACTAATGAAAACTTGAAGGGTTCAGCAGATTGCTCAAGTTCCTCCTTAGAGAACAACACGCAAACAGCACCATCAAAGGTTTTGGGAGAACGAAACGGAACAGTAACCTCAGGAAGAGGTTGCGGAGTGGCTGCCACCATATCAGCAAAGGACCTCTGCCGTGAACCAGACACCGAGACACCCCTGAGGGGCTCGGCGACAGCCATAGAAACGGAAACAATGCAAAACCCTAGCAGAGCAAAATTTTACGTGCCACGTCAGCCGACATTCAAAAAAAAAGAAAAAATATAATATCCCTTATACAACACATTACATAGGGAAATAGGCCTATAATCCAGCATTAACTTGGAATTTTTGAGCTTGGGAATGAGCACAATATAGGTATCATTTATACTACTAATGTCCCCCTTGAATTGAGTACTTCCAGAGCTGCTTTTGTAACATCATCTCCCACGATGGACCAATGCACTTGATAAAATTCTGTAGGAAACCCATTTGGGCCAGGTGAACCCAATGGATTCATTTGGAAAATGGCTTGTTTCACCTCCATGGCAGTGTATTCTTCTGAGAGCAAGTTATTCATACTCAAATCCACTTTACTTTCCATCTGACTTAAACAAACATCCAGTCCCATAAGGTCTATAGAAGAAAATAAGTGTTGAAAATACTGGTCAATGCACTCAGCAATTTCCTCCCAGACTCTAACCATTTTGCCATCTTCCATTTTTAAACAATTGATCTCATTTGTTTTCCTCCTCTGATTAGCACATCTATGAAAATATTTTGAATTTTTGTCTCCATTCTTGAGCCAAGTTTGCTTTGCTCTTTATTTCCATTTAATGTTATCTGCTTCCAGTAACTGATCAATTTGCTGTTGTAATACTTTAATAGACTCAGTGTTGGCACTTGTGTTTAATGTCTGGATTTGAGAAAGTTGTTGCAACTTGGTTTGTAGCTCCTTTCTGGTATGGTTTAGAGATGTTGTACTCCAATGTATTAAAGAGTTTTTACATCTCCCCAGGCATTTCTTAGTCAATCTGAGTTGTGAATCCTGGTTCAATGATTGCTGAGTCCAACTGTCATTAATGATTTTAAAGCATTGTGGCTTCCATGCTACCTCATATCTGAAAATCCTTCTCCTTTTGTGATCAGTATTGGTATATCTCTCTCTTCGGGTTATGATCAGAAGTTTGTGCTACTAGCTAGGACCTGTATGCAGTAATCAGTAAAGGTCCTAATCCATTTAGAGTTACCTAATGCTCGATTCAATCTCTCTTTTATGAATTGGGGCCCCTCTCTATTGTTGCACTATGTAAATTTGTTACCTTTGAGAATGAATAGTTGTATTAGAAATAAATCTTGCTGAAATTACGATCTATGCCACGTAAAGCTAAAAATTCAAATTAGAAAATGGAAAATATTATTCATTATTATTTTTTTATTTTTTTAAAATAATATTAAATAATTGAAAAAATATTTATTAATCATTTTATGCTAGATCAAAAAATATGAAAGAATAATTATTAAAATGAACTAGGTTCCAACCCAACAGAAGCCCATTGCCAAGGGTAAAAGGAAAAGATAAGATATAAAAGAGATAGCAGAAGGATGTTACATTCACCATGGTGAATTTTAAGATCAAAATCCACAGAATAAGTTTGAGCGAAACGCTATCAATGACAAAATCGAGCCAAGGAAGGTAATATTCCTAACCGGATACCAAGAATTGAGCCCCTGAGAATATAATGTGATAGATGAACACCTCAACTCCTATGAATACCCAATCAAATCAGGTATGTTCTAAATAAATATTAATATCTCGTTTGGTTGTACAGTTTAGATGAAATATTTTATTAAAAATTAAATAAATTATTATTATAATATTATTTTTATTTTAAAATTTTAAAAAAATTAAAATTTTTATTATATTTTATATAAAAATTTAAAAAAATATATAAGAATTATATTAAAATAAAATAATTTAATTTTATATAACAAAATGATTATATGTAGAAGTAGTTGTCTCTCTAATTTAACTCTCGGAAGTATCGAATTTGCCAAGACTCTTGTTTTGGTTACAGGTTGATAAAGTACGGAATAATGCTAGAGCTCTCGTTGGGGCTCTTGTTGGGAGCTCCTCCACTAAAGCTCTAGTACGTGTTTTTATATATATATATATATTTTTTATATAAATATTTTTAATAATTTTAAATATTTTGAGAAAATAAAAAAATTATAATATTATTAAAAAATATTTTTTTAATTACGAAATAAAATAAAAAATATATTTTTTTATAATTTTTTATTTTATTTTATGATTAAAGAAGTACTTTTAATAATTTTTTTTTACTTTTTAATTAAAAAAGTGTTTTTAATAATATTTTTAATTTATTTTATTTTTTAAAAATATTAAAAACTATTAAAAAATCTATATAAAAAATAATTTAAAAAAATATATATAAAAATATATACTAGAACTCCAGTGAAAACTTAAGCAGAAGCTACATGTAGCATTGTCCTGGAAGGCATCCCTGAAAATATCAACTAATAATTTCTTAAAAAAAAAAAAAAAAAACCCTAAAAAGGGGCAAAATCTTTGGTGCTTTAATCATTGCCCTGCAAAGACCACTTCCCTCCTCCTTTTGACCACCTCAGCATATCCATCCAATCTTTATAAAGCAAGAATGCTTATCCTCCTACTGCATGCCCGCCATCTTAAATAAATGAGATCACATGATTAAAGCCCAACTCCGCGTGATTAAGATACTTTATTCCCAGAAAAATCTACGCAAAAGAAAATCCCCTCTAAATTCAACAACAAAGACTTTTAACAATCTCTGATCAAGAAGTTATCAATATTTTAGTTGACATCAGTGAAATATCTTATCTTAGAAGATCAAATTACATCCGACAAAAACAACTTCATCCTGGAACAAACTTCCAAAAATCCAACGTGGACAAACTTAGTTCTTATCCAAAATCTTTAAGATGTAATCGACACGTGTAAGCCACTCACATAATCAGACGACAGACGCCATTGCCCACAGGTTTTCTTTGCGAAATGGGGCTGAAAACGACATCTGCATGCAGCCGGTTTTTCCCAAAACCCTTTGGGTTTAATGAATCAGTTCGTCTCTATAAATATTGCAGACCTCTTACCAAATTTTGGGAACTGAAAACTCTTGAAACCAGCATTTCCAGTAGAACTTCGCTTCATTTTCTGATACTCAGATCGATTTACATATTTTGGAAAAGGCTTCGCTTAATTAATTGGTGGATGAGTTTGAGGTACGTGAGCAGGGTGTGTTGGCAGGCAGGGACGAGGGTGATGCAAGGCATGAAAGAACAAGCTTCCAAGCACGATTCCACGGTCAAGTCCTTGAGAGATTGTGCTTCTTCTTCATCCAGGCAGGCAAGGCATTTCAGTGCTGGTGCCGTTGATTCAGCTTCTTTAAAGGCTTCCAACAACGACAAGATTAAGCAGGCGGAGCAGTCTCTCCGGACTGTCATGTACTTGAGTTGTTGGGGTCCTAACTGAAGGGAAAAAATAAAATAAAAAACACAAATGGTACTAATTAGATAGATACTGAAATCAAGTATGTGTAAAAAACGGTTGTTTCTCATGTACAATTCCAATTATGTGTAAAAATGGTTTTGTGAATGCAGAGCTTTCTTTCCTTGTTTTTTTTTTTTAAAAAAAAAGTTTCTTTTAATGTTTTTGGTCTGGGCCATTTTATTTATCACGATTTATAATCAATCTGTAAAAAATAAAGATTTTTTCCATAAAATTAAGTTCTTCAGAAAAAGATCATGATTCAGAGACGCTTTGTCTGCCATATGCGATACGCGCTCACTCGGCAAAGCTAACTAAGCAGCTTACTGACTATGAATTAAGCAGTACAAGATGCTTTATTTAATTAAGAAGTATTTTATTTCTGTTATAAATTTTGTTTATCAATCTTTGATTTTAGATCGAAGAAGAAATTATATAAGGTGATATATATGATCAGTTATTATAAAGCTAGCGAACTAGATCATTGATCGGACAAAAAAGTTCGGAGGACATGGGAGCGAAGCCTGGAAGGTCGAGCACGTTGGTTGGATAACGTGGTAACTTGGTTTCACCCACGGAACGATTAAAGAGTATCTCGAGCTCTTCAAAGTATCTCTAGATTATGGTATTATTTCTATATTTTCATCTCTGCCGTAGTCGCGGGTCACGTAGTAGTCAGATGCGCCATGGTCAATGAAAAAACATGGCTGTGTAAGAAGTAGAAGGAGAAGATAAATATTAAAAGAAGGAAGAACAAGATCAAAGAGAGTACATGGAGAGCTGGGAACGCAAGAGAATATGAAAATGAATTTGATTATGGAGATTTTTTTATTGTCATCGGCTCGTTTTATTTAGATTAGGGTTATTTCTGTCTAACATGTTTTGTTATAAGGGTATTTTAGTCAGTTTAGATATATATTTGAAAGGGACATTTTAACCTAACCAGAATCTCTTCCCGGAGCACTTTGGTTTAGGGGTAGCCCCCTCCCCGCCCGCATGAATGGGTCACGGGCCTAAGAACATTGCTACATAACCTCTATTACATTCTACACTTCACACTTTTTTAAATTTTAAATTTTTTTTTTAATTTTTTTTTGAGTTTATTCTTTTTAAATTAATTTAAATTTTTTATTCATTATTTATATAATAAATATTTAATAAAAGAAAAAAATAATAAAAATTAAAAATAATGTGGATTGTGGAGTGTTAGGAGGTTGTGAAGATTTTTTGCGAGCCTAATAAGAATTCTGGATTTAGAATTTAAGTAAAAAAATTAAAAATTAAAAAATATAAAATTTAATAATAAAACTAATAAAAAATCATTTAACTATTAACTAAAAGCTATAACTAAATTATTAGTATATTACAATGATAATTAAAAGAAAATTATTCCAAAATTAAATTATAAATTTATCTAAAAATATTATAAATTGTATTATTGTAGTAATATTACAATTAACTAAATTAACAAAAGAATAACATTTCATTCTTCAATAGAATTTGGGATGGCTATAATGATAGAAAAGTGAGTTGTGTTGACTGTTATGAGATTGAGATAATCAAAATCATAAAATTTGAAACATTAATAATTTAAAAAAAAAAATTAGATTCATAAACATGAAACAAAAATTAAAAATAAAAACATATATTACAAATATAAAAATTACAAACATTAAAATATTAACCAAATGAGATTGAGATTAAGATGAGAATAATCATTTGGTCTTTGGAAAGTTAGGATTAAGATTCGGCATATGACATTGAAATTATAAAAGTTAAAAAAAATATAAATCAAATATTTAGATACAAAAACTTATATAAAATATAAATATAACAAATAATTAAAAGATAAATTGTGCAAACTAATGACAGATAACAATGGAGGGTCCAATACATACAAAGTCATATTACAGTAGAATTAATCGTAGACACCGTCTCATGTATCGTTATAAAAATTAAATTTAAAATTAATATAAATTAAATAAATTTAAAATAAACTCGATCTTAAATTAAAGAATATTAGACATTAGTACCCATAAAAAGTTAAACTATACTTGACATCTTATCCTGTCACCAGTGCAACGAAACAATAATTCATGCATTCCCGAACTCCAAAAAAGATGATGTACAAACAAGCCTCAATCTGAAACTTTACCTAAAAATGTTGGTTTGTCATCTAATTTTGTTCATTTATTTTTATTGTTTATGTATATATTTTTTTTTAATTTTTTAATTTAATAATTAAAAAAATAATTTTTAATATATTTGTGTATTTTTTTAAGAAATATTTAAATATATTAAAAAATATATAAATAAAAAATAAAAAGAAAAATCAAAATAACCTAACGGTCAAATAGAGTGGTGCTACTCAGGCGAAGTAGCACCGCTCTTACCCCATGCCAATGATTCAGACCACCTCTAAATATTAGAATAAAATCTCAATTACCATTACCCTACAAGACCAAGATAAAACCCGAGTTCGTTGGCATGCAAACTAATATAAATTAAATCATAATGAGCGGCAAATTATTCCCGAATAAAAATAGTAGTTGCAGTTAACTGATTTCAAGTATAGACAGTTTTCTTTTCTATTAACAAATATTTCAAGTGTGGATAGTAACAAATTAAGAATTGCACTTGATTAAAAGGCAGATAATGCAACAAGAAACAAACTAACAAAAAACAGCCATTGTTTTTAAAAGAATAATGGCACATGACATATAATATTCCAGTTGACTCAATAATTAATTAATAAGTATAACATGATTGCCCATATATACCTAAAGATTGAAATTCCTAAATTAATTTAGGGTTTTGGATTGGAATCCTAAAATGGACTGGGGAGAGGGGAGTTGTAGGAGGTGTGGTTTAATTAATCCAAACGAAACGACGCTTTTGGGTGTTTTAAAAAAAACCCATAAACAAAACGTCGTTTTGACTATTGGGTTGGGGGGGGGGTTTATATATATATATATATATATAAGTGGGGTTGGGCCCCCCATCCAGCCCCTGCCTCCCCTAGAGGCCTTAGATGCAGGCAGGGCCACTCGCCCCCGGCATCTTCTGCACAAAGGCCAACCCCGCCCATGTAGGGGCAGGGTGGACGGGGAGTAGGGCCCCGCTGCCCATCCCTACTTTAGTTAGATCACCTTATGTAGTGCCTTCAATCCAACATAGAATCTCTGGAGAAACATCTTATTTTATTTATCTTTTAAGTTTTGTTTAAAAGTACATGATGCTTTATTTAAAAGTAAAGTGAACAAAAAACTTATGTAATTATAAAACGTACCGGATAATTGGTCGAACCAAAAAAGGGTTGGAGGACGTGAGAAATCGAGCACATTGGTTAGATGACATGGGAACTCGATTTCCATGGGAAGTCATCACCCACGGGATGACCAAAGAGTATCTAGATCTCGAAAACTATCTTTATATTTTGGTTGTTTCTTTATATTTTCATCTCCCTCGTGGTTGCGGGCCACACAGTGGTCAGATCCAGTCGTGCCATGGTCAACGAACATATATAAGATTTTGTACGTAATTTCTTCTGAAGGAGAAAGAGAAGAGAAATTTCAAAGTAATGAAGAATAAGAAGAGGGAAATGGAAAGTGGGGAGTGCGAGAGAAAATGAAGATGAAGTTGAAGTTGATTATGGAGATTTCTGATTGTCCTTGGCTGGTTTGATTTAAATTAGGGCTATTTCTTATTAACTCAATTTTTTGTAGGGGTATTTTAGTCAGTTCAAATACGTGACAGAGGCATTTTAGCCTAACTAGGGTGTCTTCCAAGGGCACTTTGGTTAGATCATCGTATGTAGTAAGCACATTTCAATCTAACATGGAATCTATAGAGAAACATTTTGGATTTTATTTCTCTTTTAAGTTTTGCTTAAGAGTACATGATGCATTATTTAAAAGTATTTTAAATAAGGTGAACTTTAGCACCCGACATATACCGAGACAAGACAATTGGCGAGTAGACAAAGTTGCAAGAGTTGCCTTAGGCATGGAAAGATTGCTCCCACCGTGGGAGGTAATGACCCAAGTGTCGAAGGTCCCATCAATTAGGAATGAGGTATTTGTGATAGGAATAGTGGTGTTGGAATGGGCACAAGATGTGGTGAGGTACCTAAACATAGGCAAGCTCCTCGACGAAAAGTCAAAGAGGAGGAAAGGTAATGAACAAGGTAGCCAAGTTTACCCTCATAGGGGAGGTTGTACTGGCGGGGTTTCTCACCTCCACACCTGTGATGCATTACCTCAGAGGAATCACAATATGTGATGGTAGAAATACATGAAGGGGTACATGGAAACTATCCAAGCGGTAGGGCCCAAGCAAAGAAAGCCTTGAAAGTAGGGTATTATTGGCCCCATGCATTGAAGGAGGCTGAAGCATTTGTCATCAGCTGTTAGCAATGCGTATGCGATTAGAGCTAACACTCACACCTGACGATCAAAGGCTAAAAATGTGCATGAGATCAAGGTTAGCATTTGCCCATGCAGTGGTCGAGATCTTCTCCCACCCACTCATCAAGTTTGGTGTTAGCAACGCGCATGCGATTAGGGCTAACACTCGCACTTGGTGATCAAAGGCTAACAACGTGCATGCGATCAGGGTTAACCTTTTCTCATGCAACAGTCGAGAACCTCTCCACCCCATTTATAAAAACGGGTGCTAGAAACGTGCATGCGATTAGGGATAACACCTGCACCTGGTGATCAAAGGCTAACAACATGCATGTGATCAGAGTTAGCCTTCACCCATGCAGTGGTTGAGAAGCTCTCCCGCCCACTCATCAAGCCAAGTGTTAGCAACTCGCATGTGATCGGGGTTAGCATTTGACCATGCAGGGGTTGAGGAGCTCTCCCGCCCACTTGTCAAGCCAGGTGTTAGCACGCACATGCGATTGGGGCTAACACCTGCACCTGGTGACTAAAGGCTAACAACACGCATACGATTGTTGTTAGCTTTCACCCAAGCAACATCGACGTTAGTCAACAATACGAGAATTACAAGGAACCTAGGGAAAAAGTAAAGGAGGCGATGAAAGGAACAAGAAGTCCCACAACAGACAATCAAAGACCAAGTCAACAATGTAAAACAAAGCATGGAAGGTCAAACTCAAAGTAATTATATAAGAGCATTGGCATCTAGCTAAAGCCAAAGCCAAAATTTGGCTAAAAGAAGATGTTTTGCTTAATAGCCAAAGACATTCAAGTATAACCCCACATTAGACTAGGTAACTATAAGCCAAAATAATAATATAATATTACTTTTTTTAATTTATTTTTTCATATTTTGCAATTATTTAACCATATGTTAATTAATAATTTAACTTTTAATTAACTTATTGTTTCCCAACTATTTTTTTTTCAACCTAATTATCCAACACAGACCACATCTTCAATTCTTGTGAGGAACGTCTGTATTCTAATAGTTATTCATACACGTTCATCATGTCCAATAAAACTCAGTGCAAATATGAAAAAAATCAAACTCAGTATAAAAGACATGTTCAGTATAACTCAGTATAAAAACCAAACCAAACTCAGTATAACTCAGTCCAATTCATACATGTTCAGCCCAAAAAACATCACAAATTCAAGAGCCAAACCACGTATTCCTATGTTTCTAGAGCCAAACCATCACAAATTAGTCAAAAAATCTATATAATCATATACGGGAGAGGGAGGGAGAAAGAGAGAGAGGAGAGAAAATTTTTAAAATAGAGGGAAAGAGATGCGGGAGAGGAAGAGAAGATATTGGAGAGAGAAACTTTGGATATGAAATAAAGCAAAAGTTTTCTTCAATTTCCATCTGTTTGACTACGGAGAAATAGTAGGAAAAAGGAAAGAAAAATTGAGCCAAAAAGTTGTCTCATGCTCAAGAAACATTTCCTCCCTCGTATCTTTTCGAGCAGCCAAATATACCAAAACAAGCAAATCATAAGGTTTTCCTGAGAAACAAGAATCGGAGCAAGAATTCTTATCTTTTGATAAGAAGTTGTGAAAGATGAGGGAGAAAGAAGAAAGAAAAGGGCCTTATCGGATGGCATCAGGGGTTATGCGAATGCCAGTGCAAGGGGGTTCGAAGAAGGAGAAAATGAAGAGAAAGATAGGGGGCATCGGGGAACTGAAACACGAGGGAACTACGTATCTGTAGTTCTAAAACAAATTTTGGAATAAAAATTCCTTTTGGTTAAGAACAATAACATGCCAAATTTGGAGAAGAGTTTGGAGTTATTGTAACTCAAAAGTGGAGCTGAGGAGTTTTGACTACTTCAATACAGACCATTTCAACGATAGTTAGGCAAAATTTGGAGATGCACTGGCATTTGGCTAACCCAATGCGAGTGCTCTAGCGTGTTAAGCATATCACAAGACACAATCGAAACCCAAGACAATGTATTACAAGAACAACACACAAAACAATAAGAAGAAAAAGTTCAAGTCTAATGGGCTAGGCGTCTGTCTCAGGGTGAGCTAACAAAAGCCTTTATAGTGTCCGCATATCAAGGTTGTATCAAGCCCCCCGGTACCAGTCACAAACCCGAGTAGCCACATCTAGTTGAGGGGAAAGACAGATTATCTCATCCCGGAATGACCTGAGCTCAGCATCCAATTCATCAACGCATCATTGGGACCATGTGAGCCTAGCCTTCACAGTCTCAATTATGTGGTTGAGCTAGAAGTAATGCCCATCATATTGCCTAAGGTCCTCCCTAGCATATCTAAGCCTAGTATTTGACTAGGCCAACTCGCTGTGGACGACGTCGAGATCTAATTGGAGGCACCAGCAAGAATCCTCAACCTATGAAGCTCCCTCTGCATACTCGAAATAATGCCCTCTCGCCTCGTCTAGATTAGCCTCCAGTTTATTGCCACGATTACGTTTGCCACCAACACGTCTTTCAAAAGCATGGATGCATACTTGGTCTCTACCTTGCACTCTTGGGCCTTGGACAAGTCTCTTAGCGCTCTCTCCAAAAAGGATCTCTCCACATCCAAGCACGTTAAAGGCTAGAAATCTCAGCCCTCAAGGGACCTCAGCCTCTGGACATGCGAGTGGGAGCCCAGTCGAGAGTACATATCCTCCCATTTCTTTATTGCTTCTATCTTCTCTGAAACAGCTTGGTGAGCTCCCTCTATAAAGCAATGTGAAGACCCAATTTGCCCCTCTAAATTGGATTGGCGAAGACAATCTAGTCGGTCAAAGAGTGTAACCCCTACAACAAACAAACACAGGTTAGCTAACCACATAAAGAAAAGAAATGGCACAAACCAGGGATGCGGTTATGTACCGGGGAAAGAAATAATTTGAGTTCCTGAGCAATTTGGGTTGCTGTAGGATCTAAAAAGTTGCTTGCTAGTGGGGTAGAGCCTAAAGGTTGAGTCTGAGCAAGGACTGAACTCTCTAGTGGCCGCATTAGGCAAAGTATGGCTTGGTTGTTTGGTGGGAGACACCGATGTAGCAACTGGAGAGGATTGTATAGGGAGTGCCTTCAAGGTGGGCAAGTGAGCCATGAATTGGTTCCCCTATTGCTTGAGGGAACTTTGCATTTCCTCGGTAGGAGTAATGACAGGGAGTAAAATACCCACGAGAAAGGGAGCCAAAGGACCTTCCTAACCAAGAGGAACGTTGGGCAAGAAAACACATACTAGTGTGGATGCTACGGGAACTTCCTTGTCAAGGGTATTGACGAGAGGGAATATGCCCACAGGGAAAATGGGTACTCCCCTGGCAATATCAGAAGTTTCCCTACTAGAGACAATAGCTTGTGCTGATAAGGGCGAAACAATCGTAGCCTCAACATCCCTGGCCATGGCTTGGCAGACAATGGGGGTTTGCTTTTTCCTGCCAACTCCTAATACTTCGACAGTCACTTGTGCCAAAGAAAAGGACAACGACTCAAACCTTTCAAACAAGGCCTCAGGGAAAGAGCTTGGGAATACATTTGGAATCGAGTCAATGAATGAGTCCAAGTCTTGAGCCCCTTGGTCAATGACCATTGTGAGGCAGTCAAGCTGTGGCGGTAGGGGAGAGGGCTTAGTTTCTCTGTGGCCACCAGTTGAAGGAATGATGGGTGATTGTGGACGTCTGGTACCCTTCTTTGGATAAGCGGGGATGTGGCGTGCCCGTGACCCACTGCAAGCTCTAACACCCTCGATGCAAGATTTCTTCCCTTTAGGGTCTGATGGGGCAGAGTCAGACCACTTCCACCAACGAGAAGGTCATTGGCCCTCTGAGCTAGCGACCTATTGGCCTATTGCTCACGATCGGTCCAAAGACACCAAGAAATGGTCTATGTTCTCTCGTGTGAGGATCACATCAGACTCAACAGCATTCTGATTCTCCTCAATCCAAGAATAAACAATACTTAAAGGCATAGTCTCACTTCTGGAAAGGCTGACTTCAAACTCACGACCATTCGGAACACTAAGCCACGAGCCCTAACTGGAAAGTCATGACAACCAGTCTCAATGATGGGAAACTCCCATCCTACTCCAAAAAAAAGAAAAAAAAATTCCATGTCCCAATTTTAACATGAAAATACTACGATTCCAAATGCATAAATATGTAGCCCATTGGCAAACAGAAACTACACTGGTTCCCATCATGTTGTCTGACACCATGAACGTAGAAAAACTCACGAGCAGTAAGATGGGCGTTCTCCTCCCCTGCAACCTCCAAAAGATGCAACAAAATAACATAATCCTCTAGGCATTGGGTAAGAGTTGGGTTGGAGCCATGTCCAAGAAGTCCAAGATGACATGAACAGGGCGACAAAAAGGGAGTCTCAGCCCCATTAGAAACATACAATGTATAGTCCAACATACTCGGCAACCCTATCTAAGTTGACAATGCCATGGTGGGATTCAGGGAGAATCATGTCCATTGTGTCAAGAATGGCATACAAGTCCCACACAGAGTCCAACTCCATCTGAATAGTGTTATTAGTCCAACGACAACTCTCAAAGGTCACTAGTTGTGAGGACCTATCACCACAAGCCTCGTTCATGGACCTGCGCGGTCTACAAGATTGAGGAGTGAACCAAAAGGTGTTCTTGGGAGTCATTTGTAGTAGAAAAGTGAGGAGATTGAAAAAAAAGAGAAAATTATCTTAGTGAACATGAAAACTGTAAGGGTAAAGAGAGCAAGGAAATTGAACAGATGTAGAAAGTTTTTTTTTTCTTTTTTGTGGGGGCCGGGGAGGGCAACAAAGGAGAATAGAAGAAGTTAAAGAGAGAAGACCGATGACGGTTACAGGGGTGGAACAACAAGGAACATAGCAGCTGAGTTCAATGGGAAAACGCCAGGTATCATAAGCAAAGAAAGCACGTTGAACAAATCCTGCGTTCATTTCACTCTGCACGAAGGGATGTAAGATGAACAGACAGATTTCGCACCACATAACATAATCAATCAGGGGAATACATGTGAATTGTGAGACATGAGGAATGCACAAATAACATTTGACACTAGAGAAGGACACATGTCTAGAAAGAAGAGATCAAATTCAAAATGGATGATGTGGAGAGGAAAAACAAAATTCCCGCCGACACATCGATTGTAAGAATTTATGGGGTAAATTTTAGGTCCAATTATATTTAATAGGTGAGGAAGTACTCGCAGGCGATGGAAGACCATGGTCATGTGAGGCCCACGTGATAAAAGGACATATTGTTTTATTCGCATCATATAAGAACAAAGATAAAGGCTAACCACCATATCCCTGTAATATAGGGGTCGGTTCACAAAAATTAGCCCTAGAGGGGCGTCTTAAATTTGGAAACTTAACAAACCACATAACAATGAGATACATATCTCTAAAGATAAATCTAAGCTAGATATCCACATTGAATAGGCACCATCAATAACCGAATCATGCCAGAAAATGTAACATACTAAAACTGGGCACTGAGTGTCATATCCATGGAGAAGTCTAGCCATATCAACTCAATACAACCCTTATAAATATCCCACTAGGTACATACTCTTTCAGAGAGATTCTTGAGTGATCATAGTATCATAACATGTTGGATTATGGGATCCAGCGATCTCCTTAAGGACTCGCTAGACTTATGAGAGTCTATCAGTGCTTGACAGCCTAATCCGTCGATGCATCTTATGTGCACTGTGAAACCCCTCATGCCCGCCCACAACACATATAGATGTTGGGCTCTGTGCTGCTAAAGTCTATAAGGAAATAAAGTTACGCCTCTGGTAACAATAATTGATTTTGGCCTAGTGGTAAGCGCTTGATACTAACAAGTGGTATCAGAGCAAGGTTAAGGGTTTGAGTCCCCCGGGTGTTGCTGGGGGTGGATTGTTGGATTATGGGATCCAGAGATCTCCCTTAGGAACTCGTTAGACTTATGGGAGTCTATCGATGCTTGACAGCCCAACCCGCCAGTGCACCTTGTGTGCGTTGCAAAGCCCCTATGCTTGCCTGCAACACATATAGATGTGAGGCACTGCGCTGCCAAAGTATATAAAGAAATAAAGTTCCGTCTCTGCTAACAGCAATTGATTTTAGCCTAGTGATAAGCACTTGATCTGAATGTAATTTAAGCATTGTAGACATTTCCCACTAGGTATTCCGATTATTCTTTCAAGTTGCAAGTTGTTAGGGCCCACGGTAGGCATCCTGAAAATTATACCATATTATTAAGTACAAAAATCTAATTACAGCTAAAAGACAAAATCAGTGTGTCCTAACTAATTTTTCAAAACATTTTATATTTACCGGTACTCCTTATTGAGACCCTGATAATTCAAGTCTGATTGCATGAAAATTTTAGATTTTTGTAAGTCTTATTTGCAACTATAGAGTGTGACACATAAGCTTATCCTATAATATTTATTATTAGTTTAATATTATTGTCAAATTTATTCCAAGAAAATAATAATTAAGATACTACAAATTCAACCTTCATCTGCTCTCATTTTATAATGTAAAAATCATGTGACATTTTTATCATACTTTTATAATCTTTTTTTAAAATTAAAAGTTAATCAACAATAACAACTAATCATAACGAGATAAATGCCGTATTTGTATAATTTTCTTTAGTCGGATGATCCACGTCCGTGACAGTACCTCATGCCTCTCCACCACATAATACTGATAATAATAGTCATGCCATCAGAGCGATAAGGCTCTCTCCTGCCATCTTCTTCCTTTACGCACTCCTCAGCTCAGACAGAAAACACAAGGAAGAAATTTTATTTTTCCCGATAAAGTGAAGAGCATGATTCTGTCCAGACAAATCAAGAATTTCTACCAGTCACCATTTCTATCCAACCCTTCAAAGCTCCAAAAGCGAACAAAGCCAGAGACCGTTTTGGCACCAAGAAAGGCAGCAGTGGACAGAAGGAAAGTTGCCATAAAAGGATGCAGTGAACCGGAAGGAGAAAAGAAGACCGAGAGGCGAACTTTCTTGACCCTTGAGGAAGCCGGGTTGGTAGAAATGTCCGGCCTGGATACTCACGAGCGCTTTCTTTGCCGTTTAACGGTACGGGTGCCTATCTATACGCGCATGTCCAGGGAATCAGAAATTATAGAGTAGCATTGATCCTTTAGATTTAAAATGTTTGTTGATGTTTATGCATGCATGATATTATATGCAGATATCGTCACTGAACCTACTAAGAGTTATTTCGGAGCAAGAGGGATGTCCCATCGAGGAATTGAACGCTGGGAGAATCTGTGATTGGTTTTTGAAGGATAAGCTGAAAAGAGAGCAGAATATAGGGTCTGCAGTCCTTCAATGGGATGATTCTGGGTTTCAGATTTGAGCCTTCAACTTGTTCTCTGAAGTTAAAATATGATATTTGACCTTTTATGGAGTAATAGAGTAGCAGTTGTTATTGATTTAGTTGTGCGATGCTTCACTTTAATGGCAAACAATGAATAGTTTCGGCGTAAAAGATCTGTTCGGAATATTGTTACATGAAATTGTCATCTTTTTTTTTTTAAATGACACAATCAGTGCTCAATGTTGAAAACATGGCGTTCAAATCCAATACTAGAGCAATAATGATATTCCCAATGTCCCACTAAAGAAATGATGGTCGCAGTCATTGAGTGCACAGCGCAATTGTCACACAATCGTAATCGTTTGAAAAAAATTAATAAATATGGAATTTGCATAAAAAATTTTAATTTTTTAATAATAGACTTTATTTTTTTTCAAAACGATTACACTTTAGTTGTATATTTTACGATTGTATGTAGGATTACTAAAAAAAAAAAAAACTAAGAACAGTGGGATGTGTCTAAAAAGTAACATGCAGGGGCTTCTTTTTGCCCATTTTGTTAGGGGTTATAATCAATTCGTGAAGGATTGTTGAGAATCCATTGCTCTGTTGCCGCCATCGTGGTGAAATCATCGTGTATGCTGCCATCGAAAGCCAATAAAAAAACTTTGCTTCTCATGTACATCTGTAGATATAAGAGCTCTAAAAAATGTTAGCTTTTGGACTAAAAATGTTAGCTTTCATGTTACAACTACGGGTCGGAGAGTTACTCATTATTACTTAAACTCACATTCTAATATATAATATATTCATAAAATCCAAAATCTCAATATCATATAAAATATTTTGTTTCAGACAAATTTTGTAACAGCCCGCTAGAAATTTATTGGTGGAATTTCTATTGACTTTAGGAATCTCGTGAAAAGCCCATAAGTTTTTACGAATCGACCAATCGCATAGGTTTTAGTCTGTCAACATAGTCAGTGTTATCACTCACAATGGTGCTAGTAATATGAGTTTAATTATTTGAGGTAGTTAAAAGTGTCAGAATGCGTTATGGTCTACGCCATTAGACTCGGAGGATTATTTAGGATTTTATGGCGCAATAACTTATTTTCATAATTCCGGACGAAACGTCTGTTGAAAATTGTGAAATTATTTTTAGGGGCACTTCGGGGTTGAATTTCGTTAAACGATTTTCACTATAAGTTAATATAAATATTTAGAATTTTTTAGTACTAAGTTTATTATGTTTTTTTGGGAGTGAATAGTAACCTCGATAAGCGCACCCATTGCAGTGTTTTCAAAATCACAGTGTGGAATGTCCAAATTAGGTTAGAGAAGTTTTATTTGGACACTTGGCAAGATTTTAGCCACACTTAGTGAATGGTATTAGACACTTGACACAAAGAAGAACCATTAGATAGATTTGTGAATAAATCAAGGTGTGAGATCATGCCACCTAAGCAAAGTTGTGTTTCATCTGTTCAACCAAATTGTGCCAGACCAAAGAGGGTTTCAACCCTAGCAAAACCCTAAATGAATGGAATCCAATTGAAACCCCAAAAGCTTGGTTGAAACCAAAACCCTAAATGGTTTTCCCAAACCCTAAAGTTGGCCTCCAAACCCTTTTTAATCCGATTTCTAGCATTGTGTTTAATCACTTGATTAAATCACTTCCACATGCTATTAATTAATCAAATCCTTGTTATGACATCATTATTCAACCTTTTAAACCTTGGGAATTTGATTGGGCCAAGAAAAATTGATTTTGGGCTTGATAGCATCTCAAACCCTAACCAAACCCCCTTTAAACCTCAAATTGAAGCCCATTTGGTGGGGCCCACCAAGGCCCACCAAATTGGCCACCTTGGCAAAGCTTCTTGGAGAAGTTTCCTCCCCCACATAGCAGACCATCCACTGCCATTGGCTGCACCCAATAGTGCCTTGATGTGAAGGAGAAATCCACTCCATCAACCTCCATCTTTCACAGCTGCTGCAAGCAGTCTCTGCCCCTCTCTATTCTCCACTTTATGTCACATATCCACCTCCAATCAAGGGTCATTCAAGCCCATAACTTCTCCCTCCAGAAATCTAAAGTCATGCAAGACATACTTCTCTCCATTTTATCACTTCTTTCTCCCGTTCTTAGAGAGAAACCCAAAAGAGCTCTCTCAGGCAGATTTCTGGGACTTTTTGCGTGGCCATTTACGACCCTTTGTAAGCATTTTCGCACGATGATTCCTTCACATAAGTTGTTCATCTTTGAGTCTAGTTTCCGTGAATATATTATTAGTCTCATTCCATTCTCATTTGGTCGGTCAAAAATATTTTTAACCATGGAAAGGTCATTCTGGGCATAAAACTGGAGAGTATGTTATGTTTTGGAAGTTTTGACCAAGCTAATGGACTTATCTTGGTCCGAAAATTATGGAGTGTTGTTAACATGTGTTTATGAATGTTCATTGAGGTTTTGTTGCATGAATAAAGCTTTTGATGATAGATTTTGTAACGCCCCGACCCCGAGGGTCCGGAGAGTTAACTCATAAAACCTGATAATCAACTCTAACAAGGGTAGAGTACTTCCAAATTCAAGAATTTATCCATTTTCCCAAACCTCAAATCGAACGTATATACTTCAATTAAATAAATCAAATAAACTCATCTATCCAAAATTCAACAACCCAAATAAAATCAGCTTTTCTTCATGTCTCAAATAACAACTAGAAATAATATAACATTAACATAAGTATCCATAAACCGTCTAAATCCATTGAAGCAAACTTAAGAAAGATAATTAACCTCCAACACCAACACTAATATCATGAGATACCCAACAACAAATCAATGCTAATCTTCTCCATAGACTCTAATACTGATCTTCAGCTGAGCCATCGATGTCATCTGAAATATTATGAAGATTAACGGGGTGAGTTATCAACAACTCAGTAAGCAGAGAGCATATACTAGCATGTAAACATGAGCATTTATAACATTTGATAAGCCGAACAGAACATTTACTTTCAGAATGTAGAAACAAAACTTGTACAAAAACATTAGAGCGAAATTTTCAGAAAAATAAACTTATTCCAAAAATAGAATCCGTTGACATTTCTAAACTGAAACATTATAATCTTATCTTCATTTAATATCACATCGGGACAATACCATGTTTAACCCCCGTGGTAGGGTTATAAACCACCATTATACCCGTGGCTGGGCCATATTCCATGTTTCACCCCCGTGGTAGGGTTATAAACCACCATTATACCCGTGGCTGGGCCATTTTCCATGTTTCACCCCCGTGGTAGGGTTATAAACCACCATTATACCCGTGGCTGGGCCTATACCACAGTGGTAAAAACAGAACGGATTTCATCGAAAATCCGATTACAATCATATACAGAATCAGAACTTCATGCCAAGGTTTTCAGATGACACATCATATCAAAACAAAACACTGAAAGGCTTCAGATCATTTCACATGTTCGAGATAAACATAAACAAAATATTCTCATTTGTTCATAACAAAACTTTTAGAATTCCTTATTCGCTCTTTTACATAGTTCAGAAACAAAGTGCACAAAACTAGCTCATGTCTACACCAGTCATGACAGAAAATACTTTCTCATATATTGAATTTATGCATATGCAAAAAAAAGAACATCTGAGGTTGTTTTCAGATCATTTCTTTTCAAAAACAAACACGTTTATTCTCAAAGTCAACCTCATTTTATTTCTTTTATGCAAAACTAGTATATGAACCCCGCTTACCTGGACTTCTTAGCTTTTCAGAAATTTCTTCAAAAAATGTTGAGTCGACTAATAATCGTCACCTATAAAAAATAATCACACAATTTCCGTAAGTTTTCAACCAATTACGGATTTCCATATTTAAGCCTAAGCTTCTAAAATAATCTATCTTAATTTCTCAAAACTTAAAAATCCTCATAATCCCAAAGTATATCATTACTTCATAAAATCACCAATATCCACCACAACCCACGTCATACACAAAACACCAATATTTAAACCCGAACAGCCAACAAATCTCATAGTCTAAACCAATCATACTAACAACTCCATCACCCAATCCAATCAACCCCGTTACTCCTCGGACTCAGTCCGGCAAAACCAACCAGCAATTAAAATACAGTGTAATGTGCTAGTGCAAAAATACATTAAATTCACGAGAATTCTTTAAAAAAAATACTTACATTGCTAAATAATGATTTCCGAAGGATCACGAAACTGCAAGAAGTGGCGGCTCAGCAACGTCACAGTGTAAAATACACTGTGGCCGTGGGTCTCAAAAACTCACTTTTCAACGGGGACAAACCAAGACCCAAAAATTGATAGGGTAGGGCCTAGAGAGGTCGGTGAAGCCAATGGTGGTGGTGGTTCGCCGTGGAAGACGGCGCACATGGTGGTTTAAGGCCAAAAGTGTACAAATCGGAAATGGACTTGGTGGGGCTTCACCGGTGACGGATCGGAGCCGGGGTTGGGTCCAAAGGATTGCCAAGAGGTCGGGGATGAAGTGGTAGGAAGATGGTGGCCGGTGGTGGAACGACGGCGGCGCAGCGGCGGAAAGAGTGCCGCGGCTTCGTGGGTCTCGTGGTGGCTAACGGCGGCACAAGGGAGGCTAAAAATGGAGGGGTAGCTTCGTCGGCGGCAGGGGAAGCGGAGGGGCTGGGCGGTGTCGACCACCGCCGGCGGACGACGGTGCTGGGAGGGAGAGAAGGAAACGGGCGGAGGAGAGGAGAGAGAGAGATCGCGCGGGAGAGAAGAAACCGAAGGAAAATAAGGAGAAAAGAAAAAAGAGAAAAAGAAAAGGAGAGGAAAGAAAAAGAGGGGAAAAAAAATGAGGTCCAATCCTCATAACTTGGGTCACGAAAATGATCCAACGGAAACGATTTTAAAACCACAAATTAAATAAAATAATTTAAACGTAATGTTAAAGTCAAATTGAAATAATTAAATCACCCAGTGATTAATTTAAATATTATAAGCAATTTAGATGCATAACAATAAATAAATATCAAGAAAGCACACAATAAAATAATTTTCACCAAATTAACAAATTAAAATCATAGAAATAAACTCACTAAAAATCCAACCAATTTTAAAATAAGAGGATAAATTTTTGAATAAATAATAAAAATCCTTCAGTAAAAATTACACTAAAATACGGGGTGTTACAGATTTGCTTAGAGTTAGAAACTTGAAAACTGGAAGTGGAAAAACAGTTTCTGTTTGGTGAAAGTTTGAATGTTTCGTGGATGGATGGATGGATGGATCTTATTTAGGACACATTTTTAAACCATGTGATGTGTTAGTTTGAAGATCACATGTCTTTAAGCCATGGATCAAGAGATTGATCATAGTTAGTTGGGAAAAACAGTTTCTGTTTTGGACTAAGTTTAAAACCAAAAACTCCAAGTGTTGTTTTGTGTTTTTTGGTGAGTTTTTTTTTATGTTTTAAAGCATGTTTGATCTTAGGATGATGTTATGAATATGTTAGAAGTAAGAGTTGATTTTTTGGAATTCTTGGAGATGTTTTTATTAAGGTCAAAACTTGTGATTTAAGGTTTACTTTTTGTTAAAAAGTTTGGGTCTTTTTACAAAAAGTTTGGTATTGATAATTAGCTTTTTCTTAATGGATAGTTTTAAGGGTGTTTTTAAACTTAGGATAGGAAGATCTTTGTTACAAGATTTTGGTTTATTCATGAGTTTTGGAACTTGAAAGAATTGCAACCAAAATAAGACAAATGGCCTATGTAGGTTTCGGCCATAGTGAGTTTTTCATAGTTGTGATTGGTTTTAAATTTTTCTGAGTTGAGATTTGAGTTTGGGATAAAATTTACATGAGGAATGTAAATTTTGGTAATTTTTTTGGAATTAGGATATCAAATCTTTAAGTTAGGGGGTAAAATGGTCATTTGCCACATGTAGAGGGTAAAATGGTAATTTTACTCTAAGTTGTCTCTTTTCACATTTCTAATTCTTAGTAATTAATTTCTGACTTTTAGAATAACCTTTTACAGTTCCTCGTGTTTCGCGCTTTATTCTAGTAGAACGCGACGATCGAGGTAAGTTAGCTTTTAACTTACTATCAGTTTAATGTGTATGAGTGATAAGTAAGGGAACTAAATTGTATGTATGCATGTTATCATATGTGCCATGCCAAGTCATTACATATTTATCTGTTACACAGAATTTATTCTGTCATGAATTATTCATCTGTTACAAAAGATATTCTGTCACGTATTCCTATACATTGCAAGCATGTCATGTTAAGTTAAGTATGCCATCTGTTACATGTATTTCATGTCATGTAAGATTCACTGTCACATGTTACACCATGTTATGAAATGTTGTCTGTTATATGGTATGCCATGTTACGAAATGTTGCATGTTACATGTATGCCATGTTATGAAATGTATTCTGTTACATTTATGTCTTGAAGTATGTCATGTCTGTCATCTTATGTTCATGTCATGTTATGCTACGTCAGGACTTTTGTCTTTTATGTCACGATCATGTTACGTCACGTTACGAAATGTCATGTATGCCAGTTAAGTTATTCATGTCAATCACGACCCTAAGCACTAGGATGGGGTAATATCTTAGTGGAATTCCTTTGTTCACACTGGAGTGTCTAAATAGGTGTGAAATTCCCTGGGTTGACAAAGTACAGTCAACAGGTTGTGAATGGGGCCTAATTAGCTGGTCACTGGAGCGTGCCAGACACTAACGCCGATGGTGCCACACATTACGTTACGTGTGTCCACAACAAGTGTGGCACAAACAAATAAGTCATGGGGCCACAACAACTGTGGAGCATGAAGTATGGGGCTACAACAACTGTGGAGCATACACTACGTGAGACACAGCAATTGTGACACGTAGAATACGTGGGGCCACAACAACTGTGGAGTACGTATTAACGCACTCACAGCTGGTATAGAAACCTGTGATGTGATGCGGTAATCAGCAGGGACACACGGCTCAAGGGGACCTGTGTAGCACCCATATGGTCACTTTAATGATTAAGTCTATTGAATAAGATTTCAAGTTCATGTATTTCACGTTCAAGTCATGTTTCAAGTTCACGTTATGTTACGTTCAAGTTTACGTTCACGCAATCATGGTAATCCCATGAGACAAGAATATGTTTCAAGTTCATGTTATGTTATGTTATGTTCACATTACGTTATGTTCCAAGTTCACATTTATGTTATGTCATGCTCAGGTTCATGTTCAAATTATGTATGTTCACATTCATGTTAAGTTTTAAGTCCATGTTATATTTCAAGTTCACGTCCATGCTATGTTTCAAGTCACGTTCATGCTAAGCTTCAGTTTCAGTTTAAGTTATGCCAGTTATGTTATGTTGTATGTCAAGTTATGCTATGATTTCTTATGATTTGATTATGCATTCATACTTTTATTGCCATGCATGCATCATTAACCTGTGTGAAAGTTTTCCGTTAACTTGCTGAGATTTGTAATCAAATCTCACTATGGTAGTCCCAACTACCATTCCCCCCGAATGGTAGATTTTGTTATAGGATCTGAAGGAGAACCGAGAATCGACCAACTGGAAACGGCCAACTAAGCGAAGGTGCGACGTTGATGGTATTACAATAGTTACCTCAGATTACTACTTGTATTGGTGGAGTTCAATCTCCAGCACTCTTTTGATCACAACCTTATGAACTATTATTGTGATCTTAGTTGTTTAGTATATCGTTAAGTATGGAGCATGTTTTAAATATTTGGGATATTTTAGTTTGGTGCACAGTATTGCTAAAGAAAAAAATTATCCGCTGCGAATATTGCATAATGCTAGATTCATGTTAGGAATATTGCATCTTATATGTCATGAATGGGGGCAGGTAACCTTGTGTTGCATGTCGCGACACTTCAAATGTCCGTCCAATCCCAAGCGGAATTTGGGGGCGTCACAAATTTCCTCAATATAATTAACCTCCATAAATACCAAGTCATCATAACACAACAAGATTTTTCAACAAAAATGTCAATACTCAAAGAAACCTTCTGTGCTTAATCCACTATGATTAAAAATCATCTCACTTATGCTCCATAATATTGATCCTCAGCTGAAATATCCAAATCACCTGAAAAATATTAGTTATCAATAACTTAGTAAGCAGATGACATATACTAGCGTGCAAACATGATCATTTATAAAGTATAGTATACAGAACAAAATTTTTTCCAGAGTTATCATGCAAAATAAAATATGTTTTCAAACATAACAGAGCAATGGTTTTAAGACACATAAAACCCAGAGTACTTTGGCATAACATAACTTAAGCATCATCATCACATCAAAACAGAGTATCTCACAGAGCAGAGACCATGTTTTACCCTCGTGGTAGGGTTGTGCTATCCCCAGTGGCCAAATCAGGCCAAATCAGGCAAAGATAGAGGTGAAATATTTCTCTTATTCTTCTCGGAGCCCTGAGTGGGTGCACTCAGAGACAGAAAAGTTGGTACCAACCCAAACAGAGCAGAGCAGAGCATAACAGAGCATAGTAGATACAAATTCAGATATAAAATCAGTACACCATGCCAAAGGTTTTCAGATGCCATATCAAAACAAAACAGAGTATCGAAACATATTCAAATCGTTCACACATACTAAAAACAAAAGTTAGATCATCTTTCTAATCAATGCACAAATTTCCAGATTTTCAATATCACTCTTTTTCACATTTCAAAGTCGGCATGAAAAAATAAAACTCATGTCTACACAATGCATATCAAAAAATATTTTCCCGTTTTCATATAGATTTCATGAGTTATGCAAATAAGCGATCAATGTTGTTTTCCCAAGTTCTCATTTCATAACAAAACATGCAAAATTTTCAGAAAGTCAATATCAGTCTAAAAAATTCGTATAAAGCCTAGTATAGAAACTCCGCTTACTTGGACTTTTTAGCTTTTCAGAAATTCTCCACAACAGTATTGAACAAAAATTGATCTTCACCGATAAAAATAATCACGTAATTTCCATAAATATCCGAAATTAACACATTTTTCAATACTTAAACCTGAGACGCTAAGTAACCTATTTTCTTAAAAATCTAAATTCCTCAAAAACCTAAAATATCATAAATTCTCAAATACCTCAATATTCACTTAATGTAATAATATAGCCAAATCGATTAAAGTAATCAAAAAAAATTATGTTTACTAAAAATAAAACTTAACCAAATTTAAGTACTCAAAAATAAAATTGCGTACTTATTATTTATTTTTAAAATTAAACTTTAAAAATAATTTAATACTAAATAATACAATTTAAATCTCATTTAATTTATTTATGAAAACATGTATTTAAAATAAAGTCCATACAACAGTTTAATATTTAAAGGAAAGACATGCTACGTAAAATCAGTGATATTTCTGGAAATTTTTCAAAGCATGTGCTCTAAAAGAAATATAAATAGATAAATAAAACAAACAAACAAACTTATGAAGCTACCTCTAGCCAACTTGTGGGCAAAAGGTAGGGTTGTTTCATACCAACAAGAAGGAGGCGCGTGACGGAGGTAAGGTGTTAACACGGCGGCAAGGATACGGCAGTCAGCAACACGGAGGGCACTAAGAGAGAGAGAGAGAGAGAGAGAGAGAGAAACCAGAGAGAGGAAACATGGTGAGAGGAATACCATGCGAGATACTTACCGAGGTAGGAAGAGACGGCGACAGGGTGGTTGGGGAGGCAGTAGATCAAGAAGTGGTTGGGGCGGCATTAGCCTCAGATGGTGGTTGTCATGGGGGTTGGCATGGTGCCGAGAGAAGTAAGTGTTGTCCACTTCGTGTTGCACGTCTGTGGAGGAGAGGAGCACAACAACCGAGCGGTGGGGGCTGCAGTCCAAACGTCAACTAGTCTTGCTTTCCAGCATCTTCTGTTGCCGATGAAGGTGCATGAGGGTGGTGGATGATCATGCGGAAAGTATCAGGGCTTAGAGCACTTGAATTGCTCTTTTTTCTTGCTTAAAATAGAGGCTTTGCTTTAGTTGGATCACAGTGTCACCGTGCGGGCTGGTGGTGCAGAGGTAGCTGTGCACGAAAGGGCTGGGTAGAGGCTCATGGTGTTGCAACGGGGCTAGTGGTCTACCGGCATGCATGGAGGCTTACTGGTTGATGGTAACCATGGGAGGTGAGGCTGGGTTTGCGTGGTTTTTTGTAAGTTGGTGGTTCTTCTGGGTGGTTCCCTCTTGCGACTGAGCAAAGGGTGATGGTGTTTTCCTGGACGATGAGGCTTTGTGGTTGTACTGATGGCTTCCATCGAGAAGGTTGGTGGGTATCTTGGGTTCATGTCGGCAACAACTAGTTCATGGTGGTTGGATGGTGGCGTTTCCAGGTGCCTTACGACTTGGTGTAGAGAAGATAGATAAATAGAGAGAGATAGCATGAAGTGTATTGAGAAACCGAAATGCCTGGCATCGAAGGAGCACATGGAAAAGAAAAAAAATAAAAGAAAGGTGGTTACGTGCATGGGGGCAGCGGCTACCATGCAGTTGCCATGCTTGATGCGGGGAACTTCTTGTACGTGGGGAGGAACGGATGAGGTGGAAAGAGAAACAATTGGGAGAAAAAAAAAATATATATATATATATATTGAATACAAGCTTCGTGCTGGGACCGAGTGTTACATCCTCCCCCTCTTAGAAAAATTTTGTCCTAGAAATTTGTTACGCCTAGCGTAAACTATTTCCACACCTAATTTAATCCTAAAAATTTATGTCGAAACAACATCGCTTAAAAATTATGCACATCCTTTGAACCTAAACCTCAAGAATGTAATTAAAAACCTAATAATAAATATCAAGTGCTCCACATAATATAATACCTTCATACTAAATTAAAACATTAAACTCCCAAACCATCATATTACCAAAAATCCCTCTTCCGCTGCGCACTCTGATAACTTATAGTCCTAAACACATTGTATTTCAAACAATTACATGTAAAAAGAACTAACCTCCACAATTAACACGTCCGTACATTTTTAAAACACCAGATCTAATTTCACAAATTCTAACAACATGTTTGCAGCCTTTAACACATCAATGTCACAAGTATAAACTTCAAATTCCTAACACCCAATGGAAGGCCCAAACCACATGGCCTATACTCTAAAGTGACTAGTCAATGATACAATTGGAGCCTCATTGGAACCTTATAAAGAGCAAGAACTTCTCCTTCCCAAACAATGTGAGATCTCATACACCACCTACCCTTATCTTTATCATATGGGCCTTCCATTGGGGCGTTACAAAAGTCGTTCTCTTCTATACATTGTTGGGTGTTGGTTGAGTAATATGTGTAAATGACGTGTTTCACACCATCAACCATACGGATGACCTGCAACGAACAAAGGGGCGGCACTGGTTACCCTGTGGAGTCTCTGATGCTTAAGTCAGTAACACAATATGAGAATAAATGTATGTAATGTCCAATTTGTAAGCTATTTATAGAGGTTATTTCCTTGGAGTGAAAGAGTCCAATTTGTCTTGTGAAGCCTTTTCCTTTTAGGAGTCTAAGTCTGAGTCATCATTAGGAGTCTGAGTCATCTCCCTCTTAGGAGTCTGAGTCCCTTATTGACTTTATCTCTTAGGTAAAATTGTGAGGGCTCAAATATCCCATCCAGTTACTCCGCTAATTTTCTTTGTGCTAGCACATGGAAAATTAAATATTTTGCATTCCCTGTACCTGCCTTTTACCCCGCTGGCTCATGGGCGCCTGCTTGCTTTTGTTTTCCCCTATCCGGCTGAGGGTCCATACTAGTTAGTGTATGGGTGTCTCCATGCCCTTACGAAGCCTTGGAATGCATTGAGAATCTTCAAGTCAATAATCTGCAAAATAAATTTATAAATATGGTCACTAGTTTCCCATTCGGTCCTTGGTTTTATATTTATTTCGCGCTAAGCAGTGAGGGGCTTAGCTTGGAGAGATAGGCGGGAAATGTGCTCGACCACATTAGGTATGAGAGCGGAGCTCGATTTTGAGTTTGTTTATTTTTGCGAATGTTTTCCAGAGAGATTTTTTTATTGTTGACGAAGAGTGAATATTTCCATGATTGGTTTCTTGTGTGTATTTTGTGATAATTTTTTCTTTGGTTGGTAGTGGTGGATTTTCTGCCCCTTGGTGTAAATTGTTGTTGGTGTTCTCGTTTTGTTGTTTGTTTGTTTGTAGTAACCCGTGCTTAAGTGGTCAGGATGTCCGTCAACCCCCTGGATCCATCTTAGGCAGTTGTTGTGCTCGTCGACCCATTCTCGAAGGTAACCCGATCGAGGAGATTGTAGAGCCTGGTGGCTCCTAGTGTAAATTTATGTTAGTGTTCTCGTTTTCGAAGGTAACTAGCTCGAGGCGATTGTGATGCAAAATATAAACACTCGGCGTTTGCTAGAGAATATGATGTGCTTGTACTGCTGTCCAAGAGAGAGGTCTGGCCGTCTAGAGAGTTGCCCGCCTGTTAGGCGCTTGGGAGGTCGGGCTGTCCTTGACCTTTCTTGCATGTTGACTTGCACTGCGAGTGTGTCACTCGGCTTTTGGTGACAAACTTTGGAAAGTGTCGTGTGGTTTTTCTGACCTCCACACTTGTTCATTTGCACCACGAGTATGTCACTCGGCTTTTGGTGGCTAGCTTTGGAGAGGGTTGTATGGTCTTCTGACCTCCACGCCTGTTCAATGGCGATATTTGGAAAAGGTCATGTGGTCTTCTGACCACCACGCCCGTTCCTTGGCGAACTTTGGAGTTATGGCTTCGATCTGTTGGATGCAGTGGATCTCCCGAAAGTCCATGGGTACACAGCTCCAATGTGTAACTGTTACCAACTTTGTGCATTCCATGCAGATTGCAGGTTTTACGTGGGACATGCATGTACATGCATTTTGGCCGGTAGGGCATGCATGTACGTGTAGTGTACTTCATGTATCTGCTCAACTCTTCTCATATTTCTCCATTATTTCACATTTGTTAGTAAAATAAGTATAAAAGGTAAGAAGTAGAAAAATTTATCTAAACTTTAGTAGATGATCCAATGAGTCAGAGAATATCTTTCTCCCCATTCCAGTGTACCGATCTGTGGCGGGAACGTTTTAAGTAGGTGGAGTTTCCGTGGGCTAGTACTGGCGAGGAGTTGTATCTTTAGTGGCGAGCATTGGTGGCTAGCACTGGTGGCGAGGAAGTTTAGTGTTGAGCGCTTGCACTTGGGTAGCTAAGGATCTTCACGCCGACAACAGAAACATCTGGCGAGCTGGGGTGGTTGAGTTTGTTCCCTTAGGATGCTCACCATCGGGCTCCCCGTGTTTGCGCAGTGCACAACCTTTAGGGTGTGCTGCGAAGACGAGGGTCATGGTGACTGCGACAGAGGCATTGGGTGGCCCCACGAGCTCACAGTTGGGTGCACAAATGAACATATTGTGGTACTGGCTTCGAGCGACTTTGCGTGGTGTGTACTGGCGAGAATGGTCGAGAGGGATGGTGGTGAGGAGTGCGACGGTAGTGGTGGACAGCGCCGCCTGATATTTATAAGCACCTTGCCGGTGGTGGATCTAAACCTTCGATGTCACCGTTGCATTTGCCAGGGGCTGGCAGTGAGGAAGCTTTACGGTCGAACTCGTAGCAGGTACAATCGCCGGTGTTGGGTAGGAGTTTACCGCTAGTTTTGCCCAGATATTCGGCCGTCGTGACAAGGATGTGGTGTGGCCGCACCGCCCGTCACGAGGGTCACCGAGTGCATGGTGGCATGCGCTCGTGGTCTATGTGCCCACTATGCACCTACATGGGCGTGCCTTGCGTGCATGGTATTTGCCTCCTTTCGTCGAATCCGAGTGTGCCAATGGCAGGGAGCCACCTCTATGGCAACAGAGCATGCCGATGAGCTAGGAGCATGGCGAGGAGCTCCAGGGGGTCGGGAACCACCACGCTAACGACAGTCAATGCTAGCGAGCAAGGTGGTGGTTTGCGATGGGCAGCGCCGTGCACAACAATGGCAATGGGCAGCAACCCATGCACATGGAAGAACTGGGTGCACCACCAATGTAAAGGGCCCAAGCAGCTTCTGTGATGGAGGAACTACCCTGTTGGTGGTTCTGGTAGCGACTAGTGTTCATGCACCTCTTACATCTGCAGTGCACAATGAGACTGTTACATTGCGGGCATCCTCTGTCTGCTCCATGCCTAACGCAAGAGGCTTATGTGATGGAGGAACTGCCCTGCCGGCGACATAAAGCGTCGGCGGTTCTGGTGGCTGTAGCGTTGGACCATGCAACTCACAGGCGCTTGTGTTGGGCCTACGAAAGCTTATTTCTTCTCTAAGGCCACACTGTGCACAGTGCTCGTATCTGGTCAGTTACCAGTGGAAGTCTCTGTCGTCGTCGTATCTCCACCGTCTCTGTACCATCGGTTGGTCACCAGTGGCTACAGCTTTCACATGGTGGAGGAAGTGGGTGCACGCCGTGCACCACTTCCTACGTACGCTGTGCATGGTGCACGTGCGCAATGCGTCCGTTTCTTGTGTTTTTCCTCCATGTATATATTTTTTATTCGCTGCAATGTTAGTTTGTAAAAAAGAGAAATAACGAAATTGAAGAGATCTTATCTAGTTTTTTGAAGATGTTCTCATGAGTTGGAGAATATGCTTCTCTCAATTATGGTGTTCAGAAATTGCGATTTACACGTGATCGCATAGTAGTTGGCATGTGAAAATCACATTGAAGTCTGTAAAGATCCCACATGCGGCACCACTGTAAAAGGACGTGTTTCACACCACCAACCATACAGATGACCTGTAATGAACAAAGGGGTGGAATTTGTTGCCCAATGGAGTATCCGATGCTTAAGTCAGTAACACACTATGAGAATAAATGTATGTAAAGAAAAAGTGAATCAAGTTCCATTTTTGTTACCTATTATAGGCTATTTATAGAGGTTATTTCCATGGAGTGATAGAGTCTAATTTTCCTTCTGAAACCTTTTTCCTTTTAGGAGTCTGAGTCTATCTCCCATTAGGAGTCTAAGTCATCATTACGAGTCTCTGAGTCATCTCCCTCTTAGGAGTCTGAGTCTCATCTTGACTTAATCTCTTAGCTAAAATTGTGGGGGCTCAAATCTCCCTTCCAATATGCATGTTGAAGCAATTTCTAATGATGTCTGCAATGTACTCAGAGCCAACTTGTAATTAACAATATCGGGGAGTCCGATGGGGATGCATCTGATAGTTAAGTCAGAGAGGGATTAACTTCTCTTAAGAGGAAGGAATTTCAGAGAGTCATCTTTATAGAAATTGAGGAGCTCAGCATGTCATGACCCCTCCGGGGACGCTTTAGGGGGGTCCGGTATAGGTTCATCTAGGAGTACAATTACGATGTCGTTAGCGCCCTTCGGTTGCGAGCATCTTGTCCGAATTTTTCTTTGCAAATCCTAGGCTTCATCCATGGCACCGTACGATGCGTTTTATTAAATTTTATCCTTTAGTTGCCTTACCTCACATCGATTCCTTGTGACTACGTCTTTGGCCACCTGTTATCTTTTCCTCACTTGCTATGTACTCACTACTCAAGTCTTATCATTAGTTGCATGCAATTCTTTTCCTGCCTATGGCATGTATTTAGACCCAACAATAATGCACATACCTCTCATACCATTGTCTATGTTAGGTATGTTTGGATGTTGGGTTGATCAGTGAATAATAATGTTTTGTAAGTCCTATTGAGATGTGCTTGAATGTAAATATGTTGATATATGTATTTAAATGTAAGAAGTAGGTTGAGAGATGTTTAAGTTTTTTATATGAAGCTGAAAAAGTAGTGGGTGCCATCAATGATTGGTTTAAGATGGATTGAGATTACTTTAACAACTAAACATAACCTAAATGCACAAAGATTGCCAATTCTGATGCAATTAAGGGCATTAAAGAGTAACTTAGGCCTAAGAAGATCTACTACTTTAAGGTCCTTATAAGGCTCAAAAACTGCAACAAGTGTATGTAAAAATACCTGATAGATGATGATGGCAGTGGGTTTCACATGGACAATCAATATCTTCATACAGAACCCACTGTCTATTTGATAAATGGCAATCAATATTCAAGACACTTAAATATTAAATTAGTTAATGATTTCAATTCTATTTCTGCACATATTTTTCACTCTAGCAGTTTAATTATTAGATCACTTTTCTTACCTTATATGTGATGTAGGAAATTGTCAAATGCACAACGGACTTACCTCAATCACACATTCAAGATAAAGAGGATCCTCTCGCAAGTCAAGATGGAATGGGGGTGGAGAAGTTGTTCAATAACCCAGAGTGGGAATGATGTTTTCTTTTGAAGAAGAAGTCTGGGATTACTATATCAAGTATGCGAAGCAAATGAATTTTGTGATCTCGAAAAGCTCACGTGTTGGGACATTGAGAAGTTAAGATACTTTACCTTGGCATATGTCAGAGAAGGTAAATCTAAAAGTAAGCATCCTATATTCTCAAGTCAAGAGTATTGATGGAGAAAATGTGCCGCAAGACAAAGATAATTGTATCCTTAATTCTTGATTGAAGTATTCATTGCTTGCAGTCATACTTGAACACACACATTTCCTAGGTCTTGGGAAAGCTCAATTCTAGATGCCATAAGAAAATGGATTCAGTTACAAAAAGAAAACTTCAAGTTCGCGACAAGGCTAGAATTAGCGTGGCCAAGAATTTCAAATCAATTATCGTAGATGCTGGGGGATATGAGAATCTGGAGTTTGGTGAGAGGGATTTTCGTAACTACGTAGATAAGGCAAGACAACTTCGATTGGGGGTAGTAGTTGTTGAAGCCCTACGAAATCATTTTGTCAAAATGAATAAGAGAAATGATTGATTCTTCTATGTAATAGATATGGATGATGAATGCCGACTTCGAAATGTCTTTCGGGTGGATGCTCATAGCAGAGCTGCATACGAATATGTCGAGGATGTCATAACATTTGATACGACATATCTAACCAATGCATATAAGATGTCATTTGCACCATTTGTGAGTGTTAATCATTATAGTCAGTCAATTTTGTTTGGATGAGGTTTGATATCAAACGAAGACACCGATACCTTTGTATGGTTGTTTGAGTCCTGGCTACAATATATGAATGAAAAAGCCCCAAATAGCACAATCACGGACCAAGATAGGGCCATGCAAAATGCCATTTATATAGTTTTCCCAACATCACGCCACAGGTTTTGTTTGTGGCACATAATAAAACAACTACTTGAAATAATTGGATCAAGCATTGAATATCAGGCCATTAAGCATGGTATATAGAGTTGTATATATAAGTCTCTAAGTTATGAAGACTGATAAAAAAATGGGGACTTCTCTTTGACGACTACAATCTACATGAAAATGAATGGTTGACATGGATGTACATAGAGCGGCGTCATTTGGTACTAATTTATGTCAAAAACTCATTTGGGGTTGGGACGTCCACTACTCTGTGTAGTAAAAGTATGAATGTTTTCTTCAACGATTAAGTCAACTCAAAGACCACGCTGAAACAGTTTGTGGAGCAGTATGATAATGCCTTCAGAAGGAAAGTGGAGAATAAAAATGCAACTAACTTTAGTTCCTTCAATGCTAAGTTCCCATGTATCAATGCCAAGTTTAAAGAAGTGCAACATGAGCTTAGAGGATTCATGTATTGTGATGCTACACTCATTACTTTTGATGCTATCACATACAGGTATGATGTCTTGAATGAGGTGAAGATTTGAGATGTTTTTATCAAGCAGGCAAAGTTTTGTCTGATTTTTAACGAGAAGACATCTTATGTGAGCTGCAATTGTATGTTATTTGATTTTAGGGGAATGCTATTCAGACATACCCTACGTGTGCTTACCCTCCTAGGGAAGGAAGAAGTGCCACCAAAATTCATTTTGGGCAAGCAGCATAAGGACTTGAAAGATTATAAACTTCTCAAAAGTAGTTATGATGATTTAAGTGGCAATCATGTGGCCCAAAGACTTGATACATTGATTCTATTTTTCTGATATAGCATCTCAATTAGTAGATAGTATGGACATGTGCAGAGTTAATGACTTGCCTACAATTGTTTAATAGATAATTCTAACAAAATGGGAAAATGGATAGCTTCATCAAATTGCCTCGACTAGTGCAATAAAGGAACAAGTAAACCTAATTTGTATTCCACCGGTTATGAAAAGTGAGGGCAGACCACCGAGTCACCATTGAGAAGGTTGTAAAGAGATTCAAAACCAAGAAAGCAGCAAAGAAGTGTGGCACACATGTATTGTTGTATTGTATTAGTTTAGAACTTATTGCATCTTTACGTACTTGGATTTTCTTTTATTTATTGTAGAAATGATAAGCATCACAATCTTCGAAAACATGTAGACAACTATCAGATGACTTCAATGCATCGCAACATGATATTCTCCTGACTCGGGTATGAGCATCTAAGACCCTCGACCATGTACATTAATTGTGATATTGAAGCTATGTATTTTTCTTACCATTAGGATGAGCCACCTCTTCTTTGGAGTCAAGGGATGACATATATCAGTACTCCCATTGAATCACAGTCAAGTAGGTATTGTGCATGACTTTTTTGTCATATTTGTGCTTCATGATCTCTATGCCTATCGTTCATGGCTTCGTCCAATGTGCATGATTTTTCTAATGGTATATATAGCTAGCATAACATTGGTGATATGATCAGTTCTTTATTTAACCATGTCTTCCATGGTACAGTAGCACATGATTATGAAATCAAGAAAATTCTTGATGACCCTTTCATGAAACAAGTTGTAACGCCCAGTTCCCGGAGGTCCGGAGAGTTAACTCTTGTAACCTAAATCCAACTTCCATAACATATTTAAATACTACAATATTCTCAAAAAGTACAAATCCATTTATTCAAACCAAAATTATATGTTCCTCTACTAGGACATCAAATAAATACCTCAATGAGATGATTTAAAAACTCCATAAACATTTAGAAATATCTAGGACTCCAACTATCAAATAATAAAATCATAAACATACTAAAAAAAATTCTCCAATAAACTTGTACCCTTAGGCACTTATTCCACTACAATCATTCCACCTTGCTAAAACTTCCTATTCTTGTTCTCCAGCTGAAACATCAAAATTATCTGAAAAATATTTGGAGATAAGGGGTGAGTTATCAACAACTCAGTAAGCAGAGAATATATACCAGTGTGTAAACATGAGCATTTACAGAGATCAGAATGCAGAACAAAACATTTTCATTTTCAGAATACAGAAGCAGAACATGTTATCAAAATATCAGAGCGAAGATTTAGAAATAATTTCAAAAAATATCCTTTGGCATAGCATAAATGATCATATCATCATCAGAACATCATATCAGAAAAGAAGCCACGTATAACCTCCGTGGTAAGGTTATGCATCTGCGGATAGCCAAGCAGAACATAAATCACTCTGTCACCAAGGTGTGCACTCAAAACAGAGATCACTACTATAACTCGTGGTAGGGCCGTATCCACTAATATAACCCGTGATTGGGCCGTATCCACTATTATTACCCGTGGTTGGGTCGTATCCACTATTATAACCCGTGGTTGGGCCGTATCTACTATTATCACCCGTGGTAGGGCCCTAACTGAACAGAGCAGAAACAGAATCAAATTCAGAATCAGAGAGTCATGCCAAAGGTTTTCAGAAATCACATCTTATCCAAACAGAGTACTAATCAAAATCATATCATCTTCGTAATCAAAGCAGATCCAAAGCATATTTACATAATTATGCACAAATTTTTATATTCGCTCTTTTTGCATAGGTCAAAAATAAAATGTAAAAAATAAGCTCATGTCTGTACCAGTCATGACAAAATGCTTTCTCTTTCATCAGAGTTCAATGAGTAATGACGAATAAATAACTGAGGTTATTTTCACATTTCTTTTCAAAACACATAATGCACATTTTCATAAATCAACCCCAGTTCATTTTATTTTATACAAAGTCTAGCATAAGAACACCGCTTACCTGGACTTCTTTTCAGAATTTTTCTCAAATCAATGTCGAGTCAACTATAAATCGTCATCTATAAAATAATCATGTAATTCCGTAAATTTTCAATCAATCACAAATTTACACCATTTAAGCCTAAGCTTCTACTATATCTATTTTAATCCTTCAATACCTAAAAATCTCATCACCTTAAAATATCCTCATTCTCTAAATTTCCTTGATATCAATCAACACTTAAGATAAGCACTAGTAAGAATTTCATTAAAAAATAAATAAAAAAATAGCTTTAATCATAATTTAAATGTTCAAAATAAAATTACACACTTACTATAAAAATAATTTGCTACAAATAGTACAAAATAAACATCATATTTATTTTCTGTAAAATTTCTTATACTTCCCACAAAGACCATGTAAAAACAGGTTTACTATAAACATAATACCAAATTGAAACCATCCAATAATAAGGGTAATATTGTAATTCCATATCCAAATAGTATGTAAAAGTAGTTTACGTAGACTCTAAAGAAAATGTTGAATGCATTTACGATGCAACAGTCGGCTAGGCAGGGGCGCGAGATACTCACCAAGAAGAGAACGAGAGACGCAATGACAGTGCTGGATGGAGGTCGAAGGTGGTCCGCGGTGGCATAGCACTGAGATTGAGAGAGACGGAGAGAGATGAGTGAGACGGAGAGGGACGGAGAGGAGAGTTGAGTTCGGGGGTAGCTTACCGAGAGGAGAGTGACGAACTTGGATGGCGTGCAAGGCCCAATGATACTCTATGTGCGGTGGCGATGACATGGAGAAGGTTGGCGGCGGCGTTGCTCGGCTAGGCTGCGTCGAATGGTGGCAAGCAGAAAAGAAATTTGCTCTGTTTTCGAGGACTAAAATAGAGGTATCTTCCGTGTTTGTTTGACCGTGGAGGAGGCAGGGTGGCTGGGCAGTGGGAGTTGTACCACGATGGCTGAGAAGGGGTGCAACAGTGGTGGTGTAGGGATGGCGCTAAGGGGGTGGTAACGCAAAGGCAGCAGCAGGGTGGAGCTGCAATCCGTGGAGATGCATTGCATGCACGGGTTGCATTGATTCTGTATGGAGAGGCGGCCTGAGTTTTGGATGGTGTAGCGGCACTCTAGTCTAGGTTAGAGATCACTTCTGTCTTCCACGTACGAGTTCTATCTATATATGGGGACGGTTGTCGTGAAAATAGAATGGAAACGTGCGTGAACTGAAGTTAACGTGTAAATACGTGGGTGATTGGAAACACAAAAAAAAAAATACAAAACCCTAAAGCTAAGGAGAGGAGAAGCGTACATCCATGGGAGTCCTAGAGATGTGTGTGTGAGAACTACTCATAAACTGATAGGTTTTATCCAAGGTTTAAACAAACGGCCAAAAGCTCAAATAAAAAATCACTACTTGATCCATAACATATACACTAAAGAAAAATAACCTAAATATCAAGCTCGAATAAATGAATAAAAAAATATCCATAGTCCAACCATACAATTTCTAGGTCCGGGTGTTACACAAGTAATGTTGGCTCCATCACAATGCTTTAAACCCAACTTCAAATTTATGAAAAGTTAGAAACATTGCAATGTCCGACATGCAGCTATTGATGGATTTTCAAGAAAATCCCCATGCAGCTCAAGAGCCAGGAAATCCCATGGTGATGATGAAGATACAAAACTTGTTAGTGCAAGATCGAGAGTAATATAATTCATATGAGGAAAGGAACAATTTCGAGGTCTATACGAAGTTGCCACGCATGAATCTTCAACCTCAACATGGGTAGAATAGCGGTCCCTCTCGCCTTGGAAGTGACCCTTATCCCCTCTTCCAATTTGGATGGCTGCTCACCATTGAGTTGACGCTCGGCATCCAACTCATCCTCCAGAAATAATGCCACTTGGGCGGCCTTCTACTTGTAGCCCAAAACCCTATCCAAGTCACCTTGGGTCTTCGCCCACGAAGACCTTTCTGTGGCCCAAGTGTGCCATAGGCTCCATAACTCAGCCTTTAGCATGCAATCTCCACCTCCTGCACATATATGGGAGTGGTCGCCCAAGCAGGAGTAAGCCTCCTCCCATAGTTTCCGCTCCTCAACTGCCTTGGACACAACCTTAAGGGCCCTTTACATGAATGAGCAAGAAGATTGCACTTCTTCTTCTATGCCACACAGATGGAGAGCGACCCATTGAACCAAAGAAAATAGACCCTACAAGGAATGACTTAGGCCTACTATAAAGCAAATGAAGGATTACAATAAGCTAGCAATAGAGTTACCATACTGGGCAAGGAACTAGTCAATCTCTTTGGCTATTCTGGCAACTAACGGCAGGTTTGGGGGGTGAGATGAGAATTTTGTGTTTTGTTTTAGTGTTTAAAATATTATGTTTTAGTATTATTATTGTTTTGGGATTTGAAAAAGGTGAATTGGGATTTGAAAAAATTGAATTGTTTATTATATTTTGTATGAGGATTTGAAAAAGATGTAATGATGAGATGAGATGAGATGAGAATTTTGTGTCTCATCCCACCCCCCAAACCTGCTCTTGGGGTTAGAAGACTCCCCATTTTTGGGATGCCAAAAGTAGGCAAAACCTGGAAAATTCGGAAGCCTCCGAATGAGGACTAGACCCCTAAGAAACAACCTCAAGGGAAATAGGGTCCACCTGGTTGATGGAGACCATCATCCCCACCAACCCTTGAGGCATTGGCCGAGTCAATAACTTTAGCAACCATGGGAACTTCCTCCATAAAGACAACGACAAGTGTGGGTGCACCCTCTAGGAAGGTCGCCACCTTGGCAATAGTCTCACCAACGGCAAAACTATGGCACCCCCAACCTTTGATTGGGATGGAACATAGACTTTAAGTATTGGGACATGCAACACATGATTACATACTCTTGTTCATGAAATATAATATGCAAAGCATCCTAATATGCAACTAGCAGTATGAAATAATCGCAGCGGAATAAGGGTGACTTATAAAAATTTCATGCCAGAATGAACTAAACATACCAATAGATCAAATTAACTATAAATAGATGCTGCCTTACTTAAAGAGGTTCACATAGTAAGGCATAAGTTCAGACATAAAGTAGGATATGGAATCTCCTTATTACAGATATACTGCATCAAAGTTTCATAACTAAATCAATTCAAATCAACTCTCTCATTCGCTCTATGGTGTACAGAGCCATCGCTATAATCATCAATATCAAATACAGTCTTCAATCATGGTCAAGCTAATTCGCAACCATCTGAAGCCAAGGGTTGGAGTTCATTACCATCTTGTTCGTCATAAGCCGATCCTGATACAACTTCTACCATTCTAGGGGAATGGTAGTGGATTTACCACAGTTATATTCGGTAAAATCTTAGTAAGTTAAAAAAGAAACTTGCACATAGATAAGATATGCATGATTAATGCTAAACATGTGATGCATGCTTGTTATGCGAAAATCCATATATGTCTCCCATCCAGATTCCTCAACATCTGTAAAAAAAAATTTTAATGTCACGTTTTCTTACAAAGAACATTTTTCACTTCATCTTTTAAAAAAGATAACATTTCTTAGTTATTATAGTCATCATTAACATAACATATCACATGATATCATCACAGATTTGCACTGTGAGTACCTGTTCGTGACCGTAGTACAACTCATGTTGAAACTACATCATTGTATCCAGCAGACTCATAGCTCAATACATTGGTATCATAACATTTCATCATCATTACATATCATCATAACATATGCAGCCACCAGCATTAGGTGTCATATACAACTTCACTCCGATATTCTTTAAAAATAATCCATTTGAAGCCCGTTGACGATTCTTTGTCAACCTAGGGGTTACCACTCAATTTTACTCACTCTAGAGTGGAAAAAAGAGTTCCATTAGGATAATTTCTCATCCTAACATTTGGGAACATGACAAAAATTATTTTCATGCTATGCTTGAAAAATGTATTTCATGACACGTGCATATGTAGTAAGTTTCATGTGAAAGTAACATTTACATATAATATGCTAAAACGGTGAGAACTTCACATGTCATGTAAGCTAGTAATCAAATGCTTAATGATGTATCATATGATGTTTCATGCTCAAAATAATATTTAATATGAATGTGGCGTTTATACAAGAATCATAAATAAATTATCTAAGAGTAAGTTAGAAGCTAACTTACAAACTTCTCGTGGCATGCATTTGTGGGCCTTTTTGTGATTTCAAGCCTATAGCCCATTTGGATGCATGAGTGACTAAATTTTATTAAGTAGCAAACAATACAATTGTTCCTAATGGACAAGCTAGCAACTTAGATTCATGTCACATGAGTTCTCATTATCGTCCATGCATCATTTTGCACCAAAATGTCATGAAACCTTCAAACTGGGGTATAAGCATGATGCTTTTAGTTTCTTTTAACATGTAAACCCTTAAGGCCTAAATAAATCATGTACTTCAACCCCTAACATTATGATAATAAATTTCTAAAGGTTTATGACACAAATTTTGGGAAATTAATTCATGATATGACAAGATCATCTTCATGCAAATGGAAACTAAATACTTTTTTTTTTTTTAAAAAAAAAAAAGAGCAGGAAGTCACATGTCCAATAGTGACCCCTCCCAAAGTTTATTAATAAAGCCCTCACTTATGGCAGAGGAATACCGTGGTTACAAGAAAGGACCATGGAAAAACAAGCCCATAATCAAGAAAAAATCTAGAACAAAAATAATAGACCACTATTTAAACAAAACCCACCACAACCCAAAACCAAGGCTTACAAATAGCCCCAACTTTCACAATCTAACATCTCAAAGAAGGAAAACCCAAAGAATCCAAACGGATCAGGCCTCTAAGAACCCGAGGCAAATTATAACTACTCGAAAAATCCCACTCCGATCCTAAGGCCCCTGCCTTTGCTAACCAATCCGCCACCCTATTACCTTCACGAAAAACATGCTGAAACCGACAATGAACCATGCAAGCTAACTCAACAATTTCCTCCCAAAAATCCTCAAAGTACCATACTCCACATCTCCCTCTACTCCACCAAGAAATAACTACCATAGAATCCATTTCAACTATCACATTTGACAGATTCAACGTTTTGTATCTTCTCAACCCATAAAGGAGAGCCATAAGCTCCGCCTTATTATTAGAACCAAACCCAATATAAGAAGCATAAGCCTGAACCATCCCACCAGAAGCATCCCGAATAACCCCACCAATACCACAAGAGCCCGGATTACCCATACTACTACCGCCCGTATTCAGTTTAAACCATCCCAGCGGCGGTTTATCCCACCTCACCACTTTACAACTTGAAACTTTCGGAACCACCGAAACTATCCGCAAAGCTTCCAGAATCATACCATCTCGACGAGACAGATTTTTATTTTGCTTAGCCGCCTGTGAGATGGACCCTAACCACACACATATAGAATGAACAACAGAATTATGCGATTCCAAAATACCTTCCATTCGAGCAAGACACCTCCTTCTCCATAGGCGCCAAGTAATAATAATGGGAATAATGCCAACAATAAAGCCCACCTGTGAGGAAGAGCTAGCCCTCCTAAACCAAATCTCAATATTCTGTTTCCAAGTTCTACCAAGAGGTATGCCAATAAGATTTCCAAAAAAAGACCACACTTTGAATGGAAATTCTCCCTCAAAAAGCACATGATTAATATCTTCAATATGACCATGATTACAGCAATTACATTTAGATACCAGAGGAATACCAATACGGCGTAATCTGTCATCCACACTCAAGGCCATAAACCATGTCCTCCAAAAATGGATAGACATTTTTAAAGGAAGATTCTTATGCCAAATCCATGCATGCCAAACCATAGAATTACCTCTAATACGAATACAATTCCATGCAGATTTTGTAGAGAAAATACCTGTATCCGTAGGAGTCCAAACTAGAACATCCTTTCCATTCTTTAGTCCAACTAAATCAGTTATTATCTCATCCACCTTATCATGCCCTACTAACTCCTCCAATAACTCCACATCCCAACTATTCGACAACCTACAATCTTTAACTTTCAAAAGAGGAGACCCATAATATTCATTTCATTAATCAATGGACCATTATCCCTCCATTTGTCATACCAGAAAAAAAGATCTCTCTAATTTTCCATTTTGAATTATTTAACAACAACGGAATACAATTAGCAACCATTCTCCAAAATCGAGATCCTTTATTATTATCTATAAGATACCACGGCCGGGTTCCAACATATTTGGTTTTGAAAAAATTTGCCCATAAAGAATTACCTTGAAAAGGTTCCAAGCGAAGCGCATATGCAAGGCTTTCTGAACATCCTCAAGGCTTCGTAACCCAATTCCTCCTTCTTCCACCGGCTTACACATCTTATTCCAAGCCAACCATTTCTTTTTGTTCCGTCCATCAGCTTCTCCCCAAAAAAAAGAACTCATCAATCTATGAATCTTGGCAATAGTAACATGAGGTACCTGTAAAACAGCAAGTAGATGGATATTCATACTAGATAGGACATGCCTCAAAAGAACAAGTTTTCCTCCCCAAGAAAGAAGCCTCATCTTCCATCCACTAATCTTTTGCCTCACTTTATTCACCATTTCTTCTAAATGAGCCTGTTTCAAATGCCCTCAAATTATTGGCACACCTAGATATTTGAAAGGGAAGGTTCCTTCCATAAAGCCCGTCTGCCTTAAAATCCATTGCTTACGCCGGATTGAAATTTTATTAGAACAATACAAAGCAGATTTCTGAACATTAATAGTTTGTCCTGACCACCTCTCATATTGAATCAAAATTTTTTGAAGAACCTGCACCGATCTTTGACTTCCATTAGAAAAAACCATAACATCATCAGCATACATCAAATGAGAGATAATAGGAGTACCTCGGGTCTGAGAGAATAGTCCAAACTGATTCTCTTGCACACTCCTATGAATCAAACGGGAAAGAACCTCTTGTTGGATGATGAACAAATAAGGAGATAGAGGATCACCTTGACGGAGCCCTCGACCACCCGGAAAAAAACCCTTAACCGTTCCATTCATCATGACTGAATACCAAGGGCTAGAGATACATGAATAAATCAACTCACAAAATTGAGAAGAGAAACCAAACCTTCTCAAAACCATTATCAAGAATCCCCAATCCACCCGATCATAAGCTTTCGCCATATCCACTTTTAACAAGATATTCCCCCCATGTATTTTTTTATTAATAGACTGCACCAACTCCTGAGTGAGGCTAATGTTCTCAAAAATACTCCTTCCAGGAATAAAGGCTCCTTGCTCCAAAGAAATCAAGCGAGGTAAAATACCAGTTAAACGAGAAACAATAATCTTGGAGCAAATTTTATAAAATACAGAATAAAGACTAATAGGGCGGAACTTATCAAAACCTGTGGGTGACTCCATCTTTGGTATAAGAACCAAATATGAGGCCGTGAAAAATCTTGGAAGATCCTTGATCATAAAAAATTCCACTACTGCCTTCCAAACATCAACCTTAACCACTTCCCAACAATTTTTATAAAAACCCGCTCCAAACCCATCAGGACCCGGAGTGCTTTGATTTGGGATGGATGATACTGTCTCAAACACTTCCTCTAAAGTAGCCGGCCTAATCAAAGAAGCATTTTCCTCCTCTAGTATGACTGTCTCAATAAGGCCTTCCAGTTTAGATTGCTCTGTAGGCAGTTCTGCTCGAAGTGCATCTTGAAAAAATTCCACCGCCCCTTGATGAATACTCTCCGGGCTCTCATAAGTTATTCCATTCGATATCATCTCCAGCACTCTCTTCCTTCTTTTATTGATAAGACAAGCATGAAAAAATTTTGAATTACTATCTCCCTCCAACTTCCATTTAAGCTTAGCCATTTGTGCCAATCTCATCTCTTCCCGATGCCTCCAACCAGCTAGATTTGAGACTGCCTCATGTAGCTCTCTCTCCAAATTTACCTCCCAATTTGATTGAAGCTGTATCTCAATCTCCTCAATCTGTTTTTCAAGGGCATCAATACGCCCTATTGTGTGACCAAATACTCTTTTATTCCATTCCCGAAGCACTACCTTCGTATGTTTTAATTTCATACTTAAACACAGGATCGGAGAACCTACCATCTGTAAATTCCAAGCAGTTCTAACACAATCCAGGAAACCAGGATGATCCACCCACATTTGTTGAAACCGAAATGAAGACGGCCCATAGGAGAAAGGATCTTTCTTGAACTCAATGATCATGGGGGCATGGTCTGGAGTAGATCTAGACAAGTAAGAACAAATAGTATTAGGAAACAAATTACTGAATGAATTATCCATTAGAGCACGATCAAGCCGAGCCCACGAACGGGCCAATCCTGACTGCCCATTACACCATGAGAAACAACTCCCTTTCGTAGCCATTTCCATAAGACCCCTTTGATGAATCCAATCATTAAAATCATCCATAGCCACATTTGGCCGAGGTCTTCCTCTTCTCCTTTCCGAATCATTCATGATAATATTAAAATCCCCCACAAAAACACAAGGATCTACACCCACATGATTACTACTGAGCTCTTGCCATAGATAGCGCCTCTCCACCCAGGAACATTTAGCATAAATCACATGAATCAAAATTTTATCCGCACCATTCTCTACAACAACGGAAATAAATTGCATACCCAACTTATCAACTTGCACCTTATAAAAACTATCCCACAAAAGCCATATTTTTCCCCCTTCCACCTCATTAGAAATAACCATATCAAAATTTAGACTTCTAGCCAATTTACGAGCACCCTCTAAATTTTGAAACGGTTCTAAAAGTGCAACAATTTTCGGTTTATATCTTCCCACCAATGTCTTTAGTCTGGTTCTAGATGTTCCCACCCCTCTAATATTCCATACCAAGATGGAATCAATCATTAAGCAATGTTATTTCGGGCAAGAACCCGAGAAGAACTACGCATTTTAATAAACTTTTTTTTATTATACCTCTTTTTACCATCATTCAACTCAGATTCAGTAAAGTAGTCTTCAGTTTGTGAAAAAACCTCTGGATGCTGTTCCGGTTCTGGTTCTGAAGAACAGTTCTCTTCCATCATGATTTCTTCATCAACTTCTTCATCAACGTCCTCATCTATTTCCTCTTCCACCACTGGTTGCGTCTGCTCCATAATCGGACCATTATCTTCCGCACGCAAACTCTGATTTACGTCCATATTAGACACCACATAACCCGCATCCGTGACAATCCCTACACCATCTGCGTCCCCAACGTGTAACATTAAATCTGTTTCATCCTCTGTTTCAACAAGAGGCGTCAACTGCACCACCTTATTAATCACAGGAGGAATTACTTCGCCCATCTGCTCCGGTTGTTCATCATTCTCAGAACCCAACTGCACCATTTGGTCTGCCACCTGCACTGGCAATTCTTCCTTCTCGGCATCCAACTGCACATGAACTGCAACTGCTACTTCCGTCGCCTTCTCCACCCCAGCCTCCTCTGTTTCTTTATCCATCCGCATAGAATGTTCACCCACAGCATTATTTTCCACAAGAAACAGCAGAGGAGTTTCAACCTTATCATCATTCTGCTCTACACCTTGATCATCCGAAAGGCCTTTCCTACTCCCTTTTCTCCCCCCTTTCTTACCAGCTTTACCAGGATTACAAGTACGTGCATTATGACCCTGCATCTTACATGACGAACAGAAAGCCGGGAGCGTTTCATAAAATATTTCTTGCTTTCGGCTAGAAGACAGTCTAGGCGCTCCAATCCAGAAATGAGACAATGGCGGTTTTGCAGCATCCACTTCCACACAGAGCCGTGCACCATCCGTTCTTGTTGCGCACCGTGTCGGATTATCACGGCGAATGAAAGTTCCAATCGGTGCCATCAAAATCTTCAAGAAAGATTCTTGATAAAAGTTTGGAGGAAGACCCGGCAAAGAAACCCATACCGGGACCCTTGATGGCTCGGCATCCTCATTGAATTCTGGTGACCATCTGAAAGCACGGTAGAATATCCCATTTATTTCACAAACCTCCCGTGATAATGCTTTGGTGAAATCAACTTCATTAGCCATGCGAACGAAGACATTACGCGGTCTCCTCATGGCAGAAACTACTGGACTGGCCGTAAGGCCCCATCGACTGTGAATGAAAGCCCTCATAGCATCCAACGACGGACGGTTCTTCAAGAACTTGAGGACTACAGAGTAGCGGAAAGGTTCCGCTGATCTTGCTATTTCTTCTTTAGTAAACTGAAAATATACCTCACCTTCCAACATCTTTGGAAGCTTGGGTGCAAGAAGCATCTCCGGTATAGGTTGAGGGACTGCACCCACTAGATCGGCAAAGGAAGGCCGATCGGTGCCACCCTCTATGGCTGCCATGTAGCCTCACATAAAGCCCAGACCCCGTGCAGCAGCAAGAACCCTATTCTTTAGAGAGAAAAAGGGTATAAACGGAAACGAGTCCAAGAGAGACGCCTATCAATAATAAAAATGAGTACTTGTATGTTGGAAACTAAATACTTAGATGATCAACACAAGATACAAACTTATAAAACTATCATGACATGCTTTTTTCCTCAAATCTGAATAAAAAACAAATTATTCAAGAAAGACTCCAAATTTAAACCGAAAATGCATGTCTCAAGTTAAACCTCACATAACTCAATCAAATCTTCATTCTCATGTCATAATTCAAAGCCTAACATGTAAATTTAACACCCAAAAAAAGATAGGGTAGGATTACTCACCAAACTGTGGCTTTTGATGCTCTAAAAACAACTCACTCCAAGAACTCACTCTCACACTACTCGGTTTTATCCTTCTCTCTCACTAAGAGTATTTTGCACTCAAGAACACTAAGAGAAAGCTTGAGGAAGTTGTGTGATGAAGTGAGGGGTGAAGGGGGGTATTTATATGACTCAATGGAGGGGTGGGGTGATGGAGTGACAACTTGGCTGCAAGGTGAGGGTTGTGAGTGGTGGATGTGGGCGGTGGAGGTGTTAAGTGTATTTTCATATGTGTCATTGCATTGGTTAGTTGAATAGTGACCTTAAATACTTGATTACCTCATGTTCAAGTGCTAGAGGAAGGCCATAGGTGTAGGGGTGAATGGTTTTAGAAGTTTGAACAAAAATGACAAGGGAAAACAAGTTGATGGTTGATAGTTTTGGGGTTTCAAGGCTGTCCAGTTTTTTATCATCTTTTGTCTCCATTCCTTTGGTCTATTTTGTTGGCATAATTACTACTATTGAGTGGACTTCCCAGGTGGAAAATGAGGTATGAGTGATGGCCATGTGATTTGATTTGAGAAGAAAATGAAGGAAAGGTTTGAGTGCATAGGTTTCAGCCGAGTGATCCATCTTCACCATCCCACTTGCCAATCGGTTTTGATGCTCATGGAAGGAAATTGGCCAAGCATGTAATGGAGTGCTTTGAAGCACTTCCTTAGGGTGATTTGGCTGAGTTGGTGGCATGTGGAGGTGGTTAATTTTGGTGCAGAAAAAATGTGAAGAGGCAAAGGTGGTTTGGTCAGATTTTCGTTTCCTAAGTGAATAGTTGTGTTTTTGGCTTTGTCTTTGGAACTGTTTTTGGCCACCTCTTAGGTCTGATTTTAGGTGACATAATGGGGTTTGAGTGGTGCAGAAAAGCTTCATGAAAGCTTGTGGAAGGGGCGTGGTTTTAGTGGCTTGTTTAAGGGGTTGCTCGATTTTGTACAAAAGGTGCCGATTGGTGGATTTTTGTGGCATTGACATGCATTTTCTTCAAGTGACATGGGTTGGGTTTGTTCTAACATTTCAAGGGTTGCTCGGTTTTGCACCAAAGGTGCTGATTAGTGAGTTTTTGTGGCATTGGCATGCCTTTTGTTTAAGTGACATGGGTTGGATTTGTTCTAACATTCAAGAGTTGTCTAAGAGTGATGCAAAACAAGGGTAAAAGATAAAAAAGTTCATATCTAAAATTATGAGAAAAAGAACTTGAAGAAAACTATGCAAAGCATGATGCTTGGGTTATTATTCATGGTTATGATCAGGGTTTTGAAATGGTAACCTTAACTCAAGTTAGAGGTCTTACTATTGTTGAAAAGAATCTGTAGGTGCGTGTGGGATGGGCTTGGGAACAAATGAAACTAATGATATGGTGTATGTGAGTCTCATTTGGAAGTGTGATATGAAATACTAAGCTTGAGTTTTAAATGTTGAGTTCTCATTGGGCCATATGATCAAGCCTTTTGTGTGGGCATAGAAGTAGACTTATCCATGGCCCCCATGTCCAGATTTTATTGGGCATTTCCTTGGTCTCAAAAGTTCACTAACTTAGGTCCTAGTCTTGGATTTCACCAAGTTGGGCTTATAGCCTTGGGTCTTACTAAATTGGGCCCATAGTCTTATGTCTATTAAGTTAGGTCTAATTTCTTGTGTCCATCAAGTTGGGCTTAATAGTCTTATATCTACTAAGTTGGGCCTAAGGTCTTGATATATACCATTAGCCCTCTCATCTTAGTAAGCTAGGGCCCTTATTAAACCACTCTTTGACCTTCTTTAAATTCATCTAGTATTTTAACTAAGTCACTTAGCCCACCAAGGTGACAAGTCTTCCATGTGCTATGTGTCATCTAAAATGATCCGCGGCTCGAGGACGTTCTTGTTGTGAAGCTTCATGTAGAATCCATGGCACTTTATGAGCCACAATACGAAGATTCTATGGCCCTCAGATCGCCCGAGGTAAGCCAACAATAGAGCGTTTACAGGCAAGCCCAGAGGCTATGGAGAATTGTTTCCCTTTGATCTTTTTGGAAAAGCTCGAGTAAACCGTCAGCAAGCAAACCCATAGGCCATGGAGAATCTAGAAGCCGATGCGGGGCTCAACGGTGACCCCACCGTGGAGCTTTGTGAATAATACGAAATGCCCGAGCATGGAGAATCTGTTACTCTTTATGAAGAAACAATGGTACTGCTTTATGGAGAGATTCACATGAGTCCAAGTTTGGTAGTGTAAATAGTAGATCGCATGATCCACACTTTAGAGTGACGATGGCTATGCTTGTGGTAAACATCCACAGCTTGAATAGTGAAATATATATAGAAAATGAATAATGCTACTGTAACACCTCATTTTAACACTTCATATATTTTAATTTTTTTTTAATTTTTTTATTTACTTAATAGTTAAAAAAGTGACTATTAGTATATTGATATTTTTTTAAAAGAAAAAACTTTTTCAAATGATAAAAAAAATATAAATAAAAAAATTAAAAGCTAATGTTGGCTTAGCGGTAACTTGTAGTAGTCAGATATGAGCAGCAGAGTAGCACCGCTCGTAGAAAATAAAGATAAAAATAGAAATAAGATCTTAATTCAAATAATCTAATTATTAGAACTTTCTCAAATTTTTACACAAAATAAAATCAACAATTCAATTTTTTCAAATATCAAAATAATAATAATATTAAAAAATAATATTTTATTAAATTTTCAATTTTCATCTCAATTCAACATCCATATATACTTTAGTCATTTCTTTCATGTGATGTCTGTCTTATACCCTTAACCCAACACAAGTTATGGGCCTCTTTTCCTCTATCGTAGTAGGGTCCGCAGTCCGGCTAACTTTATCAATTATCCCTAGCAACTTTCAGATAAGAACACATTTTATCCGAAATTTATTATTTAAAAGTGGGAGGAAGATAGACTTCAGTGAATATTTCGAACAACAGTAATGAATGCTCAGTAAATATGGGGAATTTGACTTTATCTTTAAAAATATATTAGTTTATGAATAGAATTTAATGTTCAGAGCTTAGTAAAAAAGCGTAAGTTTCTGTTTTAGTTGAGATAATCAATAGTGATCAAGGGAGTTAGAGGAAAGAGATAGCCATGGTATGCATCTTGGATAAATATTAATCCCTTTTCAGTAAAATATAAAAAAAAATGATATTAATTTGTTTTTAAAAAGAAAATAATGATATGGTCAAGGGAAAAAGACGAGGTAACTTAGGGCAGGTTTGGAGGTGAGATGAGAATTTTATGTTTTGTTTTAAAGTTTAAAATATTATATTTTAATATTATTATTGCTTTAGGATTTGAAAAAAATGTATTGGAATTTAAAAAAGTTGAATTATTTATTATATTTTGTATGAAGATTTGAAAAATGTGTAATGATGAAATGAGATGAGATGAAAATTTTGTGTTTTGTTATGATTACCAAACCTGCCCTTAGTAAACAAAAATAAAGATATTTTTTTCTAACTCTATATTCCAATTGATTTTATTTTAAAGCAAGATGTTGAGTAAATGATAATTTTATACCTTTTAATTAAAAGTTGATATATCAACTTTTTTATGATGAATAAAATAGACTCATCAACACTGAATCAAATTAAAAAAAAAAAAAAAAAAAAGAAGAAGGTTAAACTAAAAAGACATAGGGGTGGTTGCCCATTCAAGTGGTGATTCAGCCACCAAAGAAAAGATGGTGGTCGGCCGAGTAACTTGGGAATGGTGGTGGTTGAGCACCTCAAGAGTGGTTCTCACCTTCCCAAAATTGCTAGAACCACCTAAGTTCTACCACCAACCAATAGTGTGCTAGATCTAGCAGCTCTAGTATTGAGTGGTTTGGAGTGGCAAGATCTATCAAGGTTGATGTCAAGTCGCCATCATCAGGGTGGCTAGACCCACCTGAGATGGGTGGATCGACGTTATGCAGGAATATACTTTGGTTGTCATTAAGAGGGACGACCAAAGTGGTGGCTCTTGGCGATCCTTAAATGAGTTAGGGATTGGGTTTAGGGGATTTGGATTTAGGGTTTAGATTTTAAGGGTTAAGTTTAGATTTTAGGGATTATGATTTAGAATTTTAGGAGTAGGGATTTTAAATATAGGTAAAATGTGAGAAATAATCCTATGTGGTGTGGCTTTTCTAAAATCAGGGAGACCCATACGTGGCAACTTAGGATTACATGATGTAAAACTTGATTTTAGACCAGATCAGATCAGAAAGAACGCCGAATCAAATTTGAACTTGAGAAGTGCTCAATTTTTCAAAGAAGCATTTGATTGCTGGCGGCAGTTCAGTTTCCACGCTTACCAAACCGACCAGCCACTTGTCATTCAGTTGAAAGCTTGTTAGATAATATGTCTTTCTAAGTTGATTTGGACTTTGGACTGAATTTAAAAAAAAAAAAAAAAAGTTACAACCACCAACTCAATTGTCATGCAGTTTGATTAAGAAAAAATTGTCATGATAAAGGAAAAAAATATCTATTTATAGGTTTTTTTTTTTTTTTAACATTCTAACACATCAATAACATATCTAAAATGAAGCTTTTATTTGGATATAAAAAATATTTCATCTCATATTATTCTATTATTATAATTTTTTTAAATTTTTAAATAAAATATAATATATAATTCAATTTTTTCAAATCACAAAATAATAATAATATTAAAAAAATAATATTCTAATAATATTTTATTTAAGTTTGACTAGAATTTTGTATTTTTTTTTTTGGTAAAAGATTTTTGGGTGTTTGATGAAGATAGGAATGGTATGTTTGGAAAGATCAAAATTTTACAAGTTTTCGTATTTTGTGAAGGTGGTTTTGATCATTTTAGTTTTTTCTCCAAAGCTATTGATTAGAAGATTTTGGTGTTTAAAAACACGTCTGGAATGAAAATAAATAAATAAATAAATAAATCTTGAAATCACATTTTCTTTTTTGTATTTTACCCGAATCCAAATATTTATGCGTCTAATAGTTATCTTTTGTAAACCCAGTCAAGCCCTATTTATTATTAAATCTTGTTTTCTTGAATAGTTAATTTTGTTATGTAATTTGTAGTTGATTTATATAAACTAATATACAAAGTTCGAGCTCGATAATGAAACTTGAATTATTTGTAATAATTTTAAAAATTAATTTTATTCGCGTGCAAATTTGCTCAACTTGTTTAATAATTACGCTTAGTTCAAACAAGATTTCTAATATGGAGTTGAATTTATAGTCAAGCTCGAATAATTATAGGATAGTGATAGGCTAACAACTCATTCATAATTTATAGATAATATTAAATATAATAATATTTTTATTATATTTAAACACATAAAATCAAAAGTAAAAGTCAAAATCAAATTTAAAATAATATTATTTTATTATATAGTTGTATACAAATTGTAACTTTATCATTTTCCAACAATCATACATATTAGTCAAGTCAAGCTCAAATATCCGATACATAGTTCAGCTTTATTATATTTCTGACCATCTAGTTATGCTAAATAAAGGCTTCAACAATTTATAGTTCTTTTTCTCGCATGTCATATATATATATATATATATATATATATATAATTTTGGAAAAAGAAGGGGTGAAAGAGTTCTAACAACTGTGAAATCAGCATTTGTCTTAAAAGTTTAAACTATTAAGAAGAGGTAGATTTCATCATATATTTTATATCTTACCATTCCCCTTCACGTGTGGGCCAGACTTTCCGTCAATAAGTGAGTTCAACACGTGAAATATGTAATTGAATGAGATAGGGGGTAGAGTCAAAGTTTGAACTCAAGACATCTACTCTGATATCATGTGAAATCATCACTTATACCAAAATGTTAAGCTGATGGGAAGAAGTAGATTTTATTATTTATTTTATATCTTAACACTCTCCCTCATGTATGAGCCAAATTCCCTCTCAATGGATAGTCTAACATGTCAAATATTTAATTAAATAGTGTAGAGTATAGACTCAGGGCTCGAACTCAGGGCCTTTGCTCTGATACCATGTGAAATCATCACTTATCCTAAAATTTTAAGCTGATAGGAAGATGTAAATTTTATCATACATTTTATATCTTAACACTTCATCTACGTATGGTCTAGATTTTCTCTCAATGAGTGAATTCAACACGTGAAATATTTAACTAAATGAGATAGAGTTATAAATATAATTTATAGGCTAGGATTAGAAGAGCTGCATTTAAATTCGAATTATGGATGAATGTAATTTTAAATATGACTCTAGGACTGCATCCGAGTCTACATCCGATAAGGATGAGTATTTGAATAGAAGTTATCCAATAAGGATAAGTGTTTGAATTGTAACTCGTATCAAATCTTGTTTATATTATAATATAAGAGTTTACAATAGTCATATGTATGCTTGGAGTTTAAGAGTCAGTTGAAGAGATAAATATGCAAGCTTTATTGAAGAAACTGAAGCTGATTTGAACTTGATGCAATCTAGAAGAAATGATCTAGTCCGAGATGTTCGCAAATAGTTAGCAACATATATGACTGAGATCCAAGATAAACCTGTCAGCAGTGTCATTCTCCAAATCAATCACAACATTGCCTATTTATAGAGGAGTCAACTGAGGGTTTTAAATAACACTTGAACAACACATATTCACAAGTATTAAGAGCTTGAAGATCTAGGTAGAACTTCAAAAGATCGTGCAAGAGAAATTTCTTCAGAGAAGAATTTTCCAATAAGCTCAATCCATGGGTGTAACACCCCGCTCTCCTTCTTTCTAACATAAGCAAATTCCAAGGACAAAACTTATTACAAGGAGGAGAGGATGTAACAGTTCGCCCTTTCTCTCTAGCGACGCCACCACAAGCTCCACCGCACCTCCCTCAGCTTCTCCATGGCCAGCCAAGCGCCCCCTCCATTTCCATGCCTTGAGACCTACGGATTCCCCGTGAAAACCCACAGCTCTACCTTGTTCCGCCACCCTAGCCACTATGAGACCACCCTCAGCCTCCCTTGACCTCCCCTAGCCTAGCCCTAAGCCCAAACTACCACTTTACATGGTGCACAACCATTGTACATGGCTACGGGCTCCCCACCATGTCGACCACCCTCGCACAACCTAGATCCAATAGCCAAAATCCTAGATCCAATCCTCAAGATAGTCTTGTTGTAAGGTCACGGTGGTGACCGCTACTGCCCAAGCTAGTAGCTTCCGACGCCATTGGCCATGCCAGCAATGAGCAACGAATGGGTTAACCCTGACGATGGTATAACCCTCTCTCCCTCATTATTTATGTTATATGTTAATTGGTTGGTTAGGTTGTAGACTGTGCTATTAGTAATTGTGGAGTTTGCTGTGTAGTGAAGTGTAGGGCGTATATGTGTAGTGTGTTGTGTAGTGTTGTGGAGTGTTGTGGACTGTGTTGTTAGTAATTGTGGAGTGTGTGTTGTAGTGGTGGCATGGCGTTGCGTGGATGGGGAGAGTACAAGTGGAGTGTAGTCTGTGTGGCGTAGCATAATGTGAATGGAGTACACGTGGAGTGTACTCCATGTGGTGGGGTGATGCACTATATGGCATGTATGCTGTAGTTGTGATGTGGCATAACGTGTGTGAAGGGAGTACATGTGAAATGTACTCTATGAGGTGAACCGATACACTGTGTGGCGTGTTGCAAGGATAAGGATGGTTGCTTAGTTTATGAGCATAGAGCATGATGAGTAGTGTAGAGAACTGTGGAACAGTATCTCAAAGTAGTTGTGATGTGGCCTGTAGTCTGAGGTGACAAGTGTCACCGTGTAGTTGACTTGTGGCTGACAGTATGTGTGTAGTGACAGAATAGTGTAAGAGTTGCGTAGGGGAAGCATGACGGGGGAATGTCATGAAGTGACATGGTTAAACAAGAAGTCGTGCTTGTGATGGGTGATTAGTTAGTATAAGAATGATGCAGCGGGAATGCAATGAGATGTCACGATGTGACAGGAGTACGTGAGGGACCGTACTCATGATGAGTTAGGAGTTAGCGTAAAAATAATGTAACGGGATGTCAGATGAAGTGGCAAGGTCACGATGCAGTTTGGAAGTAGTCACGAGCTATATGATGTGACGGAAAATGTAGTTATGAATGGAGTCTTGTCATGTTAAGTGTTGGGATGAACTATCAAAAGGGACGGGTAGCATGAAGAGTCATGCTAGCCGGGTTAAGAGAAAGTTGGTATCGAATTATGGGCTTGTCTGTACAAACAAGTGATCAACGTGTTATATGTTGATCTTAGGTGCTAAAGGGGTAAGGTACGTGTGTAATCTGGTTAGACACATGTGCTGAACGGATTTACCATATGTAATGGGTAATCTGTCATAAGCATGGTTACACGGTAGTTAAGCCTTAGAGTTGGCTTAAAGCCGTATGGCGTGTATGGATGTGAATGAGGACTTAGTGTGAGCTAAGATGCATGAAAGTAGTGACCGGTGTATTGCCCAAGATTGGGATGCATAACTTCATGGGTCGGAATCATGGGTCGGAATGTTGTCAGTAGGAAGAGTAAGATAAAGGTCTTGGTGTCTTAACCCTAAGGTGAATCGAGGAGGTTCACTTTAGTGGATGAGCACTCAAGGTAAGACCTTGAGTTTGGAAGAGGTAGTGACCGTAAATAGATCCCGAAAGTTTTAATATAGTAAGGGAAACGTAAGAGCACGGGATAGAATGAGAGTATTTCCAAGTGAAGTGTAGTTCTACTTCTAGTTTAGTTGCCATGCATTATATAAAAAATGATGCTAAGATTATGTGTATGCATGTAGGTTTCCATTTGACACACACATGAATGGATTGCATGAAATGAGTTTGGCATGGAGTCCAAGTAAGTATTATGTTCATACTCTTCTAAAGTTTTCTAAACGATATGAAAATGAAGAAAATAAAAAGTTTTTCCTCTTTACGATGCTTTACGAAACAAAATGAAACGATGTTTTATGAAAGCATGCTAAGTATAAATGTTCAAAGGTATATGTATGTATGGCCCTTCTTGCCAGGCCCTTTTTATGCAACCAAAGTATTAATTCTATCAATGTGAATGGATGACTATACGCAGTATGTATTGTTTGTATTTTCATGAAAAAGATGTGAGGTTTACGCCTCGTACTTTAAGCGATACTTTAAACGACGCGAAGAAAGTGTTTTAAAATGTCTCTATGAATTGATGTTTTATGGATGCCATGAAAGATGATGTTTAACCTCATGTTTTTAAATGACATTTTTTCATGACTGAACTGTGAGAATGAAAGGATTGAAATGAAAGGACTAAAAGGAAATGAACGTTTCAATGCATGAAAATACGTAATGACCATGACTGAATGAATGATGGTACCAAAGAATTAGGCAGATTGTCATGCCAGGTAAGTAGTACTAGTAGTGCACCTAGTGCTACCCCTGATAGTGCACCTAGTGCTACCCCTGACTGAAAGGGATTCCCTACCTCTAGCCACGAGCAGAATCCAAGTCCAAAGGAAGACCGCTAACCCCAACACACGAGGCGTAACAGTATGTACCATCCAAAGAAAGTGATAAGAAAGAATGTATGAATGCATCAAACTCTTTGAGAAATGAAGGCACTGATGGGAGAAACGTTTTATGAAAAGAAAACTCATTTTCGAAGAAAAATCCGGCGTAGTGATGTTTTCAAAACGAATGCATGTCTCATGTACGTATAGTATGTGTGGAATGATGAATGCACGAATGAAAACTTATGTTAATATATTTTAATTGTATGAAATAATGCTTACGAGTTATCGACTCATTTTAGTTTTTATGTATGCCCCTCCCCCCCACAAGAACTAAATGAGCAGTACGCGTCAGGATGGACACGGCCCAAGGGAAAGCGCACGGAAGTCTAGGCATGAGAGTTTTAAATATATGAGAGACCTTTTATTCTATGATTGATGTTTTCCGTTGTAAACCTCTTTTATTCTCAAACTACATTTTATTTTATAACGTAGAGTCTTGTACTCTAGGTATTGAAGTAAAAAGTTTTAAAACGAACTATAATTCATGTCGTCTTTTCTAAAATACTATAAAAAGTCCCACCACAAGGATGGGATCAGTGGGACTGAGTGAGAGCATACCCCAAGGGGGAGTTGTCGTGTTTGAGTTCAACCACTGGAGGTTCTTGTAGGAAAGACACAAATTGGAGAGTGTCAGAGGTTCTGACTACCTACTGCGGTAACAGACAAGCGAATCGTGTGTCTTGGGTAAACGTGTCTAGTTACAAAGGTTTTGTAAATGTTTTACTTGTAATACTCTGAATCGATAAAATTGACTTTCTTGAGTTTGGTTGCCCTGTCAAGTTTTACCTTTGAGGAGTTCATCAAATGGTTTCCCTTCGTAACAAAAATTATTATGTTAATACTTTCAATATTTTATATTGGTTACTAACCCATGCTAGTAGCTTTTGTTTAGCATTAACATGCATAATCAGGGGTACTTGGATAATTTCAATTGGTATTAGAGTATGGTTCACTCAATTTGAGTGTGGTCCATTCCCCTAGAAGATCATGACAACATTATTATCACCACCACATTTCGATGGTGATAACTATGCCTACTAGAAGGTAACGATGAGAGCGTTTCTAAAGTCGCTTGATGAGAAAGTCTGGCTAACCGTGGAGTCAGGATGGACAAGGCCCACAACACTTATAGAAGAGTGGACCAAAGAACAATCAAGTAGTTGTAATTGGAACAACAAAGGTCTAAATGTCATTTTCATGGCAGTTTCTCGTGATGAATTCAAAAGAATTTCCATGTGTGAGACATCCAAGGATGCTTGGTATATTTTGGAAATCACATTTGAAGGGTCTAAAATGGTGAAAAATTCCAAATTACAAATGTTGACCTCAAAGTTTGAGGAGATAAAAATGCTGGAAGATGCGACTTTTAATGAGTTTTATGCTAAACTAAATGACATTATTAATTCTAGGTACAATCTTAGTGAGAAGGTGGAGGAGGCATGAGTTCTGAGAAAAATCTTGAGATCCCTTCCTGAAAGGTTTTAACCAAAGGTGACAGCCATAGAAAAGAGCAAGGATTTAGACACAATTTGGGTAGAAGAACTGATAGATTCTTTGCAAACTTATGAATCTACTCTTCCACAACAAAAGAAAGGTAAGTCCATTGCATTCAAAACTATTAAAGAAGAAAATCAGTCTGATGATGAAAATTTGTGTAATGATGACTTAGCTCTTGTGGCCATAAAATTAAGAAAATTCATGTTTAATAAAAAGAAATTAGATGAAAAAATGTAAGAATTTTACTAAAAAGAATGAATCTAAAAAGTGGAATAAAGACAAAACTTAGTTTAATGATAAAGTTCAATGCCATGAATACTATGGTTTTGGTCACATAAGAATGGAATGTCCAAATTTTAAAAGAAATGCAAAAGTTTTGAATACTACTCTGAGTGATGATTTTGACTCTGAAAGTTCATATACATCCTTTAATAATGAAACTGCATTTATTGCTTTCTTTGTCTCTGTTACTGATTGTGCTGACATGAGCAAACAATGTGCTGACAACAGCCTGGTTGTTTGTGATACTGATTATGATGTTTCCATAGAAGTTGTTGATCATGAATTAAGTGTATACGAAGCATATGAGAACTTATGTGAAGAGTTTGTGAAAATCTAGAAGGTAAATAAAAAGCTGTACAAAAACCTAACCACTATAGAGAATGAAAAGAACAATTTGGTGGAGGCATTGAAAATGACAAAAGTAGAAGTAACAAAGCTACGCGCATAGAAAGAGGTGCTGGAAAATAAGTTGGCAGCTTGTCAGCAAGTCAAAGAAAAGACTCTCACTCAAAACCGCAATGAACTACTGAAAGTTCAAAGAGATAGTTTCAATCGAATTGGGTTGGGATACAATACTTTCAAATATTCACATCATAAAGTATCCGCTGCCTCTACATCCAAAGGTATCACCTTTGTAAAAGGAATTAATGTAGAAAATGTCTCAAAGAAACCTATGAACAAAGGCAAGTCAACAATAACTTCTCCAGGTAAGTCCAAAGGTATGTTTGCCCCTACTTGTCATTATTGTAGGATAATTGGACACACTAGAATAAATTGCTTTAGTCTTAGAAAAGAGAAAGAAAAAAGAAATAGAAATCAGTTTTCGAGCAAGGATATAAACCTAGAAATTAAGGTGGACAAATTGAGCAATCAAATAAACACCCTAGGTAAGAAACTTGGTGAACTATCCAAATTGTGTTTCCCTAAAAACATGAATAAAATGAATATCAAGACTAAGTGGGTAGTGTCGTATGTCTAGTAGCACAGACAGCACTCAAAACTATGAACACTAGCATATGGTACCTAGATAGTACTTGTTCTAGACATATGACAGGAGACAAATGGTTGTTTAAGAAGATTGAGTCCATCAGTGGAGGATCTGTAACTTTCGATGATGGAAGTACAACAATAGTGGAAGGAAAGGGAAGTGTAGATGTTATTGGTTTACCTACTCTTCATAATATTCTTTTTGTTAATGGCCTCAAGGCCAATCTGTTAAGTATTAGTCTGTTTTATGATGATCATCTTTCTGTACAGTTCTCAAAGAATGAATGCAAAGTCTACAATAGTGATGGAAAATGGATCTTGAAGGGCACCAGGATTGCTAACAACTGCTATGGAGTTTCTCATATGAATACGATGCATTGTCACAAAGTAGAAATGGATGAAACTGAGTTGTGGCACTACCGTCTAGGCCATATCAACTATAGGGACATGTAGAAAATCTCTAAGAATGAAACTGTGCATGGACTGTCCCAAATTTTGAAAAACAAGAAGATGGTGTGCGAAGCCTGTTAGGAAGAGAAGCAGACCAAGGCATAGCACAAGAATATAGTTGATATTTTGACCTCAAGACCACTTAAGCTGTTACACAAGGATTTGATGGGTCCTACTCAGACTGAGAGCCTCGGCGGAAAGATGTATATAATGGTCATCATGGATGACTACTCAAGATATACATGGGTCATTCTGTTGAAAGACAAAATAGAAACGTTCGATTGTGCAAAGAAACTGTTTAGACGACTACAAACAGAGAAGAATTACTCTATCTCTCGTATTTGCAGTGATCATGGGAGATAATTTAAAAATACTAATTTCTCCTCTTTTTGTGATGAACAGGGGATACATCAAGAGTTTTCAACCCCAATCCCACAACAAAATGAAATTGTGGAGAGGAAAAATAAGGCAATACAAGAGATGGTCCGCACTATGCTGAGTAACAAAAAGTTGGCATTATACTTTTGGGGAGAAGCTATCAACACTGCTAGACGCATCTTGAACCTTGTAGTCGTTCGTCCAGGCACTAAACTCACTCCCTATGAGTTATGGAATGGAAAGAAACTCACAGTAAAGTACTTTAAGGTGTTCAAGAGTACTTGCTACATTCTAAGATACAGAGATAATGCCCACAAATTCAATAGCAAGAGTGATAAAAGAATATTTCTTGGATATTCAAGAAATTGCAAAGCCACAGACTAAAATAGTGATGGTGTCAGTCAACATAGTTGTGGACGACAACTCTAAGGAGATGACCAAGATGGAACTTGACAAACCTTATCGGGAAGGTTGAAGAAAACTAAACCGATCAAGAGGACATAGATCTAGTGGAATGGGCTACACCATGCTCAATTTCACACCATGAAAAAGATTCCTCTACAAGAATCAGTCACAATCATCCAAAGGAGAACATCCTTGGAGAATTGGATGAAGGTATGAGATTAAGAAAACGTGCTTTAAATCAAGTCTTATACGTTTGCTATTTGTCTCAAGTTGAATCTTAAAAGGTGGAAGAAGCCTTACAAGATGAAAGGTCAACGCCATGCATGAGGAATTGCACCAGTTCACTCGAAATCAAGTATGGGAGCTAGTTACAAGACCTAATGATCACAACATCATTGGAACAAAGTGGATCTTCAAAAACAAATCAGATGAACACGGAACCATTGTTCGAAATAAGGCCAGACTGGTAGCACAAGGATACACCCAAATTGACGGAACTGACTTTGACCAGACCTTCGCACCAGTAGCTCGTTTGGAATCTATTCGCATATTGCTAGCAATTGCAAGCCATTTAAATTTTAAGTTTTATCAAATGGATGTTAGAGGTGCCTTTTTAAATGGCATACTCAATGAAGAAGTATATGTAGAATAACCAAAGAGATTTTCTAATCACTTGTTTCTTGACCTTGTTTTCAAGTTGAAGAAAGCTCTTTATGGATTGAAGCAAGCACCTCGAGTATGGTATGAGAGACTAAAGAAATACTTGCTTGAAAATAACTTCGTAAGAGGTTAACCTGATCGAACACTTTTTAAAAAAAAATCTGGTAAGCAACTACTTATTACTCAAATTTATGTAGATGACATTGTGTTCGGTTCTACTATTGACAAACTCTCACATGACTTTTCCAAAGAAATGAAAAATGAGTTTGAAATGAATTGGGGAATTAAATTTCTTCCTTGGGATTCAAATTAAACAAGCTGAAGGAGAGATTTTTATTTCACAATCTAAATATGCTAAAGATCTTGTTAAGAGATTTGGCATGGAAGGGAAGATACATGCTCGCACTCCGATGAGCACCTCGGTTAAAATATATTCAGATTCTACAGGTAAAAGCGTTGATCCTACTCTATATAGAAGCATGATAAGAAGTCTTCTTTACATTACTACTAGCAAACCTGACACTGCTTTTAGTGTAGGTGTTTGTGCATGATTTCAGGCTAATCCTAAGGAAACACACCTCATAGCAGTAAAAAGAATCTTGAAATACCCAAGTGCTATTTTAACTACGGCATATGGTATTCAAAAGATTCAAATTTGGATCTGGTTGGCTATTCTGATGCTGACTGGGCTGGTAATGCTGACATAACAAAAAGCACAACAGGTGGTTGTTTTTATGTTGGTAGCAATATGGTAGCATGGATGAGCAAGAAGCAAAACTTCATCTCCTTGTCCACTGCTGAAGCCGAATACATTGTGGCTGACAGTTGTTGCACTCAACTTCTTTGGATGAAAAATATGCTTGAGGACTATGGGTTCTCTCAAGATATTATGACTGTCTATTGTGACAATTCAAGTGCAATTAATATCTCGAAGAACCCTGTGCAATACTCAAGATCCAAGCACATAGATATAAGACATCAGTTTGTAAAAGACTTGGTTGAAACAAAGGTAGTGTCTCTGGAACACGTTAATACCGAACACCAACTGACCGATTTATTCACTAAACCTTTAGATGGTTTAAGGTTTGAATTTCTAAGGAGTTCCATTGGTGTGTGTGACATTCCCTAATTTTTGTTTTGTTTTTAGAATAATAATAAAAAGAAAGAAAGGTGTTTGCTTTGCTTGTTTCTTCAAAAATTTTATGTTGCTATCATTCTGCAAGGTACAAGCTTTATGAGAGTACTAGGTCTTTGAGTTTTGTGACTCCACCAATTCATTTTGCTAGCATAGAGGTAGATCTTGTTTGATATGTGTTTTTCACTTGTCATGCACAACTCTTAAGGAAGACCACACAAAGATTCTATTATCTGTACTGTGAGGAACTTAAATCTGACATCCTAACAATTTGGTGACAACATGCGTATACTCATGCAATGCCCAAAGAAAGGGGGAGTCTAGGCCTTGAATAGACTAAAACGAGTTGAACCTAGTACCAAATCGAAAAAGGTCTCCACTTGCCATGCATTAAGGTCGATCTTTATAGAAAAAGTAGGGTGTTCAAAAGTCATTGTGGGAAAAGACGAAAACTCATACATGGATCTAAACTCTAAAAGTCCTTGTAGAAAAAATCGTTGGCTCAATCATTGTGGAAAAAGATGAGCAATACAAAATGGACAAATAGTGTAACGTCCGTCCTTGTGGTGGGACTTTTCATAAAATAATTTTAAGAAAGGACGACGGGAATTATAATTCGTTGTAAAACTTTTTACTTCCATACCTAGGGTGCAAGACTCTACGTTATAAAATAAAATGTGCATTGAGAATAAAAGAGGTTTAAGGCGAAAAACATTGATCTTAAAATAAAAACGTCTCTCTTACAATTAAAACTCTCATGTCTAAACTTTTGTGCTCTTCCACATGGGTCGTGTCTATCCTGACATGTATTGCTCATTTAGTTCCTATGGGGGGAAGGGCGCACATAAAAACTAAAATAAGTCGAATACTCAGTAAGTATTACTTCATACAGTTAAGATATGCTAACATAGGTTTTCAGTCATGCATTCATCACTCCATACATACTATACGTATATGAGACATGTATTCCTTTTGAAAACATCACTAGGCGGGGTTTTTCTTTAAAAAATATTTTCTTTTCGTAAAATATTTCCCGTTAGTGCCTTCATTTCTTGAAGAATTCGATGGATTCATACATTATTTCTTATCACTTTCTTTGGCCGGTACACACTGTTACGCCCCGGTATTGGGGTTAGCAGTTGTCCTTTGGACTTGTATTCATCCCGTGGCCATGGATTGGGAATCCCTTTCAGTCAGGGAGCAGTATTGGGTCCACTGCTAGTACTACTTACCAGGCACTACAATCTGCCCAGTCCTTTGGTACCATTTTCATTCAGTCATGGTCGTTACATATTTTCATACATTGAAACGTTCATTTCCTTTCAGTTCTTTCCTTTCATTCATTCAGTCCTTTCCTTTTCGGTCATTTCGTTTAACAGTTCATTCATGGAAAGAAAGCATCATTTAAAAGCATGAGCTTAAACATCATCTTTCATGTCATCCTTTAAAGCATTAGTTCATAGGGACATTTTAAAACACTTTCTTTGCGTCATTTAAAGCATCGCTTAAAGCACAAGGCCTAAGCCTCACATCTCATTTCATGAAAATACATACAATAGATATTGCGTATAATCATCCATTCACATGCATACAATTAATACTTTGGTTGCATAAAAAGGGACTGCCAAGAAGGGCCTTATATACATATACCTTTGAACACTACGTACGTTTTTCATAAAGCATGGTTTCCTTTCGTTTCGTAAAATATCGTGAAGAGAAACATTTCATTTTCCATTTCATATCATTTAGAAAACTCTAGAAGAGTATGAACATAGTACTTACCTGGACTCCATGCTACTTTCATATCATGTAATCCATTCATGTGTGTGTCAGATGACAACCTACATGCATTCACATAACCTTGACGTCATTTTCTATCTAGTGCATAAGCAACTAAACTTAGAAGACATAAACTACACTTCACTTGAAACACTCTCATTCTATCTCGTGCTCTTACATATCCTTTTGTTAAAACCTTCGGGATCCATTTACAGTCACTACTTCTTCCAAACTCAACGTTCTATTTCGAGTGCTTATCCACTAGAGTGAACCAATGATTCACCTTAGGATTTAGACATTGAGACATTCATCTTATTCTTCTTATTGACCACATTTCAATGCATGATTCTAACTGACGGAGTCATGCATCCCAATCCTAGACAATACACTCGTCATTACCTTCATGCATCTTATCTCACATTAAATCCTCATTCCCATCCATACACGCCACACAGCTTTAAGCCAACTCTAAAAGCTAAGATGCATGAAGGTAGTGACGGGTGTTCCACAGTTCCGAAATCCTCATTCCCATCCATATACACCACATCACAGCTACTTCGGGATATTGTTCCACAGTTCCAAATACAATTCATCACACTCTACGCTCATCAACTATGCCACCATCCTTATCTTCGCGACACGCCACACGATGTATCGCTTCACCTCATGGAGTGTACTCCTTTCACACATACTATGCCACGTCACCACTATGTTATACACGCCATATGGTGCATCACTCCATCACAAGGAGTACATTCCACGTGTACTCCCTTCACACACTATGCCATATCACTGCTATAGCACACACTTCACACCCACACTTCACATCACAATCCACAACACTTCACAACACACTACAAAGATATGCCCAACACTTCACTACACATCGAACTCCACAATTACTAACAGCATAGTCCACAACTTAACCAACCAACTAACATAATAACGAGGATAAAGGAAAAGATTATACCATCGACGGGATAACCCATATGTTGCTCGTTGTCTGGCATGGCCACTAGCTTGGGCGGTAGTGGTCACTATCGTGACCTTACAACGAGACTATCTCGGGGTCCAGATCTAGGATTTTGGCTACTAGATCTAGGTTGTGCTAGGGTGGCCAACATGGTAGGGAGTCTGTGGGTGGCAGCTAAGGCCGTGTACAATGGCGGTTAGCCACGTACAATGGCTGACCACCATGTATGGTGGTTGTTCACCACGTAAAGTAGCGGTTTGGGCTTAGGGTTAGGCTAGGGGAGGTCAAGGGAGGCTGAGGGTGGTCTCATTGTAACACCCCGTATTTTAGTGTATTTTTATTGAAAGATTATTTTTATTTTATTCAAAATTTATTCTCTTATTTTAAAATTATTGGATTTTTAATTGGGTTATTTTTAGGATTTTTAATTTGGTAAAAATTAATTTTTATGTGCTTTCTTAATATTTATTTATTGTTGTGCATTTAAATTATTTTTCATATTTAATTAATTACTGTGGGATTTAATTATTTTAATTTGACTTTACCATTACGTTTAAATTATTTTATTTAACTTGAGATTTTGAAATCGTTTCCGTTGGATAATTTTTGTGACCTAAGTTATGAGGATTGGACCTCATTTCTTTTCCCTCCATTTTTCTTTCCTCTCCTTTTCTTTTGTCTTTCTTTTCTTTTTCCCCTTATTTCTCCTTCGGCCTTCTCTCCCGCACTGGAAGCCCAGCCCCCCTCCCTCTTTCTCTCCCGTGCATCCATCGCCCATATCCAACCCGCCGCCGTCGCGCCACCGTGACCGTCACCGCCCACCCCATTTGGTTCCCCAGCCGCCGGCGACGTTACCCCACCAACCTCACCTCCATTCGCGCCGCCGTTAACCACCAATAGCCCTTCAAAGCCGCTGCGTCACTTTCGCTCTAGCGCCGCCGTCGCACCACCATTGACCACCATCTTCACACCACTTCATCCCCGACCTCTTGGCAACCCATTGGACCCAACCCCACCTCCGATCCGCCACCGGTGAAGCTCCACCATCCACATTTCCGATTTGGGTATTTTGGTCTTCTACCGCACATTGCGCCGCCACCCACGGCCAACCTTCACCACCACTAGCTTCACCGACCTCCCTAGGTCCTACCTTACCATTTTTTGGTCTTCGTTTGTCTCCGTTGAAAAGTGGGTATCTGTGACCCACGGCCACAGTGTATTTTACACTGTCCTGCAGCTGTTTTTCCACTTGTGGCAGCTTCGTGATCGTTCGAAAATTGTTATATAGCATTATAAGTATTTCTCCAAAGAATTCTTGTGAATTTAATGTATTTTTGCACTAACATATTATATTGTATTTGAACTGTTAATTGGTTTTGCCGGACTGAGTCCGAGGAGTACGAGGGTCGGATGGATTGGTGATTGGAGTTGTTTGGTTGGATTTGATTGGATTGGTTGTTGATGGTTGTGGATTAGAGTTGGTACATGTAAAGGAAACTGGATTTTCGTGTATTGCATTCATGTTCATGTGTTCATTGAAAACTGAGTTTTCATGTGAAGTGATTTATTGGGTGCGTGTGTATCACGAACCCCAAGCCGAGATGGGGTATTATCTCGGTGGAGCTCTTCTGGTCACTCGGGAGCGTAATATACTGAGTGACATTCCCTGGATTGTCGCTGGGCGACAATGGGATCGGACGAGAGATTCGTGCCGACTCCGTGGTCCTTCTGCTGGCGGGGACTAGAGGATGCTTGGCTACGTACGCGCTGGGCGCGGAACTGGGCATTGCTCGTTGTGTAGTGGATGTTTTCCCATGTACGTGTTAGGCGCGGAAGTGGGCATCGCTACGAAGCCAGGGTGTGCGGATGACCCATAGGGGAGATCATGGTGCATACATTAAAAATGGATTGTTTTCTGGGAAAATAGCGTGTGTTGGATTTTGTGTAAACCATTTTCTGGGAAAATATTTTACGGATTATTTTTTGGCCAAATGAGATTTTGGCGTGTGTTGGAAAATTATCATTTTCGGGAAAAATGATGTTTTGAGGAAAAATGCATATTTCTTCATATGCATACATGTTGGCTGCATTAAATGCATTTTATTTCTGAGGATTATTTGGGTTATACTTACCTGCGGTACCATTCTGTGGTAACGCAAATTTTGATGCAGATGAGGAGGAGGTGGGCGAGCCTGAGGAGACGGCTCCGCCCAAGGAGTGATCTGGGATCACTGGCTTTGTTATTTTATTTTACTCATTTGTATTTTGGGACATGTGTTAAACTTTATTCGGGATGACTGTATAACTATTTAAACCCTTTTACTAATGTTTACTTGTATTTAAATTCTGGTACTTAGTAGACTTAATTATCCGCTGCGTTGTTATTGTACACTGTCACTTGTACACACACTTGGCACTTTCGTTGGGATGTGTGACCGTGTTGTCATCGTCCTGGCGTCTCGATTCCCGTGTTTCCTTACATAGGGGTCGGGGGCGCCACACTCATGGTGGCTGAGGTGGCGGAGCACAGCGGAGTCGTGGGTTTCCAAGGGGAATCCGTGTGTCTAAAATAGGGGAAATGGATGGGGAGCTCGACTGGTCATTGGCTAGCCAAGAAGGGGCTGAGAGAGGTGTGATGGAGCTTGTGGTGGCGTTGGGGTGGTGCCACAGTGGCTGGAGGCTACAAAAATTAGGCCATGAGGTGGAGGAACACCCCTGAGAGAGTGAGAGAGTGTAGAAGAGCTAGGTGGCTCAGTTAGGCTTGGGGATGGCTAGGGAGGTCGTCGATGAGGGATGAGGCATCTGGTGGTGGTGTGGTGGTCATGGGAGGCGGAGCTCAGTCATGGGTATGGTTTGCCTGTGCGTTGTGGCTGCATGTGTGCGATCTAGGAAGGAGTTAAGGCGGTTGGGTTCAATAGAGGGTGGCCAGGGAAGACTCGTGGTGGTGCTCGGTGGCGGCCCTGGCTAACGGCGGTAGCACTAGGAGGGAGAGAAATGAGTGAAACTTATTTCGGTTCGGTTACCATAAGAGGTTAGAGATAGCTGCATGTGGGAGAGCTCGGTGGTGGTTGACTTGGCAGCCGGCATGAGGGGAAGTCGCTGGTGGTGGCGGTGAGGCTGGGTGGTGTATGGAGGTGCCGGGCTAAGCTGAAGGAGATTTTGGCTAGGGGGATGGGGGGTGCGTGCGGCGTAAGCTGAGGGAGAACGGGAGAGGAGAGAGAGAGAGTGGGAAGGGAGGAAATGAAAGAAAAATGCTAGGGACATGGGTATTTAATTCAAACCCTTCGTCTTTGGGTCTTCAAATCGATCTAATGGTGAGAAATTAAAACACTAATTTAACTTAAAACACTAAGGGGAATTAAGATAGAATATTATTTAAACTAAACTTTAGTTTATAAAATAATATTATTTCATCATTAATAAAATGATGAAGTTTTGCTAATTACTTTTAAGAGAATAAAACTATTTAATTAATTTAGAGTTTTCAACATAATTTAAATCTCATAATATTTTAAATAACTAAAATCACATTAATAAAATGATTTTCTAAAATTATAATATTTTTGGAGCTCTTCAAAAACATTATAATTGTCTTATTTAAAATCAGATTTGGTTTGAATAACACTGGAAATACCCTTATAAATATTTCCAAGACATTTAAAATATTCGAGGGTTTTAAAATACTAGGCTTACTTTAAAAACCAACTGCTAACATTAAAAACACACCTTTGAGGTTTGGCACGCATAATGAGGCTTGCAGTCGCCAGAGAGATGGGGTGGATTGTTACATCCTCTCCTCGTAATAAATTCTATCCTCGAAATTTACTTATGTCAGGAAGAAGGAGCGGGGTGTTACATATAGGGCAAATATGACTTTGTGCTTAGAGGGAGTTGCTTTTTCAGGTATCTAGACCTTAACATAAAGTTTGATTTTCAAGAAAAAGTTCACTCTCATTGGAGCAAACCTGAAAAAATTATAAAAGAAAGGGGGACTACAGAAAATAAAGAGAAATAATAAAATAAAGTTTTTTTTCGGAAAGATTTTTCCTCCCTCACTCACACACACACGAATTCTTGGCAGGTCATCATTTAATAAAAATGCTCAACTGTGAAGACTAGCCAATAAGGAATACTTCTCCTAAATAAATGGAATAGTGTTGAGTGTAACAAAACTTGGGCAAGGAAATTACTCAAAAAGACCCCAACTTTGTGAATGAAAAATACATGAGTTTTTTACTTTTTTGGTTCTTTAAAATTATTTTCTTTTACAAAAATTTGAAAACAAAAAAAAAGGGGTATGAGTAACTGGAATTGGAGTGGGGTGTTACCTCTAAGACATGCTCTACGTGTTGGAAAAAGGGGGGCCCGCATGCATGGCAAGTTCCAAGCTTTGGGCGGGAAATGAAAAAGCTGATCTGCAGCATTAAATGCACGTCAGTCACCCTTAATCACCATTAAGCCTCGATTCTCTCTTCCATTCACTTTGTTTATTTTCTATGATACACTCTTAGAAAGAAACGCATCTCAAGAAATTTGTGTTTATCTTCTGCACAAAATCAAGGTAAGTCTTCTCTTCGGAATGTATTTCTTAAGTTTTCATTGCTTTAGGACTCTTTTCAGGATTCTCTCAGTTGCCAATTCCTTAAAAATCTTTGAAATCCTTAAAGTTTCGAAAATCTAGTTAGTTTAGGACTTGAAAATATTTTTAGGGGGTTAAATAAGGCTTTGAAAAGCTTTTGTGGTGGGCTCTTGTTGTAGAAGGTAATGAACAAAGGCTGCATGTGGGTCTGTTTGGCTATTTTCTCAATGTCGTCGTCGTCCACCTTGTGCTGCATTGGTCCTGTTCTTAGGTCTAGATATTTTCCTTATCTATTAAAAATTGCTGAAATTTTACATGATTTCTGGATAATTTCCTAGAAACACGCGTGTGATTGGATTAATTTTTTAGGAATTATTTTCACATTCTTGGCCCTGTTACGTTGATATTTTGGGAGAAAAGTGAATTTGGTTACTTTGTTATATTGCGTATTTATCATGTTTAGAAATGATTTTTTTTTTTTTTTGCAGATGAAATACAAGTCGATTGCAAAGAAAATGAAGTTTGATAGCAAAGTACCTCCAGTACATACCAAAATGAACACTGAGTTGAAGACCTCGAAGTATGGCTAATAATTCCACTTCAATGGCATCATTAACCTCATTCTCTCTTTTACTAGCAGTCATTATAACTGATCCTTTATCATCTCTGATAATGATCCTTACGCTAGCACTATGTTGCTTAGCAAACATGGCACCATCCACATTAAGTTTCAAAATTCCTTGAGGTGGAGGTTCCCAACTGTAGCAACTTTTCATCCCCTTTTGAGGCATTCCTCTGTGCTCCTTTTGACTCTTCTGTTGTGCAAGTGCCTGGCTGATTACTTGGCCAGGGGTCAAAATCTTGTTCTCATAAATCAGTTGATTTCTTCTATACTAGAAACTCCAAGCTAACAGAAAGAAAAGCTCCACATCCTTCCTTTGGCCTTGCTCCTTGACTTGATTTGCAATCTCCGCAAATTCATGGTGAGACTCAGAGATATGTAGTACAAGCAGATGTTGTTTCCAGCTCTGTGTAAGTGTAGAACAATTCCAAAGTGCATGTGTCGTGTTTTCCACTACATTTTGGCAAAATTGGCACTTGTCATCACTAATCACATTCCCCCTTCAGCAGATTGTGTCTTGTGGGAAGTCCCTCCTTACATGCTCTCTAAGCAAAAACTTTGATTTTATTTAGAATCTACAGTTTCCGGATTTCTTTCCATATTGCCTTTTGTCTTCCAGCATTAGAGCTCTCCCCTAGTGTACTCTCATATTTTCTATTTTTGAAAAGTCTATAAGCACTCTTCACACTAAAATTACCATTATGCTCAGGTGCCCATATGATGGTATTCGAGCAGCTCTTCAAAACCTCATTTGCAGCAGTTGGAGGTAGCATAGTCCTCACATTTTCCACATCCCACCAATTAGTATGCTCATCAATGAGACTATCCACAGTTTCATTTAAATCTCTACCATCCCCCTCTTGTAGACAATGTTGTAGGCTCATAAAATCTAGAATTCAGTTTTCTGTCCATATCTTGACGTTTCTCCTAGTGCCTACTCTCCATCTACAACCACAACCAAGAGTCAGGTCTTTTCTAACAGCCCAAATGCCCCTCCACACATAAGATGGATTGTGCCTCAAACTGGATCTTATAAAATCCCCATTAGGAAAATATTTAGCTTTGAATTCACTTTGAAGTAAAATATCATTTTCTTTTAGAATTCTCCATCCTTGTTTAGCCAAAAGAGCATCATTAAAATATCTCAGATCTTTAAAATCCATGCCACCTTCATGTTTAGGCTTGCACATGTACTTCCAGCTAACCTAGTGAATTTTATGTTCCTGATATTTTTGCCCCCACCAGAATTTGGTCATCATTTGCTCTAACTCATTGCAAAGGATGCCATGTAGCTTGAAGCAACTTATAGAATATGTGGGTATAGAAAGAGTAATAGCCTTTATTAAAACCTCTCTACCTTCCATAGATAATAAATTCTCTTTCCAACTTTGAAGTCTCCGCCATACACGATGTTTAATATTAGAGAAGACCTTTGATTTATCTCTACCCACCAGAGTGGGAATCCCAAGTACTTATCATACCACATGAAGTTTTGAACACCCCAAAATGATAACAGCTCCTCTTGAGTCTCCATGCCTACATTCCTACTAAACACCATAGCTATCTTCTCTTTGTTAATTCTTTCTCCCGAAGCTTGTTCATACATTTCAAGCAGTTCCTTTATTCTCTCATTCTTCTATTGGCTAGCCTTGCAAAATAAAATACTGTCATCTGCAAAAAGAAGATGAGTGATTTTAGGAGCACCTCTAAATATCTTTATACCCAAGATTTGTTTTTTGGCTTCAACTTATTGTAGTATTGAGATTAAGCCTTCTGTGCATAACAAAAATAGATATGAAAATAAAGGATCCTCTTGTCTAGTGCCTCTGGTAGGAGTAAGTGGACCTTTTGGTTCGTCATTAATTAAGACAAAAAGATACATTCTTCACACAAAAGCATCACAATCTAAATCCACTTTGCTAAATCCACTTTGCTGCAAAACCCATCTTAACCATCACTTCCTCTAAGTAATCCCACTCCAATCGGTCATAAGTCTTGCTAATATTCAGTTTGAGGGATATGTAACCCTTCTTTCCATTTTGGTGTCTTAAAAAATGCATCTATAGATATTAGAGGCATGTGAATGAGGCTCACACACCTATTAAATCGAGCCGAACCTAGTCCTATCACGTAGGTAGATGGTTTTTTAATTTGAATAGACTTATGTAAGGTTGTGTTTGGATGTTGAAGTGAGTTGAGTTGAGATGATAAAATATTGTTAGAATATTATTTTTTAATATTATTATTATTTTAAAATTTGAAAAAGTTGAATTATTTATTATATTTTGTATTGGAATTTGAAAAAGTTGTAATAATGAATTGAGATGAGTTTGGTAACCAAACTCACCCTAAGCCACAGAAGTTTCAAACATAATTGATCAAAATTCAAACTCTAAAAAAAAAAAAAAAAAAAAAAGAAAAGAATATTTGTCTCTACCTCATTCATCTTTGGTTTTATTTTAATATAAAAAAGTATAATTAATTACCTTATATCATTGACAAAAAGCATACCTCCAGTTTAGGCGTGATTGACTGGGCAAAGAGAAATTGACCCTTTCAAGTGCTTAGCGTGTGGTTTATCAACGACGCTCCAAACTCCAAAATCTTGCAACAGTCTGATCGCGAAAAAGTATTTGTCAAGAGTGGCTAATGTCCCTATCTCATTTATATCATTTATTTAGTTAAAAGACATTTATATCATTTATTTATTTGTATCATAATTTAAAAATATAGTAATATAGTGCCACGTAATTTATTACAAAAATTTTAAAAATTTAAAATAAAATAACTTTTGAAAACATAAAAAGATAAAACTTAAAATCTTAAATTCTCTCTACTTTTTATATTTGTGTTTTAATTTTTTAAACTTTTTAATAAGAACCACAATGTAGTGTTATATCAAAGACCAAAACGTGTCCTATAAATTAGAGGCATAACAGAAAAAAATATAAATGAAGGAAAATGATACTTTTTTAATATTATTTTTATTTTTAAATTTGAAAAAATTAAATTATTTATTTTATTTTATATAAAAATTTAAAAAAATTATAATGATTAAATGAGATTAGTTAATATGAATTGTGAAAACAAAAGAGGCCTTAACCTCATGTTTTTGCCCTCTCAAAGTTATTGTTAGTATATTTTAATAATTAAAAAAGTGAATATTAGTAAATTTGTAATTTTTTTAATGATTAAAGATGGTTAAAAATATTTGAAAAAAAAATATGATTTACATTAGAAAAAGTCTATTGATTATTTTTTTTCTTATTATTCTTTTAATATCTTATGATATAATATTAGATTATAGGTTTATAAATAAAATATAATAAATAATTTATAATTATTTAATATTATATTATAAAATAATGACAATTAAAACTATGAACAACGTTACTATTTACATTAATGATATATTTGAGGGAGAAAAAAACACGGAACTGGCTGAGTAGTACCATCTTCCGAGATGAAACAGCAAAAAAAAATGATCTTCGACGCCCCTTTCGGTCTGTCCAGTCGGTTTCAACTGGGTCTACTGACGTCCTTGAAAACGAGTATTGACGCGTCCCGAGTCAACGGTCGTCCTTTGTCCGTAGGAGTCGACGTCGTTTCGAACCGTATTGTCATTTCGACGAAATTTCCCAACAAAGAGAATCGGACGTCAGCCCAACCCCACTCAAATACACTTGAAGAATCAAACCCACCCTTTAAAATCCGACGACTCCACCTCTTCCCCCTCCGACTTCCATTATCGCCGACGCAAAGTCCGAGTCAGCCTGCCCGCCGATTCTCCGCCATGGCCATAGATGCTGAGCACAAGTCTCCGTCTGACGGAAAATCCTGGAACTTCTTCAAGCTACCGTTTCTTCACTCTGCCTCTGGGAATAATAGCACCAATACGACGTCTTCGTACAACGCTCATCACCAGAATAATCACAGACATGATGATAATAGTAATGACATCCATAATAATCATCCATTGGTGGAGGGATCGAACCCTCCTCACGCCTCAAACTCGGTATCTTCTGTTGCGAGGTCGCTCCTCCCGGCCCGGCGTCGGCTCAAGCTCGATCCGTCTAATAAGCTCTACTTTCCCTGTACGTATTTCGTTTCTTTTGCTTACGTCCCCGTTTCGTATCTCTCTCGTGTCTGAGTTTTGTTCGATCTCGATCTGACTTCGGGTGGTTTATTCTTTTCTACTTCATGAATTGACAATTCTATTCGATCGCAAAAATATTCTCATTATATAAATCGATTTGTGGCTCAAACTGTTTGCGAAATTCGCTTTGGTGCCCATTTTTTTGGTATCTCTATAGGGGGTAAAAAGGAGCAAGATAAAGCTCACCTGTTTGGATTTTATTCTCTGTAAGAAAGTTAAGGGTGTTTGTGTTTGTCTTGTTGGTGCGGAACTGCGAAGTTGATAATTCAGAAGAAATTTCAAAATATGTCATGGTCTTATTGTTGGAATATGTTTGGTTTCTGAAAAGTACAAGTGAAACGAGAGAACTCGACATTGTTAGAGTGGGTAGTTCATTAGTGCTGGAGAACCATATTATCGAAGTCCTACTAGAAAATATCCCTAGATGCTTCCAATTCAAAACTTATTGGGATTTTGAATGTACAAGGTTTGAACTTGTATGATCCTCGTTCCCTCCGTCATTTGGTCCCGAAGCTAGGTTTTGTTCTTTATTTCGCATCGCTGTTGTAATATTACTACATGCTTGCTTGATTCCCTTATTCTTGCCCGATGAAGATGATTTAATTATTCAGCTTATTTCGTTCTTAATTTTGTATCTTTTGCTGGCTTAACTTATTTTTTCCTGGTGATTGAGTTATTCATCTGTTTTCCTTTTGAAGATGAACCTGGCAAACAGGTAAGGAGTGCTGTTAGGATTAAAAACACGAGCAAATCCCATGTAGCTTTTAAGGTAAATACAAATTTTTTCTTATGTTTTCTTTTTTCAGTGGTCATTTGTCATTGAGTATTGGTTATTATATTATTCCTGGAAATAAGGAGATATATCCCAGAAATAAAATTTACTGTTACATATAAGGCTATTTCTCAGAGGAATATGTGATAGTTGATCTTGTCATCATAAGGAGCAGTTTATCAAACCTTCTAATGTTTTTTCTCCCTTGCTTTAGTTCCAAACTACTGCACCAAAAAGCTGTTTCATGCGTCCTCCCGGGGCTATTCTCTCTCCTGGAGAGAGTATCATAGCAACTGGTAATAAGCGTTGTATGCGTTTGGGCATTTCTTTTATTTTTAGTGAGATGCATTCATCAGAGATGATGGATATCAATCTTGGTACCTTTCTGTTTAATTAATATATTAACAAGTTTACCCTTTTCATTTGGATGGATATGCTAGTGTTCAAGTTTGTGGAGGTGCCAGAGAACAATGAAAAACCAGATAAGAGCAAGCTTAAGTTCAAAATAATGAGCCTCAAGGTCAAAGGAGTAACAGACTACGTACCTGAGCTGGTAAGTTTCTCACTTTTCTAATTTCCATTGTATTATCATCTAAAATGTGATGAACATTCACGGTTATATCTCCTATTCATTGTGGGCTTGAACATATATGTACTTGGTGTATATACCATGTCTGGATTAAGCTGATGCAAATTTCTGCAAGTCTTATTCCTTTCTATAGATGAGATATGTGCAATCCATTATCAGATCAATAACTAGGGAAACAGGATGTTATAGATGAGCTTCATACGGCCGACTAGTTTTCCTGGACGATTACTTATACCAATGATTTGGTAAAAGCTTTCTTTTTGATAAGTCAATAAATTGGGAAAAGCTATAGTTAATAATACTTCTTAAATGTACTTATTAATTTATTCTAGATGATCCTGCTGCTGCCTACAGAATTGATGTTCTATTTAATCACGATTTAAGTTTTTCTATGGCCATGAGCAATACTATTATTCAGCCATGATAATATTCTGTGTTGCTTCCTACCTCTATTGGATGCTTACTTTAGCTGCTTGTTTTATTTCATTCCTTTCTCATGCGCCTCTCTGTAGATAAATTGTGAAGTGAATATAACCTCAATTGAATTGTTCTTGGTGAAGTGGTACTTTATTATATAAATTTATTTTCCCTTTGCTTCCTCTTCCTCCAGTTTGATGAGCAGAAGGACCAAGTGGCAGTGGAGCAGATATTGCGAGTTGTTTTTCTAGATCCTGAGCGTCCTAACCCTGTAAATACTACTGGCGTTTAATTGCCAGGGCGATTTAATTTTTATTATTTTCTTATTATATGGAGGACGCCTGTTTATGAGGCTTAATTTGTTGTTTTATTCAAGGCCATGGAAAAGTTGAAGAGGCAATTGGCTGAAGCCGAGGCTGCACTTGAGGCTCGTAAGAAAATTCCAGAAGATACCGGTCCAAGGATTATTGGGGAAGGTCTTGTCATTGATGAATGGGTAAGTCAATTTTCTCAGTAGTTATGAAATTTTTCTCATGAAATTTAGTTTATATGATGGATGATTTCATGTATATTTCTCCATTGTTCTCTCAGAAAGAGCGGAGGGAAAGATACCTTGCCCGACAGCAGGTTGAAGCGGTTGACTCTGTATAGAGTGGTGCTTGCATGTTGTTTGGAGTCTACTTAGTTTAGAAATGAGTTTTCTGTGAAGTATTGTTTTTCAACCCCACTAAAGGTATCGTGTAATGAGAAGGGTCTTTGTATTCATAGAATGATTAGTAAACTCCAACTTCTTTTGGTGAAAGAAAGACTCGAGAGGTGAATCTCCTACACTTTTGAGGGATTCAGTGGTTCAGCCAGATGCCACCTGACTCTGGATAGTATGATTTTTGTTTTTGTTTTGTTGTTTCTCTTCCTCCCCCAGTAAACAAAATAGTCTTTCTTTTTTAATTATTGGAAAACTTCCAACCTTTTATCAATCAATCAACAAATAAAAGATTAAACACACTGTCTATTCTTCATCACCTTTTGGTAATCCTACGGTCCTTCTCTTTCCTTTCTGAACTCTACATTTTTGGGTCAATGAAAAAACTACCCTCTGAATCAGTGAATTCCTTCTGGGTTAGTTTGGGTAGTGGAGTTTAGAATACTCCACTATTATTTATTATTTTATTATTATTTATTATTTATTATTTTATTATTATTCATTACTATTTAATATTCTATTGTTTTTTTTCACTGTTATTTACAGAATATTTGAGATTATCTCACTTCTCAAACAGAAACCTTAGTCATTAGTTTCAAGCTACCACAGCCATCTCCTTAAACTCATCCTGTTCCAGATTGAGTTTAACTTTTCCATTAACATATTAGCATCATCCACGCCTCCCCTTCTTTTTCTGCATTTTCCTCACGAGCTTCCTGTGCATTTTTTGCAGCTTCACAGTTCCATAACATAGGACTTACAAATTGGACATAGTTGATCTGTGTTCATTTTTCCTCTTTGCCAAATTGTGTTTAGTTGTCAAGCCATTGTTACACGCCTTCATAAACACAACTTCACTACACTTGGAACACTCATACCCCCATATTTGTTTCCAATACATCATTTACGAAGAAAAATGACAATTGCAACTGTGAATGTGTAAATATTGTTTAATTATTTTAAAAAAATAAATAAATAAGAAATTTATATAATAAAAAAATTATTTTTTTAATAATAAATTTTATTATTTTTTTAAATAATTACATAATATTTATATATTTCATGACTATGCATAACATTATTCTTAATATAAAAATTGGTTGTAGAAAATTCATTATGCTGTGGCGCAGCATCATTTGATACTAAAAAGACCGACAAAAAAAGAAAAAGGAAGAAAAAAAAATAATAATCAAATTTTCTAAATCAAAGACTACATTACCTTGGACGTGCACACTGGTTAACAAGCTATCCTGTCCTTCGGCGCCCAACTGGCACTGACGGCCGTATCAAGATCTCTATTATTACTCTGCATTAGCCTTGTCTCCCTTTTTTGTCGTGGTCCTTACCACAGATTTCTTGAAGAACATTTTAGAATAAGCACCGTATAAAAATCAGTTATTTCTCCTCTCAAGTTACTGTAACAAACCGGCATTATTCTTTATTCATTTCTCGTGTATAAATACCACTCAACGTACATAAGAAAAATAGAGAAGTTTCTTCCATTATCTTCTATTTTATTAATATGGTATCAGAACAAATAAATGACTAACATCACTCTGAATCCATGGCTACCTCATCTGCGTCCTCTACCCTTTATTCATTCTCTCATATTGTTATAACCAAATTAATAAATGACAATTACCTTTTCTGGAAGATGCAAATCGCAACCCATTTGCACGGAGAAGAGCTTTATGCTCATATCGGTGGCTCACTTCCTCCTCTCCCGAAATTTATTCCAGAACCCACAACTCCCACACCTACATTCAACCCAGATTTTTTATTGTGACAGCGTACAGACCAGTTGGTTCTGAGTGTCATTTTCTCTTCCCTCTCCGAGTCCATACTTGGTCATGTACTCTCCTCAACAACTTCTCATTCCCTCTGGACCTCTCTAGCGTCTATGTTTACCTCTCACTCTCAAGCCAAAGAGTTTCAAATCAGATTTCAACTCACCAATCTCTCCAAAGGTGACCAAACAATTTTAGACTATTTTGGGAATGTACGCTCCCTCGTGGACTCCTTGACTGCTACTGGCAATATTCCTCCTAACAAGGAAGTTGTCACTTACCTTCTTAATGGATTGGGTCTCTCATATGAAGCTTTTATCACCTCTGTAACTACACGGGTTGATTCTCTCTCCTCTAATGAATTATACCAATTGCTTCTTATTCATGAAAGTCGATTTTCTCACCAAACTAGGAGTTCTATCTCCTCTTTTGAGCCCTCTGTGAATTTCAGTACATTTGGAAATAGGGATCAACATGGCCGTGCAAATTTTCGTGGAGGCAGACAAGGACGTGGATGGGGACGCTCCTTCAGCAACAATCGAGGAGGTAGATTTGGTTCGCAAGCAAATTCATCACAGCAATATAACACTCAACGCCTCACCTGTCAAGTTTGCAGTAAATATGGACATGTTGCTTTACAATATCGTTATATATTTGATCACTCATATCAGTTTGAAGCTCCAAAATCTTTCTCTACTAATTATACTGCTCCTAGCTCTCTATCTGAAGCCTATCCAAATGAGCTTAGTAACTTGAATATTTCTTCAGAACAATATAATGGTAGTGACTCAATCCGCGTTGGAGATGGCTCGGGCTTACCTATCCAAAATCTCGGTGACTCTTGTTTCTCATCTAACACCTCTTCCTTCTATCTTAGAAACTTATTGCATGTCCCTGCCATAACAAAAAATCTTGTGTCTGTTCTACGGTTTTGCATAGATAATTCTTATTATTTTGAATTTCACTCATCTCATTTTTCTGTGAAGGACAAACAGATGGGGAAAGTGCTCCTCACAGGGCCCACGCATAATGGACTCTATGTTTTTCCCTCACTTTCTCCTCCAGATTCAAGCCCCTCCACACATCTTGGTGAAAGAACAAATACAGCACAATGGCATCAAAGGCTTGGGCACCCTTCCTTGACTCTTGTTTCCAGCGTTCTACGCAAATATGGTCTACCTACTATCTCTAGTTATTCTACTTTTTTTTGTACTGAGTGTCCAGTTGCAAAAGTTCATCAATTACCTTTTTATTGTAATCACACTACTTATACCAAGCCGCTTGGATTATTATGCTCTGATGTTTGGGGCCCAGCTCCTCATATTTCTAGACTTGGTTTTAAGTATTATCTCTCATTTGTAGATCAATTTACACGTTATACATGGTTCTTTCCTCTCAAGTTAAAATCTGATGTTGCTCAAATTTTTTCAACCTTTTTACCTTATCTTGAACGATTATTTAATACCAAACTTTTAACACTTCAAATTGATGGTGGTGGGGAGTTCAAATCCATTTTCCCAATTTGTCAAAATTTTGGTATTATACATCGCTTCTCGTGCCCTCACACTCATCAACAAAATGGACTTGTTGAACGCAAACATCGACATATAGTCGAAACTGGGCTAGCTCTCTTAGCCCATTCTTCTTTGCCTTTCTCGTACTGGGTTGATGCTTTTGAAACATCTGTTTACTTAATTAATCTTCTTCCTTCTCCAGTTATTAAAAATAAATCACCTCATTTCCTTGTTCAGCATTGTGATCCAGATTATAATTTTTTAAAAGTTTTTGGATGTGAGTGTTGGCCTAATCTTAGACTTTACCTTTCAAACAATTTAAATTTTAGATCTATCTCTTGTTTATTTTTGGGCTACAGCACATCACACAAGGGATAGAAATGTCTTGATTTACAAAAAAATCGGCTTTATGTTTCAAGGGACGTCATCTTCAATGAGAATTCTTTTCCACTTTCTAAGTCTCGGCCCCGGTCCAATACACTCCTCCAATTCACAAATAGTGTCTTTACCGTTACTTTCCCCTTCTATTCTTGGACTTGGCCCACCTACAATTCCTTTTAGTCCAGCCCATAATTCTCAATCGTCTTCAACCTCTTGCCCACGCCCATCTTCTGCAACAAATAATTCTTTGTCCACCACGGTCAACTCACCAAATCTTCACCCCTGCCACCACCTCCTCTCTAGTCTCTTGCACTACCCCGCTCACCCATCATCACACAAGCCCAAACTAACTCTTCTAGGCCTCGAGTCTTCACCGATGGCACCATCCCCGTATTCTCCTCGGGATTGTTTTACTACTATTTTAATTGTTCCTGATGAACCTTCGAGTTTTTCTACAGCTTCTAAATATCCAGAATGGTGGGATGCCATGAATCAAGAATTTCAAGCTCTTCAATAGAACTGGACCGGGAGCTTAGTTCCCCCTCCTCCCATGGTTAACATTCTCAGCTGTCGATGGGTCTACCGTACCAAAACAAATGCTGATGGCTCATTGTGGGAAAGGAGAAAAGCACGTCTGGTAGCAAAAGGCTACCATCAATTACACGGCTTGGACTACATTGAGACTTTCAGTCCAGTGGTGAAGCCGTCCACGATCCGTTTGATACTCTCAATTGCAGTGACTCGTGCCTGGCCTTTGAAGCAACTTGACATTCATAATGCCTTTTTGCACGGATTATTAACTGACAATTTCTATATGCAGCAGCCTCAAGGATTTGTTGATAAACCTCATCCAAATTATATCTGCAAGTTATACAAAGCTATATATGTTTTGAAGCAGGCTCCAAGAGCATGGTTTGCTCAACTTAGCTCTTGGTTACTTGATTTTGGTTTTAACTCTTCCAAAGCTGACCCTTCTCTTTTCATCTTAAATCAATATGATGTGAAAATTTATTTTCTAGTCTATGTGGATGACATTGTCATCACATCTTTACATCAGTCTGCTATTGATCAACTAATTACAGCCTTGGGTCGTGATTTTCCAGTAAAGGATCTTGATGATCTTTCTTTTTTTCTTGGCATAGAAGTGGACAGAACCATGAATGGCTTACTCCTATCTCAATGAAAGTACATCAAGCAACTCCTTACCTGAACCAACATGCTTCTGGCTAAGCCCATATCTTCTCCTATGGCTGCCAATCTCAAGCTTTCCAAGTTTGATTCACCAGATTTTGAAGATGCTACTCTCTATCGCATCATTGTCGGGGGTCTTCAATATTTATCTTTAACCATACCTGACATCTCGTTCTCATTCAACAAAGTGTGCCAATTCATGTATTCACCAAAAAAATTCACATTGGAGTGCTGTCAAGCATATACTGCGGTATCTCAAGGCTACCATCAATTATGGCTTGTTTTTCAAATCTCAAAATTCCTTTAATCTTCAAGCATATTCTGATGCGATTGGATGTTCGGATGATCGAAGATCAACTGGAGGATTTTGCATTTACTTGGAAAATCACTTAATTTCATGGAGTTCAAAGAAGCAAAGCACTGTGGCTCGCTCCTCCACTGAGGCCGAATACAAGTCTCTCGCATCCTCGGCAGCAGACCTTATTTGGCTACAAACAGTCCTTCGAGAATTGGGTATCTTCCTTCCTAAAGCTCCAAATCTGTGGTGTGATAACATTGAGGCTACGTATTTATCAATTAATTCTGTCTATCACTCAAAAACCAAATAGATGGACATAGATTTTCATTTTGTTAGGGACAGAGTTGCTGCCAAAACATTGCAAGTTTCATTTTGCAGTTCTCAAGACCAGATAGCTGATTTACTCACCAAACCCATAGTTGTAGATCGGTTTTATCACTTAAGGTCGAGTCTCAATGTGGTCGATACCCCATTGGACTCGAGCAGGCGTATCAAGCTTAGTGACTCTGTTGCGCATTTGATCAAACAAGAGGAAGGCATCACGGGCGTATCACTGCCAGCTTGAAAATAGAGCACTGCCATCAGCCATGCTTTACAACAGAAACGCACCAACGTTACAACAGATTTCTTGAAGAATATTCTAGAATAAGCATTGTAGAGAAATCAGTTATTTCTTCTCTCAAGTTACTGTAACAAACCGACATTATTCTTTATTCCTTTCTCATGTATAAATACCACTCAACGTACATAATGAAAAATAGAGAAAGTTTCTTCCATTATCTTCTATTTTATTAACAGTCCTCGTGGACGCCAGCAACCTTCCATGAGAATATTGTTACGCAGGTTGAATCAATTTCACTCAAATAACGGCTTCAAATAGAGATATTTCATGTAGATAACACATATTAACAAGCGTGAAGTGCATTGCAGAGGAATTTTTTTTTTCATCCCTCGCTCCCTTCCACGAGAAACGAAACCGACGCTCCCTCCCCCGGGAAATTTTTTACTTATCCTCGTCGTTGATTTGTGGAATATATATAAGATCTGAGAATATCTTCTAGCCCCGATTTCATGGCCAGGACTTTTGGTGCTTAATAATCTACTCATTGCCTTTTTTTTTTCTTTTTTTAATATGATATGGCGTCTTCTCCATCCCACGCCGAATTGATGTTCTTCCAAAAAGTAAACACAAGTTTTTAAGCTATATTTCTAACCTCAATTTCATGCCCAGGTTTTTTGGTGCTTGATAATCTTCTCATTTGGTTTTTTTTTAATCTGATTTGTGTTTGTTTAGTGTTGGGTTAGTGTCATCGAAGCTCCTGCGCCGGTATGAGTGCGGAGGTGTGGGTAGAGTGGTTTGTGTTTTAACTTTTAACTCTAATGAGTTTTGTTATGAACAAACAAGTTTACGTACCAATCTGCGTACTAATATTGTTACTTTTATATTCTAAATTTAAATTAGCATTGTTTTCAATAAAATATATTTTCTGACCAATCATATTGAATGAGTGCACGTATTAGTACGCAGAATTGCTTACAATTAATTTTTTCTTTTAGGATAATAGTTGTTTCTCTCGATGGCTCACACACGTTTTCTCTAATTTTTCTTTTATTATTATGTAATGCACTCACGTAACTTTTGTGTTGGTTGGTGATGTGTCAGCATCTTATTTGTAGCCGTTAATTGCATGAGAACGGAATTGCCGTTTCAAAGAGTTTCTGTTCGATGATTGTTTAACTTTATATATCGTGCGACAATAGATGGATATTTTCATGCTTATAGAAGTACCCAAAAGACATGACAGAAGATTATTGGTCGGTTAAAAACATTAGCCATTTTCTTTGTGAGACAGAGTTTTCGGTTAGAGGAAGTTTCTCCCAAATTCTCTATAAATATGATAAGTATCTGTTAAGCATCTGACAAATACATATATTTTTTCAATTCTAACGAAAATTGACATACGCCCATTTATTAAAAAATTATGTTTTCGAAGTTTAAAGTCTCTATTTTTTAAAAGGATTTATTATATATCAGTTATTATTTATTTTCACACTTTATATTTTATAATTTTTTTATCGTAAGAGGTAATATGTGGAGGTGAATAGTAACTTATGAGAATAATTATTCTTTTTTAAATGAGGCGGAAAAACTTCTGTCCTTTTGTTCTGTATAAACAAGATTAGCCACATCGATCGGCCACAAGATGCAATATGTCCCAATTCAGCCACTCGATCGGTGATCACGTCATTACAAGCCAAGACAACAACGTTTTTCGTGCTTTTCTTGCTATGTTTTGGATAGCTTTATGAGAAATCGCCAAGAACCTCCCTTTCATCACTTTATCCAAACAAAAGATACGCCAATTGTAAAACTGGAAACCACGGTTGCCACCTCTGGTTTTGATATCAGTTTCAGATACCCAAAACCGCTCTCCACGCAAACTGATTATATAATGTTCCATTGTTCCCTATAAATATGCAATTTGCGATCATCTTCTTTGACAATTAGCTAGGCAAGTCCCAAGATAAGATACGTTGTTCTGATAGAACTTCACTGAGAAGCAAAAAGCTAAAGGAAAGATGAGCTATTTGAGCAGAGCTTGCATGGCAGCCAGCGTAGTTGTGGTTAAAGAAAGCAAATGTCACAGCTCTCAGAGGAACTCCGGCCTTCGACCTCTCGATGCAGGTAAGCGGAGATGCTTTTCCTTCACTTGTTTACAGGAAGACGGGCTTGATGATTTCCATGCTGTTAATAACGAAAATAGTAGACAACGTGAGGCTGAAGGATCGTTTGAGAAAGTAATGTACTTAAATTGTTGGATACCAAGCTAGCTTGCCGGGGGGAAAAGACACAAAGCCAGAATTTCAACAGAGGAATTGACAAACTTCCCGACGTTGGCTGTTGCATTTGCATACGCAAAATAGAAAGAAGCCGAGCAGCACAGCACGAAATGGGCAGTCAAGATGTAAAAGCCACGATAATGCAGCAATGAGAGCACAAACATATCTATCTAGTGGGTAGTGGGATAGTGGTAGGGGTTTCATTTGCTTCTTGTATTTGACATTGTGATATTTAACAATATCTATACCTTTTTATGGGGCGTCCAAAATTCTCATCTCATCATTACAATTTTTTTAAATTTTCACACAAAATATAATAAACAATTTAATTTTTTAAAATCTCAATTCAACTTTTTCAAATTTCAAAACAATTATAATATTAAAAAATAATATTTTAAACTTTCATCTAAAACTCAAAATTTTTATCTCACTCTACAAACTATAATATTAGTAATGATTTGTACAATTCCTCTTATACAAGTTTTGTGCAGTCCGTTTATAAAATATTGGATTTTATAGTAAAAAGTATAAAAAATATATATATTTTTAATGGGACTCAGATTTTAACAAAAGGTGTGTGAGGCAAATCAAGAGGGGGATATTTCATAATTCCATAATCAATGGAACTGTTACGATATGCAGAGGAGTTTTAGAAAGTCTACTTATTAGTTGCAATTCTGTTTATATTTTGAATAGATTCTGTTTATTTCTTTTCGAGTTTGCTGCTTTCCTAGTTTACTTCTTCCTAGTTTTTTTGCTTTCCTAGTTGGAGTTAGAGATTGTAATATTGGTTTTGTAACGCCCCAAACCCGGTTGGCCTGGAGAATTATTACCTATCACTTAAGAACACTTAGTTGGCCTCTCCACATTATCTGAAAAATATTATGAAGATAGGGGGTGAGTTATCAACAACTCAGTAAGCAGAGGACATATGCTAGCGTGCAAACATGAGCATTTACAAAGTATAGCATGCAGAACAAAACATTTTCCAGAATTATCATGCAGAGCAGAACATATTTTCAAAAGTAACTGAGCGATGGTTTTAAGACACTTAAAACCCATAATACTTTGGCATAACATAAATTAAGTATCATCATCAGATCAAAACAGAGCATCACACAGAGCAGAGACTATGTTTCATCCCCGTGGTAGGGTTGTGCTAACCCCGGTGGCCAAACCAGGCAGAGACAGAGGTGAAATCTTTCCTTTATTCTTCTTGGAGTCCCGAGTGTGCACACAGGAAAGATCACAATAAAACCACTTTGTTTCCAAAGTGGGTGCACTCAGAGACAGAGAAGTTGGTATCAACCCAAACAGAGCAGAGCATAACAGAGCAGAGCAGAGACATGGTCAGATACAAATACCAGTACACCATGCCAAAGTTTTTCAGATGTTATATCAAAATAATACAGAGTACCAAAACAGAATCAGACAGTTTACACACACTGACAACAAAAGCCAGAACATCTTTCTAAATAAATGCACAATTTTTCATATTCTCAATATCGCTCCCTTTTTCAGATTTTAGAAAACACATGATAGAATTTAGCTCATGTCTACACAATGCATGTCAGAACATGTTTTTCCTTTTTCACACAGATTTCATGAATAATGCAGATAAGAGACCGAGGTTGATCTTTGTTTTCACGTTTTCACAAGTTCCCATCATATCACAAAATATGCAAGTTTTCATAAAATCAACATCAGTCTTATTAACTTGTATAAAACCTAGCATAGGAACCCTGCTTACCTGGACAACTTAGCTTTTCAGAATTTTCTTCAAAAATGTCGAGTCGAATATAAATCGTCACCTATAAAAATAATAACATAATTTCCGTAGGTTTTCAATCAATCACGGATTTCGATATTTAAGCCTAAGCTTCTAAAATAACCCATTTTAATATTTCAACACTTAAAACCCTCATAATCCCAAAATATATCATCACTTCCTAAAAATCACCAATATCCACCATGACCAACGTCAAACTCAAAATACCAATATTTAAACCCGAAACAGCCAACAAATTTCATAGCATAAACCAATCTCACACAAACAACTTCATCATCCAATCCAACCGACCCCCTTACTCCTCGGACTCAGTCCTGCACAACCAACCAATTCACAATAAATATGAATTAGTGCAGAAATATATTTAAATCTCAAAAGTTCTTTGGAAAAAATACTTACAATGCTATAATATAATTTTTGAAAGATCACGGAGGTGCTAGAAGTGGCAATGCAGCAACAAAACAGTGCCAAATGCACTGTGGCCGTGGGTCTCAAAAACTCACTTTTGAACGGGTGTAAACGAAAACCCGAGATTGATAGGGTAGGGCTTAGGGATGTCAGTGAAGCTAGTGGTGGTGGTAGTTGGCCGTGGGTGGCGGTGCAATAGGCTGTTGAAGTGCAAAAATACCCAAAATGGAAATAGAGTTGGAAGTGCTTCACCGGTGACAGATCGGAGGTGGGGTTGAGTCCAATGGGTTGCTAGGAGGTCGAGGATGATGTGGTGAGAATATGGTGGCCGGAGGCAGCGCGACGGCGGCGCAAGGAGTGTCGCGGCTTGGTGTGGTGCGTGGGGGCTAACGGCGGCTCGAGGAGGGTTGAAATTACAGGGAGGTGGTCGCCGGTCGAAAGGGAGGTGAGAGAGAGGGGCGGTGTCGGTCACCGCCAGCGCATGGCGGCGGGCTGGGGGAGAAGAGAAACGGATGGAGAGAGGGAGGGGGGTTGCGGCACGCGGGAAGCAGGGGAAGAAAAAGAAAAAGAAAGAAAGGAAAAGAAGAAAAGAAGAAAAAGAAAAGAGGAAAAAGAAAATGTAGGGAAAGAAATGAGGTCCAATCCCCACATCTTAGGTCCTAAAAAATGATCAAACGGAAACGATTTTAAAACTACAAGTAAAATAAAATAATTCAAACGTAATGATTAAAATGAAAATAAATAATTAAACCCAACAATAAGTTAATTTAATATGAAAAACAATTTAAATGTATTACAATAATCAATTATAAGAAAGTACTTCAGAATAATTTTCACAAAATTAAAATAATAAAAATAAACTCACTAAAAATCCAACCAATTTTAAAATAAGAGAATAAATTTTTAAATTAATAACAAATAATCTTTCAATTAAAAATATACTAAAATACAGGATGTTACAGGTTTGATATTTAAGGAAAGAATGAAAATAACGAAGGTAGTTTTTGTTGCCCATTCAACGAGTTTGAATTTTCTTTGGAGTGATTCTGATGTCGTAGAGAGATTCTGCATTTGCCTTGCTCTTGGTTTTGATGTGAGGTTGGTCCAGGAGATTAGGCATCATTTTTGGCATTAGAGAAAGGTTCTTTCATTACGGAGTATTGCATCTCATGCCTGTAACCCGCAGTGGTACTTCATACGCCATGGCCACCAACCAAAATCCGAACAACCCAAATCCAAACGACCAAAATCCAAACAACCAAAACATAGTTGCAGCACCAAATCGATCAAATCGCCACAGTCTTGGAGCAATTCACTCATTGACTAGATGTTATGGATGAGCGTTACGTTTGAGAGGAGTATGGGCCCTTCAATTGGAGAGGGTGTGGAGCAATTCATGGGGGAAGGGTGGACGAAAGTGATGGAGATGCTGATGAAGATGGGGAAGAGGAAGAAAATCAGGAGTTTGAGAATCATGGGCCTCGAATCCAACGTCATAGGTGAAACTTTCGCCGAGGACATGTTGGACATGGTGCAAGTTATCAACCTCTTGATGAACTGACCAAGAGAATGAAGATCGATGTGTCGGATTTTTATGGGAAGTTAGAGCCCAATGCTTTTGAGGACTGGTTAACGGCTATCAAGGATTATTTCGATTGGTTTGCTGTATCGGAGGATAAAAAGGTTCGTTATGTTTGGATGAAATTCAAGGAGCATGCACGAGCATGGTGGGGAACTGTGGAAGAACAATTACGCCGTACCCGATGACAAGCAATTTCCAATTGAGAGGAGATGAAAGAGCGATTGAAAGAAAAATATTTGCCCATTGATTATGAGCAAATGATGTTCGAAGAGATGTTGCAACTCAGGCAAGGGTCATTGAGTGTCGATCAGTTTACGGACCGCTTCCATGAGTTGACGGGCTGTAGCAAGATTGTGGGAACTGAACAACAAACCTTAGCTCGATACCGCACCGGACTATGGAGTGAGCTACGCAGAGAAATGTGGACTGCTCGTTTAATCAACGTGGAGGAGGCGTATTACTTGGCACTCCGTATTGAGAAACAAACGGGACCTACGATTGGGAGGAAAATGACGTCGATGGATGCAAGACTAGAACGTGTCACCACGCCTTCATTCCAAAGAGCCCCATTGCTGAAAGATCAATTTAGAGGCATGGTGAGTGGAGACCTGAAAGGAAAAATAAAAGTTACTAGCGAAGGGCCCCAATGTTATAAATGTGAAGGCTTTGGACACTAGGGTTTCACTAGGGTTGAAACCCTATTTTGGTTGACCAAATAGTATTTTGGTTGGTCGGAATAATGTTTGACATAGGTGATATGATCACATGTCTTGATTTACCCTCCATTCCACCAAGCTTCATTCTCCATGTGACAAATGTCCTATTACTATTCCAATGAATGACTAGGATTGTGCCATGTGTCCAACCAAAAAGCAATCCTAGTGATTCTAAGTGGATTTGGAGATTTTACATGGCAATTAGGTTGTCACGCGGCGCTTTCCTGGGTCTTACCATTCACTTGAAAAATTGTAAAATTTTTTATTGCACTATAAAATTCTAAATAATCATATGAGTCTAGTGATTAAATTCATTTTGCGAAATTTGACTCATAAGTACCTTAATTAAATCGAAAGGTACTCCTACTACTATTCATCTGGAAAGTGAGAAACGTATTATTGCATCGTAAAATCTTAAATATTTATCCGAGGCTAATGATATAATTCGTTTTGCCAACTTGTACTCCTAAATGCCTTAAATAAATAAAAAGGCGACTCTGTCACCATAGTGGGTTGAAATTCAACTATACTAACAAACTAATTAAAATCTAATCAGTCGCTTGATTCATGAAATCTTTTAAGGATTCCACAACATTCTCTAAGGTCTAAAGAGATTTATTTATTAAACTTCTTTTGGGTCGGAATTTAATTTCCTATAACAAGATCCTTCTCCAAGTTTATTAACCCAAAATCCACCCATTTAATTATATAGATGCATTAAAATTTATCCTTACCAGTAAGGTCAAATGTGCCATTTTCTTGTAATCTAGTCGCTTCACCATCACTATTCATTTCAACAAACAGTGCTCGTGTGGAGTCGATCCTCGTCCGGCTTAGAAGATGACGGATTAGATATATTTCTAGTAGCAAATGGTCTCATAGGGTGCGAATTAATATGTAGCTTTGCTTTGTGGCCTGTGTTATCCTCACCTGACCTAGACCGCTCTTCATAGATAGTCCTCCACGACGGACAACCATCTCGGGTTCAATTCTATGTTTTTTTCTTCACCGTTGAATACATTAGCCATTATAAAACAAAATTTCATCCCAGTAGTTAACCACATCCCAATTGCATGGCTTTTCAAATCTCATCAATCAGAATGATTATATAAGCTTACAAGTTTATAAACGTGCATGAACTATGTATGAACTATTCTTGGCATCCGTTCTTGGCATCCGCCCCTGTGCACATCAGCCTGTTTGCACACTTTACGTGTCACTCATCGCGCTCTCCCTATCACACAGTTCCTCTCATTTGAAATTTTATCTGAAATTTCTTCATTTCTTTTTCCGTAATAAAAAGTTCCCCACCTAGAGACTTCGTTTTCAACCTCACCCCGACCCCAAGCACGTCAGCTGCTCCAGTCCAAGCCCACAACCAGTGCACGTCGACTGCACTCGGCAAGAGAGAGAGCCGATGAGAGAGAGAGAGAGCTGAGGCGAGAGAGAGAGAGATGGCGAGAGAGAGAGAGATGGCGAGAGAGAGAGAGCTGATGAGAGAGAGAGAGAGCCGTTGATGAGAGAGAGAGAGCCATTCGCTAGAGAGAGATGATGAGAGAGAGTGGATGAGAGAAAGAGAGGTGCATTTTGCATAATAAAAAAAAATTAAAAAAAAAGGCAGGAGATTGCCACGTAGGGTGTGCAAAATTGCACACCACTACAGTGGCAGATCTCTATCAAAACTCAATATGTATTTGGAAAAATATTTACATCAGCCTACTATTCACATCAGCCTCAACACACTTAATGTATTGAGTGAAAAAAAAAAAAAAATGAAACCATGGTGTGTGGAGTGTGTAGGCTGATGTATAGCATATCCCTATGTATTTACACCCCATTTCCCACACAATCATAACAACTCATGAATACTTACCTAGTAATAGACCTCCATGGGTATATAAATAACATAATAATAATACAAATATCATCCGCATTTAGCCATATATGCTAACATAAAACAATTGCATCCATTGTTGTTTCATGTTGCTAGGTGGGTTACAAAAGATTTGTAAATTACAAATCCTAATCACAACCCACATGTAAGATATAATATTTGAACTCAATTTTGGTCATAAAGAGAATGCCGATCTGTGAATGAGTTGATGTCTTTAATATTTCGACGTCACAATGGTAGGTGTCACGAACACTTTTAGACATTTGAGACATTAGAGGAGTTGCGAATTTAGACGACTGTAATAAGTGCTGCGAATCCTTTTCAAGTCCTGATTATTAGGAAATTACATTTTTTTTAGATACATTATACCATTTAAATTATGTGATGAATTCATTGCGTATATTTAAATTTATTATGGGGAAGCTTCTCTTGAGTAAGAATACTTATGCCTTTTAAGTATTGAATTTTAGAATACTTATGCCTTTATGTATTGAATTTTTTCACTAATATTTCTAATTTACAAGCTTGAGTTATATAAATATTAAACATTTTAACTCCAATATGAGAGAGAGAGAGAGAGAGAGAGAGAGAGAAGAATAAAAAAGAAATAAAAATTAAAAAAAGAGATGCAATTTTTTAATCAGATTGGTTTAGGTCAGAAATCCCATCTCTTTTTGGTACTAAACTTCGAGTTAGAACTTCGGCCAAGAAGTCAAAATTCTGTCCCAACCCTAACAAATTGGGTTTGGGTGAACAGTCTTACTTATGTCCCACGGTCTCTTTTATTCTCGAAAGGAAAATACTTTAGGCTCAAAACGATTACACAAAAATAAATTTATAAATTGATATGTATTGATATTGTATATCAGATTGTAAAGTTACTTTTATTGTAAAGTAGATATAACAGATCTCATAAAACCATATCACTTTGTGTGTTTATTTTGTGTAATCTTTTTGTGTATGTAACAGTTCTCTTCTTGAAAAGTTTTATTTTGCTTGTATTTTGTAGCTCCACTTTATTGGAAGTGAACCGTATGGAGTATGGACTAGGGTTATCATATTTATTAGAGTTATATGATACAGTTCATACTGATTCCTTTTCACATACTACCATCCAAAAGTAATCTCCTGAAGGGTCGGTCGAGTTCAAATGATGTGCAGATTTTATCAATCAAGAGAGGTACAAATCGAAGATTTCCTCGATAATCCATTTCACATAGATCACTTACTAATCAAAATTCGCGAACTTAAAGGTTGTAACACCTCGAAACTTTCAGGCTTCTGTTTTAGGAAAATTAGGGTTTCTATTTTTAAAGTATATTAGAGTCAGATTTGAAATTGGGCCATAGACTCGAAAATTCATTAAAGGCCTGTTAATGATTATTGGACAAGTTGGGTATCATGTGATTGGATTTAGGCTCGACCCATGAAAAATTATTAAATTATACAAGACGGAGTTAGACATGCCGTAAGCCCATCAAAAGTTACACGCCATCCTAAACTTTCCCAATAGTTGTTAAACAAAGCCCAGCCTGGTAAGTGAGTGAGAGTATCTCAAGTACTCTTACTACTATTCTTTATTTTATTATTACTTTTTACCTACTTTTTTACTATTTATTACTTTTCACATACTTTTTACTACTATTCAATATTTTATTATTATTTTTTCATTACTATTCACAAACATTCTCAACACTTCTCAACATTTCTCACTACCCAAACGTACCCCTAAGGCCCCAAGCCCATCCTATTTTACGGGACACAAGTAAATGCATCTTGATAGGGTTTGATATGGTTTTAGATGGATATTACTTTTTGAGGAGAAAGATCAGTTATGTAGATGTTACGATCAGTTCTTAATTAGAGTTTTATTCCGTTTCTTAATTTCACACTAAAAAGAAAAGCTGCAAATGGCTTTTCACAGAGTATCCAAATAGCCAGTAATTGGAAAAGATAATAGAATTTTGATTTATACCCAACAATTCAAAGAATATGTACTTCAGCCGGCCATTTACTGTAGAAGCCCTTTAGTACAAAGCCATTGACCAGTGAAGATTGCGGTACAGTTGAGGTTGGGGTTGACTGAATTAAAGAACTCGTCAGTTAAGTTGAATTTCTGCTTGATGTTAAAGCAAATGTCACAAAATTATTTATTTATTATCAGTTAATTCTAACAAAATAATTATTTATAATTAATATTAATTATAAATAATCTTTTAATTATAATAAATTAATGATAAAAATCCGTTTTTGTCTCCGGTTTGAACACCGTAGATGGAATTACAAACAAGGTGGCATTTGGCTTCAGCAACCCTGCAGCGTATTTCAACATCGAAAGCAAAAAGATGTCAGCTTTCCATTGGACATGTTACAACAGATAAAAAATAGATGATAGTCTCAGAACAAAATTTACCACCAGGAAATTGACTTTCAGCAACAGAGAAGATACGGAGAAGAGAAAGTATCAAAACCATGTTAAGACTCGTTGCTGTTGAGTTGCTAGACTTGGTGTAACATCCCGTATTTTTAGTATATTTTTTAATTGAAGGTTTATTTGTTATTGATTTAAAATTTGATTATCTTGTTTTAAATTTTCAGATTTTAGTGGATTTATTTTTATGATTTTTAATTTGTAAAAATTAAATTTGACGTATTTCCTTAATATTATTTATTGTTATGCATTTAATTTTCTTTTCATATTAAATTAACTTCTTGTTGGATTTAATTATTTATTTTCATTTTAATCACTACGTTTGAATTATTTCATTTCACTTGTTGTTTTAAAATCGTTTCCGTTGGATCATTTTTGTGACTCAAGATGTAAGGATTGGACCTCATTTCTTTCCCTACATTTTCTCTTTCCTCTTTTCTCTTTCTTCCTTTTTTTTTTTCTTCTCTCTTCTTTCTCTTTTTCTTTCTTCTCCTTCTCCCGCGCGCGAACCGTCTCTCCCTCTCTCTTCCCGTGCGTCGTCCCTCTCCCCCAGCCCGCCGCCGTGCGCTGGCAGTGACCGACATCGCCCCTCTCTCTCACGTCCCCTTCGACCGGCGATCACCCCCTGTGATTTCGGCCCCTAACTCGCCGCCGATAGCCTCCACGCACCACACCAAGCCGCGGCACTCTTTGCGCCGCTGCGCTGCCGTCACGCCACCTCCGGCCACCATCTTCTCACTACATCATCCTCGACCTACTAGCAACCCATTGGACCCAACCCCACCTCCGATCTGTCACCGGTGAAGCACATCCATCCATATTTCCGTTTTGGGTATTTTAGCTTTCGATCGCCCTCTACGCCGCCACCCATGGCCAACCACCACCACCACCACTAGCTTTACCGATATCCCTAGACCCTACCCTATCAATATCGGGTCTTTGTTTGCACTCATTCAAAAGTGGGTCTTTGAGACCCATGGCCAAAGTGCATTTGGCACTGTTTTGTTGCTGCGTTGCCGCTTCTAGTACCTCCGTGATCTTTCAAAAATTATATTATAGCATTGTAAGTATTTTTTTTCAAAGAACTCTTGAGATTTAAATGTATTTTTGCGCTAATTCATATTTACTGTGAATTTGTTGGTTGTGCCAGACTAAGTCCGAGGAGTAAGGGGGTCGGTTGGATTGGATGATGGAATTGTTTGTGTGAGATTGGTTCATACTATGAAATTTGTTGGCTGTTTCGGGTTTAAATATTGGTGTTTTGAGTTTGACATTGGTCATGATGAATATTGGTGATTTTTAGGAAGTAATGATAGGATTATGAGGGTTTTAAGTTTTGAGATATTAAAATAGGTTATTTTAGAAGTTTAGGCTTAAATATTGAATTCCGTGTTTGATTGAAAACTTATAGAAATTATGTGATTATTTTTATAGGTGACGATTTATATTCGACTCGATGTTTTTGAGGAAAATTCTGAAAAGCTAAGTTGTCCAAGTAAGCGGGGTTCCTATGCTAGGTTTTATACAAGTTAATAAAACTGAGGTTGATTTAATGAAAACTTGCATATTTTGTGATATGATGGGAACTTGTGAAAACAAAGTTCAACCTCGGTTACTTATCTGCATTATTCATGAAATCTGTGTGAAAAAGGAAAATATGTTCTGACATGCATTGTGTAGACATAAGCTAAATTCTATCATATGTTTTCCTGAAATCTGAAAAAGGGAGCGATATTGAGAATATGGAAAATTGTGCATTTATTTAGAAAGATGTTCTGGCTTTTGTTGTCAGTGTGTGTAAACTGTCTGATTCTGTTTTGGTACTCTGTATTATTTTGATATAACATCTGAAAACCTTTGACATGGTGTACTGGTATTTGTATCTGACTCTGTCTCTGCTATGCTCTGCTCTGCTCTGTTATGCTCTGCTTTGTTTGGGTTAGTACCAACTTCTCTGTCTCTGAGTGCACCCACTTTTGGAAACAAAGTGGTTTTATTGTGGTCTTTCCTGTGTGCACACTCGGGGCTCCGAGAAGAATAAAGGAAATATTTCACCTCTGTCTCTGCCTGATTTGGCCACCGGGGTTAGCATAACCCTACCACGGGGGTGAAACATGGTCTTTGCCCTGTTTGATTCTCTGTTTTGATCTGATGATGATACTCAGTTTATGTTATGCCAAAGTATTACGAGTTTTACTTGTCTTAAAACCATCGCTCCATTACTTTTGGAAAAGCATGTTTGTTCTGTACGATAACTCTGTAAAATATTTTGTTCTGCATATTGTACTTTGTAAATGCTCATGTTTACACGCTAGCATATGACTCCTGCTTATTGAGTTGTTGATAACTCACCCCCTATCATCATAATATTTTTCAGATGATGTGGAGAGTCCAAATGAGGACCTGGATTAGATTGGTGAACGTGTTTAAGCTGAGGAGATGTGGTTAGAAGAAGGACTTATGATGTTCTTAGTTTCAATGTCTTTGAGTTTTAATTATATTTTGGGTTTAATTAGTAGGACCTATGATTTTATCAGTTTGGTATGTTACTATTACCGGGAGATTGTGGACCCTTTGATTTATTATTATTGCATTAAAGATTGTGTGGAGTTTGTAATGAGATTATTTAGAAGATATGAGATTGATTTCACTTATGAAGTCTTTGGAGATTATTCTTTGGATGTGTTGGGAGACGTGTTTATGAGTGACATAGTAATTCTCCAAGCCATCCGGGTTTGGGGCGTTACACTTGGCCATGTTGATATATATAGATCTCTAGCTATATGCTTCTCTTTTACTTTTGTAATAGGCGTTCTTGAAGTTGGTTTTGTTCTCCATCGACCCCTCCTATTTATAATACACAATCAGTGAAATTACCAAAAACAGGGGAATGATAACAGTACTTGGCCTGCATCAGATCAGTTGCGTTCACAGCAGAGTGACCATGGACATGCGATAAACGTGATAGGTTTTCTAGGAAGATCTTCTAACTTAGCACATTAGAAAAGTATTGTTCTTGTTTTAATGAGCCATTAATTCTTTTTTTTTTTCAAATTAAATATAAATAAAAATTATTACTTTGTTAAAAAAAAAACGAAAAGAAAAGAAAAAAAAAAAAAAAAACATGGCGGCCACCCTTGGCAAAACTTTGTTTCCAACAAGGAAACATTCAATGTTATTCAAATCCCTTATCTTGAGTAATCCGCTTAATTTATATTTCTCGAAGTTCGGCTACAAGCTGAAAAGCCGGCCTCCTCTCTTATGACAACTCTGATCTTCTAACTAATTCCTTACTCTTATAAATAGGAGGCTTGTATATATGGAGATCAAAACCCCCAGAGGATCAGGTTTTAGAAGATAAGTGCATTAAATAGAAGCTAGCAAATATATATTTAAGAGAGAACAATGGCCAATTCTAGCAAGGCAACAGCAGTGATTCTTAACGTAGTCTTGATGCTCTCTCTTCTCCTCATCTCCTTCTCCTCTGTTGCTGATAGTCGATTTCTTGGCGTTAAGTTCTGGCCTATACATATCGCTAATTACCGGTACTCCATGAAAATCTATTGCATGCAGTAAAATATTTACATTCATTTAATTTCTTTGATGATGGCATTGAATAAATACGTGCAGCTGGGATGGTGAAAGAGGAGGAGGCAGCGGGCATTCTTTGTGATCTTGTGCATGGTGTAGAAAGTGGAGAGACATGCTCTGGGGTTGTTGAGAAGTTCAAGTTGAATGCTGAGACCTTCACTTTGATCAACCCTAACCTCAACTGCGATGCACTCTTCGTTGGTCAATGGGTCTGTATTGAAGGGGCTCCAAACTAAACGTAGAATATCTTAACTATGCATTTGGAAATAATAATTCCATGCATGAACGATGCATGCATGGAGAGGAAAGAACTAATATTCTTTACCCATTTATTTTCAATTATGTGTCAATGGCCATATTAATGTGACATTGTTGTTGATGTTGAAATCATGAAATAAAACTCTCCCTCACGTTTTTGTTACAAAACATTATTTGTGGCAATGTATAAAATGAGAGAACACATGTATTAGTGTGTGGCGAGGAATCACCATCTCAAGTAAAAACACATGTATTCGTAAACGTGGTGAGGAATCATCCTTTAAGAAATTACCCTCTATGCAAAAATCAATATTCATAGAATTGTACATGTCGCCGAGGTGAGGAATCACCCTTTTCTCCAGCAAGTAAAACTCGCAACAACAATCACATAGCAGCTCGTAGTTATCACAAAGATATTCATCACATAGACATTTATTGCCTGGTGGGCTAATAGGGGATAGGTCGCTGCACCATTTGGAATTGGGAAATCTCTCCACAGGTTGACTGTCACACAGAGATATATATGTTGCATCGGGGAACATTTACTTAACCAACCAAGTCGAAGACACCAACACATGATACGCCCGGGGTATTCTTCATCCCATCTATCAGGTGAGGTCAACATGATACCGCCCAACCTGAATCATTCATGGGGACTCTCGCTACTCATATGAAGCTCATGGTGACGTATCGCAGGAACGGTCCAAGGAATTCTCTATCCCGTCCCATGATGATCGACATGCAATACTTACACATACAGAGATATAAATACTCACATTGAGAAATCACAAAATACAAATGCATTCAAATCTCAAAAATCACGAAGTAAAACCACTCATAAACATAATAGCAAAAATATTTATTATTTCATGACTAGAAAGGAGGAGATTACAGAGTATGCATATGCTAAAATTCCATAACATTCTCACACAACATTTACCCTCATTCTGCGACATGCATTGTCTTGAAAGCTAATCTACCTCACTGTCTTAGAATTATGGCGGCGCTACGTTGCTCCTTTTTTTTTGTCTCCTTTGAAGTCACTTGCTTTAAGAAGAGTTTGAATCTAATGGCTATCAAGTGTTTACAATTTCAAAAGTGAGATTTTGGCTCTTACATTAAGCCTTTCATAACATGGTTTCATTAGGTGTCCTTTTGACTTAAGACATGCTTGGATAGAAGTCCCCTAGTCTCAATTGTCCCACTGCGAGATGATAAAGACAGACTGGCAGGATATGGTTTGCACGTCCTTACGGCATGCATTGAGTCTAATCTTCAGTTTCTCTTCGAGTGAGGGTCTTCCACGTGGCATCGGACCATACCTCTAGGTTTAGATGATATGATTTGCCAAGTCGTAATCCTATGCAAACCTACTTTGGATGTAACTCTTCAAATGGAGTATGGGCTTCTGCATATGACACTGCCACCTTCTATGCAGTTCATTAAAATCCTAGAAAGCTCGTATGTGTAAGGATCTTGTCCTTGACCGTTGCTTGCCTTAAGCTCATTCTTCGCCTTTATACGTTGCGCAGCTTTCCAAGAACTCGAGCCTCTTTGGCTCCTTGTTCTCACCTACGTACTTGCTTTGCAAACCACCGCTACCTCATTTTCCACCAAGTCGAGGGAAGATCCTCTTTACCTTCCACTCGACAAGGAAAGGCTCTCTTCTTTACTTTATTTTTGCTCCTAGATGGTAGTCTTCCCTATCTCGCTGACATGCTCCTCACATCATTGCAAACACTTACCCTACTTGACTGTTGTGAAGAAAACTACTGAATCTCCTAAGATAACTTTCCATTTTGACAACCAAGTTTCTACATTATGCTCACCATTTTAAATAGTAACCTAGTTGTGAGGTGGGCATTCCAACAAGTGAGGTGATAAAGTTCTGGACACAATAATCACTAACTCTTGCCCTTGTACGTTCTTCGTACTAGTTATGTATGGGAAGTCCACCAACATAAACAACTATATATCTAAAACCTACTTTATTTGATAAATCTTGTTAGACTTTCAGCACAATACTAGTACTGCCACATTGAAAAAAAGACTTGAGAGTCAATTTCATAGCCAACGAGGAAGGTAATATTCATGCTCCCTGTTGCCATTATTGACGAGGAAGAACTGGACGATGAATATCAAAAGAACAAGTTTGACCAAGGTTATATACGGGCACAACTTCTTGGCACAATCTTCGTTCCACTATGTAGAGAAGATGTGCCACTTATGAAGGTCAATTCATACGCTACCCCGTCACCACAATAGGATGATACTACTTCAAATTTTCTCAACGATGATACTAGCGATGAAAAGTGGGTGGACGAGGAAGAAGCATTACATAGTGATGATGACTTAGACTAAATCGAGAAACGTTGTGTACTATGTCTTACGTAATTCAAATAATATATAATTTTGTACTGTAATGCATTAACTTACTTATATTATTAGAGGCATAGCACATTGGTTAAACGTAACACCACTACGAGTACGATGAGACCCAATTGGTTTCTAAATAATTCAGGTACGTTTCTCAGATAACATTTGTTTAGCACTAATTTACACACGTTGGAGTACAACCATGTCCTAACTAGCATATTGAAAAAGCGTTTCAATATATGCTGACCCCATTATATTCTCCTTGTTGTATGAACAACTAGCTTCCACTGGGGATGTTTGCGGATTGGGCCGAAACTACATTCTCAAAACCAAGATGATAGCATTCATCATCTGATCTTTATGGGGAGAATTTGTGAAGGCATGCAGCCTTTGCATTGTTCTGTTTGTGGCTTACATTCAAATTGATTATAAACTAGCCACATAGCTAATCGACTTATCTCCCAATTTTTGTGGCGACTTGGTATAAGAAGTAGTACGTGCACATATTTAATGCCTATATTGGAGAAGTTAATATTTGAATCGATATACACTTGCGGTTATGAAGAAAACTTTAGTTAGATGTTTTCAATGTGTACACATGAATGTAAGGATCATACCATGGCTATGCCCTACATCGATGTAATAATGGTTTTACGTTACAAAACTAGATGCAGACACTGTAAATGATCAAATTTGGCTGTACTATACATCCCGTGGATGTAATTAAGCATAAACGAGGATAAAGTGAGAACATTACGAAAATAAGAATTGTCCAGAAAATAGCCATAGAAATTGCATAAAAGCTCGACCTACAGTGTTGATAATTATAAAATATCCATACAACTATCTCTATGAAAGCAGCAAAATAGAATATAACTTCTACTTTGCGCTTCCAATCAATTGAGATCTATGTTGTAACTGTTAGTCATATGCTGGAGAATACAATCTACATTGTTTAGTGTCCAGAACAAGACCTCGTGATCCCGTGCAAAATGACTGTGCTTGAAGTTCTATTTTCCGAGTAGCCAGGAAACCTGTCTAGCTTGGAGGTCAATCAATGTATTCTAAAGACAAGATAATTTATTCGTATCAAACTCAACTAGCTCATTATGCTAGTTAAATGTATGCCCTTTAAAGATTGACCACCAAAAGTACGTACTTGCTTTTGCACTTGGGGTTGATCGGGTACGGTTGTGTGGCCAATGAACCTTGTGTGAGTATGAGTGGTGCTATAAAAAACAATTGTGTGTACTACATGCTGCTATAAAAAACAATTGAGTGTACTACACTATGGAAAATTCAATAGTCTTAGTAGTGAAAGCTCACCATATATCATACCTAGGGTTGTAGATCTAGACTAGATTTTTTTTTGGTCCGGTTTGGAACCCTGTGATATGGGTGAACCTGGGCAATTATCCACCTGGATTGGATCCGGGAAAGTAGAATCTCATTCTACCCAGGTAGACTTGGGTACGGAAACCAGATTGGGTATGTGGATACTAGGTATTGATCCGGTAATCGCATCTTTTTTTTTTTTAAATGTTCGGCTACCATGTTTTGCATGTTATCGGATTAAAACCCATGTCTTCTTAAGTCTTGACACCCAAATTTCCTAAGTCTCTCTCTCTCTCTCTCTCTCTCTCTATATATATATATATATGTCACCAAAATCCTAAGTTAGATCATTCTGAGCTGTTGTCGTGAGCCGATGTCGCCGCTGGTTGTCATCACAAAGAAAGTCTTCAATATGGTTCTCTCTCTCTCTTCTCGATATGGTACCCTTTTTTGTTCAATCTTTGTGTCATCGAAACCCTAACTCATTCTAAGCTGCCGTTGTTATTGGTTGCTGTCATAGAGAAAGTCGTTGGTATGGTTCTCTCTCTCTACTTCTGTCTCTAAGCTTGAATTGTTGTATTGACTAGTTTTTCTTTCAACTCTGTCGATATGGTACACTTTTTTGTTCAATCTCTGTCACCGAAACCCTAACTCATTCTTCTTTTCTTTTTCCCTTCGTTTTGGTTTCGATTTGGATCTGTAGTTTCTTTTCCTAAACTCTAGCCTATTTGTTTCAAATATTTTCTTACTATTTATTACCCCCGTAAAAAAAAAAAAATGCTACTAAAACCAATTTTTTTGGTTTTTTTTTTTATAAGAAATAGACTTCATTTCATCTATAAAGGAAGTTACAACTGTGACTAGTCAATAAAGAGAAAAACTCCGAATACAAGCCAAACTACATATCTGTTGTACGCCTCTCCACACACAAATTTCTTTATGACGAGTATTGTCTTAACTTCAAAACTCTCATAAGAGAGTATCAGTCTATGTATAAAACAGAGATAAAAAACCAACCCCCACCTCCAAAGGAGGAGGAGGAGACAACCACCCCATCCTCTAAAAGAGGAGGGGTTCCCTTGCTATGGACATAAGTCCAATAACCTATTCCTTTATTAATAAACACAAATAGAGAAACACAAACACTAAGAAAACACTGTAAAAATGAAGAAAGCAGAGCACAAAGAGGTTGCAGGAGCACGTGCAGGACATGCGCCAGTCGAGGAAGAAATCGGGTAGACTATCATGGAGGAGGCGGAGGTGCTGGATAGCGGCGCAACGCGTGGCGCCAAGAAAAGAAACTGCACGGAGGCGCATGGCGGCCATGCGCAAACTTGAAACTGGGCATGAAGGATATGTGCCGCTCCTTTAGACACCGCCTTCGGTAGGCTGATAGATCCGCAATCTCTGAATCCCCCTGTGGGGCACGTGGTGTCCTCCAACCACCGGAAAGTCTCCGAACGACACTCCTACCTTATTTGGCCGGTAAAACCAAAAAAGTAAAAAAATAACAAAAAACAGAGAAAGGACTGGGCTGAGAGGAAGGAGAAGGAAAGAGGGAGGGGGAGGAGCCAAAGCTCCTACCCCCCTGATCGGTTTTTTCTGGTGAGTTTTCTAGAGAGGAAAGTTAGTTTTCTAGAGGGGAGACGACTTATTGAGAGAGAAACAATCCCACTTTTTTGGTTTTTTGTTTGTGAACTTTGTAACGCATTTGCAACTGAACTTTGTAACCAATTTGCAACTGAACTTTGTAACCTAGAACGAGAATGTAGGATTTGATGTTTGTAACGCAAGACCTGTATAAAAAATGGATTTCAAATCTTGTCTTCATTTGTAACCTAGACATCCATTTACGACAGACCCTATATTCATGTTGAACTTTGTAACCCTGACCTCCTTTTGGATATGAACTTTGTAACCAAATTTTTTTCATTGAGTCAAATTTATTCCAGACCTCCATTTGGACCTGCGTTACTTTCTTGGGTTCATCAATGATACTGAAGATTATAGGAAGTCTTGTTCAATTGAAATTGAGTTTATACTTGAATCTTTCTAGACATTTGATTTTTTTACAAGCTCAAGTCTTTCTAGGTATTGAAATCATTTTACAATGATCATATCTATGTATTTTGGCATTTTATGGTGGTGACTAATTTGATCATACAAATGAGTTGTTTGCTACTATGTACTATTATTGAGATGGGTGCTATTATACTAGGAAATATTGACTTATTAGGATTGTAAGGCCCCAATGGAAGGCCCAAACCATATGACCTATACTCTAAAGGACTAGTCAATGATACAATTAGAGTCTCGTTGGAACCTTATAAAGAGCAAGAACTTCTCCTTCCCAAGCAATATGAGATCCCATACACCACCTACCCCTATCCATATCATATGAGGTATCACAATCTACCCCCTTAAAATCCCGACATCCTTGTCGGGCTTGTCCATTGTAGGTGGCACGGCTCAAGTCCCACATTTCTGGTTGGGATAGGCTCTGATACCATTTGTAATGCCCCAATGAAAGGCCCAAACCACATGACCTATAATCTAAAAGGACTAGTCAATGATACAATTAGAGCCCCGTTGGAACCTTATAAAGAGTAAGAACTTCTCATTCCCAAGCAATATGGGATTCCATACATCACCTACCCTTATAGATATCATATGGGGGTATCACAAGGATGAGTCTTTTTTTTTTTTTTTTTTTTAAGGTCCAGAACAACTAGTAGACCTTTATAGTAGTTTCTCTATATTATAACTAATTTATTATTGCACTCTTGGTCTTGGCCTCTTTAGAATCTACCTTTTGATTCAAGATCATAGCATAGCAAATGATACACCAACAATATCAGGTATTTATAATGCATTAATCATGAATCCAATGTGCCTAATTTAATTGGCCAAAAATGGCTTGATTAGAAATATATTAGTGTCCAATGTGTTTTTCTAATATATTTAAACTTTAAGTGACATTGACTTGTTTTTCCTGTGATGCATTCAAAATTCTTTTAAATGGGATTGAACTTCTCTAAGATTAGCAGTTGAGGAAATTTAAAGATGGTTGTATTCATGGATTTGGATCATTGCGATTAAAATCATAGATTTGTTCCTCGTAAAATTGATGTTCTAGAATGTGATGTAAAGAATGTAATATGTAGTATGCAGTGTACTGTGTGTGTATGTTGATGTCTATTATTATTTATTTATTTTTTATAAAAAATTGAATGGGCAATGCAAAGTTTAAAAATTCCTATAAAACTATTCATTATATAAAAAATAATAAGCATAAAGGCCTCTAAAAAAGCCTTTTAAAAAGTGTAAAAAAGATAGAAAACAATTAGTGTGCTTGGTGCATATTTTTTTGGATCTTGAAATTTAAGAGGGAAAAAAATGTTAAAAAGGACATTGAAAAAACCACCCTTAAAAAAACCATAAAAAATCCCAATATGTTATACCGTCGCAGATATCTACCCGCATTTAAAATTCTAGACACGGATTTGGGTATTTTCGAGTACCCGGATCAGTATCCAGATCTACAGTTCTAATGATACCTAACATATCCAGTTTCAATGACATGAATATTAAGGAGATCGCATTTTAGATTTGGGAGAAGGCAAATCCCCAAGATTGTATGAGAAAGCAGTTGCAACTCAGTTACAATACTTTCCATAGTTGTATGTCAAATACATGATATTCGAGAAACATGAAGTAGCATTGGTTGCCGGTTCAAAGTTGGTCGATGCACTTGTTTGGCGAAAGCTTTGCGAGTGTTGGGCAACCATGGAATTCAGGTACAATGGTATATATCTATATACATGTATATTAAGGAAGATAATATTTCCAGAGAAATCTTTCATGGTTGAAATCGGGAGCTTGATTTACATCTCTCTTTGGAGTCTAAAGTGTTAGTAGTTCACCCATCAAGTGGATATTAGAATTAGACATGAGACAATGTTTTTTTGTTTCAGTAAAGAGTGTTCATGTATAAGCCATATCATGTGATAAGCACTAGTGATGAGAGATTTCCAACTAAATCTATCTTAAATGTGATGTATCTACTTCTAGCTATTGTGAAAACTATTCAAGTGAGATGATTGCAAAGGTCACATTCTTTAATGAATATGATGTTTGTAGTTGTGATGTTTAGAAGTGGGCCAAGAGCCTTATGCGTTTGGGTGCTAAAGTGATTTTAGATGATCTGAGTTGATCTGTGAATAATAGTGTTTTGTAGGTCCCATTGAGATGTGTTTGAATGTATGAAATAAGTTGAGATATGTGTTTGAATGTATGAAGTAGGTTGAGATATGTTTAACTTTTTATGGAAAGTTGAAAAAATAGTAGATCCCATCAATGATTGATTTGAGATAGGTTGAGATGGGTTTGACACCCAAACATACCTTGTCAATTTTTGGTGTAGAAAGTATCGAGCCAAAATAGGAAGAATCATATGCAGCACATTCAAACCATGTAGCAAGGTCATGATCATTTCTAAGGCTCATCCAAGAGAATCTAAGGGTGGCATGATTGTATTTAGTTTGTACCTTGTTTAAAAGTATCATTTACATAATAGAGTCTTGAAAAAGTTGGTGTTTTTCTACTTTCATGTTGTGTGAAAATATATACAAGTTGGTGGATTTCTATCGGTTAAGTCGATGGTCACATGTGAGAGGGAGATTTGTGACATAACACACTGAAGTGATCTATGTCATGAGCTAATACTAATTGTCGAGCCTATGTCTTCATAATTTTTAAAGCATCCATGAATGGTGTCTCCACCGATTTTATTGAATACATCTTGTAAATATACAAAAACATATTGTAACACTCTGCCTAAAAAGCTGTTAAGACTTAGGGATTAACTCCCTTAATCCTAATTAGCATAGGATTACACTTGGTATCCTTAGTGGGCTAAGCAAAAAGGCTAAGTATGGATGGATTTAGGGGTAAACCCAAAAATGTTTTATCTTGAATCCCCAATCACTATGGATGTGATGGGCTAGGAATAAGGAAATAAACCTAAACCTATTTGGATATATAGGCCCCTCTTGAAAAGCCTTGGAGATTAAGCCCAAACATGTAGAAGGCATTAAGCCCTTGGGCCTAACTTGGTAATAGTAGAGGCCCTTGGCCCATTACTAGATAGACATACCATTTTGACACAATCTTAGTAGGCCTTTGAGACCTTGTATGAACTCTCAAATTTGGACATAAGGTCCACTCATTGACCAACACCAAAAGCCCTCATCAAAGATTTACAAAAGGCCCCTCAAGCCCAACAAGGCCCAAAAGCCTTGTCTTCCAATTTTTGGACTTCTATTTTGAAGCCATATGCATCATACCTTTGTTTTCCCTCAAGCCCATAATGTACCCCACACCATTAAGGTTTTTTTTGGACCTAAATTAAGTTTTCAACGTGAATTATGAGCATTAATCAACTTATACATGATTAGTGATCTCTAAACCATGTTTTAAACTTAATTTTCTTTTTAATTATTTCTCACCTTTTTTTTATATGAACTCTATTATTTTTAATATTGTTTTTTAATCATTCATAGACTAAATTAAAAGATTAGTCTTGATCCAACACATGTAAAATGAGCCAAAGACATGTCATTGACCAAAACACCACAATCGGCACCTTGATGCACCACTCGGTGCATTATTCCAATTTAGCCCCTAGCCCATGCCAATTTCACTCTTTCGTCAAGGGCATTTTTTCCTTTTAACCCCTCACGTTATCCCTCTTGGTTCAGTTTGGGTGTTGGTCAAAATGGCTAAAAGACAACCAAACCAAATTAATCCAACCGGTTCTATAGGAAGCCTAGTTGAGTGCCTAACCGAATGGATTGTTTGGTTGTATTTCTGCACTTAGTTGAACCCCCACCACATGCCACATTCCTTTTCCTCCAATCCCCAAGAGCCCCTCCAGTCATCATGGTGAGTTGACTCAAGCAACACCAAGTAGAGCCAAAACCAATTGGCTTTTTGTGTAAGACACCACTCAGCAACCACCCCCACTTCACCCTCTTCTTTGAGCTGCACACACATCATCACTTGGCAGCCAATCCCTCTATCTTCCACCACCTGAAAAGGGCATCAAAGAGTGTCATTATACCTATGCATTTCAGCCATGGAGATAAAACAAAGGGATGAAAAAATGAAGTGAAAATTTGTCCAAATTTTCAGACCCTTACCTAGCGACATCATGGCATGACTTCATGCCTTAGTTTTATTATAATGTTTTTCTTTCTACACCATGGCACCCTGCACCCTTAGCCTTCTTGCATCACTTGACCTTGATGAGATCATGGTAGCATAGGGCACAATTCACATCTACAAAAAGATACTCAAAATGGATTTGTGCATTCATCACCACCACCGCCCACTTCCACCACTCACAAGCCAGTCCATTGTTGTACCCCTCACCTCTCACCCCTCCATTGAACACTATAAAAACTCCCTTCACTCCCTCATTTCTCCACACCTCTTCTCCGAGCCTTCTCTTGAGATCTTGAGAGCTTCTCCTCTTGTATTGAGCCATAGAGTGAAACTGAATGAGGTTCTTGAGTGATGTTGTGTTGGGAGCTTTAAAGGGCCACAATTTTTGTAAGGATTCTTGCTTAATCTCTTGCTAAGTATTAGAATAACATGTTAGGTTTTAATTTATGGTATAAGAATGAGTCAGATTTGAAGTTTTGTTGAAATTAATTATGTTGGGTTGAATTTTTAGCCATGTCATGAGTTGGTATGATTTTATATGATTCATAAATGTCTTAGAATGATTTTGGAAGGTTTATTTTTGAAGTTAGAAGCATGCCATAGTAGACTTTAATTCTATCTTGTCTTGATCATCCATGCATACACGGGTTTTGATTAATTTATGCTTATTTTATAAAGTTTTGATTTATTTTACCTAGGCTTGAATAATGACCATTTAGAAAACCTTGTGATTGGGATAAGAATGAAAATGCCTGATTTGATTCCAGTTTTTGAAACTTTTCTTGATGCAAAAGACTAAGAGATATCATGTATGCTGAAGGGTTAGTTTAATGGTGATTAGGGTCTTGAGTCATGCTTAAGTGTTAGGATGAATTTGTATGACCTAAGCCTAAGTTTTAATTTATCCATAAAGTTATAATTTCTACTGGAACTTGATGAATTTGAGCACATGCATCCAGAGAGGTGGAATAGTTGAAATCACATCTAGGCCTTAATATAATGCATGCCATGAGTTGGGTATGATTGACATAGTTTCACTTGATTTATTAAAATTCTAAGGGCATATATGGTTTTAGAATATGAAAAATATGAGGTTTATGAAATTTGGTTAAATTTAGGGCTTATTTATAAATAGTGAAAAATTAAGGCCTTAATGAGCAGCATAAAGGCTATCCCAAGTGCAGGAGGATGTCGCGTAATAATTAGGAATAAATTCCTAAATCATCTCTTCAGGGAAAGTTACTTAAAATCAAACTAGTTTAAAATGGTGAAAATCTTCACAAGGAGAAAATAAAAATGATGGTATATGCAATGAATGGAAGAGTGCAACAAGAATGAAAAGGGCACTAGTCATAGACTAGATTCATATTTTTGGATTTTTGAGTGTCGAAATGAAATGTAAAAAAAACTAACAAATTGAAATTAACAATAAAGAAAATCAACTAAACTAAACAATATTAATTAATCTAAAAATTAAACAATAAAACAGAAATTATTTAAGTCCTAATTAAGCTTTAATCGATCTAATATGCAATGGAATTGAGAGATTAATAAAACTAATCTAGGAATTAAACTAGATTAGAAAATAATTGACAAAATACGAACTGAAAATTGAAAAATCCCAAAATCAAGATTCTAGGGTTCATCCTTGTATTCAAATCACAAATTCTCAAAATTAATCCATAGCAATTGTAATCACTGTTAAATGAAAGCTTAAAGAAAAGAGAAAAATGAATAACACGAAGTAAATAAACAGCAAATAAAATACCCAAAAGTCTAAGCCAAATATCTCAAAAATATTCCATAAACTTTAAACTGAAATTAAATAAAAAGTAGGGATTGAAAATAGCAAGTCAAATAAATGGAGATGAAGATGGTAGGCAATGGAGGCAGTGGCTGGAGCGGCAATTGGACCCTGAAAGAGTTCTTCAAAGTCTCCAATTTTGTGCTAATGATATGCTTAAATAGGATAGGAAAGAAATCCTAAAGTCTTCATATTCCCGCACACAAAATCGCTTAAATTTTAGGACTAAACTTAGTAGCTATGTATGTGCTTTAAGAGTTCGAATTTGGAAATTCTTATTAGAGACAACTTTGTAACCCTTTAAGATCTCTTTTAAATGTATCAAGAATCGTATCAATCTGATATTTGAGCAGAAAGTCATGATTAAAATACTAAAGTGTGTCAATTCTGTCTCCTAACGTATTTTGGACTCTGATCCGAATTACTCTCAAACCCCATCATTATCTCTATTTGAAGAGTCCTATACTCGTTGAAAATTCTTAGATTGTTCCAACGTCTTGCCCACTTGAAAGTCCTTTGAATTTGAAATTAGTAATAAAATAATAGAAATTAGAAATAAAATAAAATAAGAAGAATAGAATATCAAAAATATGTTGTGCATGTGAATGAACATTGTCCAATTAAATCACAAGTTATAAAATTAAGCATAAATCATTCTATTAACCAATTTAAATCACAACTTGGATTTATTCATCTAAACCATTTTTTTCATCTAAAACCAATAATAATGTAATGAAATAAATAAAATATATTAGTTCTAAATGTATAAAATATGCAATAATTCAACTCAATCAATTCTTGAGGCCTCCCTTGTAAAATCTGGAACCAAGGCCTCCCATCAACTCACACCCAAAGCCCATACGCCATGCAACTCTCACTCATGGCTTTTTTAAAGCCGAACAGGGCCCAAGGCCTTGTCTTGCATTTTCACACTTTTATTTGAAGCCCACATACACCATACCATTGGTTTCTTCAAGCCCATATCGTACCCCACGCCCCTAAAGATTTTGTTGGACCTAAATTAAGTTTTGAACTTGGGTTAAGAGCATTAATCAACTTCTATATGATTAGTGATCTCTAAAACCTTGTTTTAAGCTTAATTTCATCTTTAATTATTTCTCATCTTGGTGCACTATACCAATTCAGCCCCTAGTCCATGCCAATTTCATTCTTTCCTCAAGAGTATTTTTATCTTTTAACACCTCACATTATACCCCTTAATTCAGTTGAGTATGGGTCATTTTTACCCTAAAGAAACTAAACCAAAGAAGCCAACTGATAACATTGGTGGCCTAGTTGAAGCCAAACCAAATGGCTTGTGTTTGGTTGCAGAACATGGCTGAGCAACCATCACACGCCACCTCCCTTCTCCTCCAATCCCCAAGAGCCCCTCCAGTCATCATGGTGAACCTTGACTCAAAGCCACCCCAAATAGAGCCAAACCTGATTGGCTTTTATGCAAGATACCACTCAGCAACCACCCTCATTTCACCCTCTTCTTTGAGCTGCACACACACCATCACTTAGCAGCCAATCCTTCCATCTTCCACCACTTGAAAAGGGCATCCAAAAGTGTCATTATACCTATGCATTTCGGCCATGGAGATAAAACAAAGGGATGCAAGCAAATGAAGTGAAAATCTACCCAGATTTTTAGAACCTTACCTGGCGACATCACGACATGACTCCATGCCTTAATTTTATTTATTTTTGCTTCTTTCCTTTCCGCACCATGGCAGCCCTGCATCCTTAGCCTCATTGCAGCACCTAACAATGAGGAGATCATGGTAGCATAGGGCATTATTCACATATGCACAAGGATGACACAAAGCTGGAAGTTTCAGTCATCACCACCACCCCCCACTTCACCAATCACAAGGCTCTCCTCCAGCCAAGGTCGGCGACCCCCTCCCCACTTGAAGCCTATAAGAATCCCCTCCACTCCCTCATTTCTCCACATCTCTTCTCCAAGCTTTCTCTTGAGATCTTGAGAGCTTCACCTCCCATAGTAAGCCATAGAGAGAAACTGAGTGAGGTCATGAGTGTTCCTGAAGTGAGTGAGTTTGAGAGCTTTTGGGGCCACGATTTTTGTAAGCATTATTACTTAATATCTTGCTAAGTATTATTACAACATGTTAGGTTTTAATTTATGCCATAAAAATGAATTTTGATTGAGTTAAATAGGGTTTAGCATGCTAAATTCAAAACTGGGTCAACTTTGAAGTTTTGTTCAAATTAATTATCTTGGGATGAATTTTTAGCCATGGCAAGAGTTGGTATGATTTTATGTGATTTATTAATTTCTTAGAATGATTTTTGTAGGTTTAAATTTGAGGTTGAAAACATGCCATGATAGTTTTAATTCTATCATGTGTTGATGATTCAAGCATGCATGATTTTGATTAATTTATGCTTAAGTTATGAAGTTTTGAATTATTTTACTTAGGCTTGAAATATGAGCATTTAGAAAACCTTGTGATTGGGATAAGAAGGTAAATGCATGATTTAATTCTAGTTTTTAAAACTTTTCTTGATGAAAAAGACTAAGAGATACCATGTATGCTTAAGGACTAGTTTAATATATATTAAGGTTTTTAGCCATGATTAAGCGTTGGGATGAACATTTTCACCCAAGATTAAGCTTTTAACATTTCATTGGGGATTATAGTAATTATTTTCAGTTAAAGAAATTGAATATGCATGCATTTATAAGGGTCAATAGTTAAAATTACACTTAGGCATCAACTATAGTGCATGCCACGGGTTGAGTATATTTGGAATAGTTCCACTTTGATGAATTATAAGGGAATATATGGTTTTAGAATATGGAAAATATGAGGTTTTGTTAAATTTGGGGCTTATTTGCTAATAGTGAAAAATTAGGGCCGTAGTGGGTAATTTTTGAAAGTTTAGGATATTTTTGTTAATAGCTTTTTTTGAAACCTTTAGATAATGAATATCTTCTGTAATAGTCCAAATCTTAACTTAGTACAACTTTGATTACAACCGCTACAATTTTTACAAACTTAAGTAGTTTGTAAGTTGGCCTCTAACTTACACCTCGATAAGTTATTTATGATTTATTGATAACTGTCACATTTATATTATAATTGTCATTTTGAGCATGAAAAAACATGTTCTTTGATACATTGAGTACATGACTACTTGTCTACATGACATGTGACATTTTCACCGTTTTTAGCATATTGCATATAAATGTCATTTTTATATGAAAGCTCGCTACATATGTACATGGCATGAACTATGTTTTTCAAGCATAGCATGAAAATGATTCTTGTCACAACCCCAAAGGCTAGGATGGGGGAACTATCCTAGCGAAAATCCTTAGTCCCCTTTAGAGTGATAAAAAATGGAGTGGTAACCTAAGGGTTGACGAAGACAGTCAACGCGTTTCGAATGGGTTCTTTTTAAAGAATGCTAGAGCGAAGTCAAATGTTATGACTCCTCAGGCTAGTGGGTGTACATGCTATGATGTTATGATGACGTTATGTTATGTTACCAATGTATTGATAACAAGTCTGCAAAAAACGTAGTTTCAACACGAGTTGTACTACAGTCACCAGCAGGTACTCATAGTGCATATGGGGGGAACGATGACTATACCATACGTTATGATGTTAATGTTATGATTAAATATGAATTGCTAATAATGATGAAATGTTATGATGAAGTATATTTTTTTGACAATTGAAGTGAAAAATGTTCTTTATAAGAAAATGTGTGTCACTTTTTCTGAAAATGTTGAGAAATTTGAATGGGAGACTGTAACACACCACTTCCCAAAAAGACATTTTAGAATTTTCGGGGAGCCAATGCGCTACAACTAAACTTGAACTTAAAAACTTTTCTTTTTAACAACGCGTTAGATGCGAAAGGTTGCATAAATAAAACAAACTTTAATGATTACTTAAAATCCAAAATAGAGTCTGCGAAAGCACTTATTTTAAAAAAAAAAAAATACGAAAGTCTCATGTGCTTGTCAAAATAATTTATTTAACCATTAAACCATAAAATTAATCATAGCATAATTTGTCTAGGCATCTGCCTCGCCTCCCAGGGTCAAGTCTTGTCTTGCAGTCTCATCCTCATAAATGTCATCACTTGGGGTGGTTTAAAAACATAAAAATATATAAAAAATGAGTCGAATACTCAATAAGCAACACATCATACAATAAACATAATGAACATAAGGTTTCTTGAAAAATGTGCATACTCATAAATATATACATAAATAACATGAACATGAACATGAATTTATCTTTCACTTATCATAGGCCGTTACTCAAAGTTGACCCCCGTGAGTTAGGGTTTGCAAATCTATGTAGATTCTGATCCCGCCCGTGGCCGTGGGTTGTGGAATCCATATATAAGGGAGACATACTGGGTGCACAACCAGCATGGATGACCTGACAATGAAATATGCCAATAACATAGGTACCGTTTTCATATCATAACATAGGCCGTTACATATCTTATCATTCATTCTTCATCATAATCATACTTGCATACTTGTCATATCGTATATTTCAAAAGAAATCGCATGCATACTTGTCATATCATATCAGAGATTTCGAATGAAATCGCATTCTTTTATAAATGTCGTGATACATATTTCCTCACATAAAATCATGATTTTTCATAAATATTTTGATGCATAAATCTTCACATAAAATCATGCATGGCTTTTTATAAATTATTTTCATGCAAAACTCGCACATAAAATCATGATCTTTCATAAATCTTTTAATGCATAACTTCTTTCATAAAATCAAGAATTTAATGCATAAATCTTCACATAAAATCAAGGATTTTCATAAATATAACATGACTGGGGTACGTAAAAAGGGGCTTCCAATGGAGGGCATACGTGCATAATATTTTCATAAAAGACATGCCGTTTAACGTACATACGTGTAAGGGTATGATCATGCTACTTACCATGTAGCGCTAATCCACTATTTTCGGCATGTAATCGGTCGCCTATAAAAATAAACACCTAATTTGCATAAATTTCTAATTAAACATGTAATTTTATTTAAAACCTAACTACTAAAATAGTCTATATTTACTAAACCTAAATTCTTCCTAACATTAAAATATTCTCACCTGTTAATCCTAAATAGGCATGGGTATTTTTGGGAAAACAACATAATGGGCATGGGCATTTTGGGAAAGTCTGATACAAAACACATAAAAAGGGAAACAAGGTAGCTTACAGAAAGTGAAAAAAATAGTTTATCGGAGTGGAGGGTGGTACGATGCTCACCGAGAGAGGAAGAAGGCAACTGCGATGGTGGGTCTGGTGGTTGGCCAAGGTTCTCGATGGCTAGGAGTGGTTGGCATCGTGCTAGGCTTCTCTAGGTAGTGGTGCTGCACAAGAGAGAGTGAGAGTTTAGAGAGAGTTTACGGGATGAATGAGAGGGAGAGGACTTACGTATGGTGGTCCGGGGTGTAGTGTAGCCAAGCTGCGGCTGTGTGGTGAGGACGTTTCAGCAAGGAGCGACAACTGACAAGGTGGAAACTTGGCTCTACAGTGGGCTTTGAAATTGCTCTGTTTTGATGGAGCAAAAATAGAGGTCCTTTGGCATTGGTGAGGTTGTGTTTCTATGTTGAATGGCTGAGGAGTATGGGTTAACGGATGGGGTTGGTGGCTTGTGGTGGCATTGCTGTGAGAGTGGGTGGCAGTGGTGTATGGAAGGAGGCCTAGTTTTCTGCTTTATGTGGGACTGGGCAGTGTTAATGCACGGGTTTCCATGGTAGTTCACGGCAGAGGGAGGAGCGACTTGGAGGAAGAGGCTCACAACAGAGGGAGGCTATCTGCTCGTGGCTTATGGGGTGTGGTGGTTCATTCGAGGTAAGTGGTCTGGCGAACGGGTTGAGCGTTTAGTGTGTTCATGAAAGGTGCTCTGCATGTGTGAGTGTATTTTGATGTTGTTGCAGTGGACTATGATTTTCATGCAGGAGGGCTAAACATATTTATAGACCTAGCTAGTTGAGAACCAAAAGGAAAACCCTAGAAGTGATACACGTGCTTACGGAGGTAACGGTTACAATAAAGTCATGCATGTAGTGATAGACGGATAAGGAGCAGGGTCTAAACCGTATATACATATATATATATAGATGATAGAGAACGTTTAATGGAAGTAGATTGCATCATGTTTTGTGGTTGTAATGGAACACTCAGGGTGGCAAATAAATGAAGCACAAATTCTTTTTTGGTGGGAGAATTGGTCTGGACTAGGCATTTTGGGCAGGCATGTATGAATTATAGATCAACCAAAATTAATATTGCGGGAAATAATTATAGGAACAGAGTGGCATGAAGAACGGGTCACGAAGATGATAGGTAGAGAGAAGGCTCGATATATTTGTTTGAAGGTGAAGTTGGGTAGGCTGGAGTTGGAAGATAAGGTATATTGGAAGCCTTCAAACAATTGGAATGTCACTGTTAAAGCTGGATGGGAGTTGTACAGAACAAAAAATGAGCAAGTTAGGTGGGCAAATGCTGTTTGGGATCTTGGTATTCCTCTCAGAATTTCTTTTGTATGCTGGAAAGGATTACAAGGGGCTTTGAGTGTAGATACCAATATTCAACGGTTGGGTATTTCCTTATGTTCGGCGTATGTATGTTGTGAGAAGCCGAGGATTGAAACGATGGATCACATATTGGGAGAGGGAGATTTTGCAATGCAGCTATAGAGAAAGGCTTCGGACATGTTGGGAGTTGAATTTGACCAGCAGCAAAGCTGGAGAGAAGGGTTGTGGAATTGGGTTTCTAAAGGAAGAAGGTCGTCGCAGATAGAACATTTAAGAGGTATAAATCCAGTTTTTATTATATGGATTCTTTGGATTCGGCGGTGTAGATCACGCATAGAGGATAGAAAGATGTCAATCCAAGCGTGTTGGGAGCATATTCTGTTTTGGTTTTGGAATATATCTATTAAAATGAGAAGAAAGAAAAGATTAAATATTGCACATGTTGATATCCTTCAGAGGTGCCAGATTGTTATTGTAGAGGTGCATAGTCATATCCATAGGATTTAATTTACAGTTACATTGTGGTCAGCTGAGGTTTACGTTTATGTTAATTGAGTTTTACGTTTTACATTTATGTTGATTTGCATTCACGCTACCTTCACGTTGGTGAGTGGCATTTTACGTCATGATTGATTCAAGTTCACGTCTTTGACGGCTTCACGTTGATTTACATTTGGATTGTGGTTTGTTTTGTTTTTTTTTTTTTTTTTTTTGCTTAGGCTTGTTAGAATTTATTTTGGATTTGGATTATTTTGACATTGGTTTTTGGGTTAGTTTATAGCATTTTATCCTGTAAGCCACCAAGTGTAATGATGTTACCACGGTTTTCCTCTACCATAAGTGAGGGGTTATTAATAAACTTGGGACGGGGCTACTATGTGTGTGGCTACCAAAAAAAAAAGAACGTTTAAAAAAAATAAATCCTAGGGAAAGAGACGTGTATGGTTGTGGTTAATAGAGAAAATTCGTTAGGAGTTTTATTATGAAAAGGAAAGTACAATGGTAATAGTATTTGGAGTCTAACACTCATGAGCTTGGAGTAAAAAAAAAATATAATAATAATAATAATAATAATAATAATAATAATAATAATAATAATAATAATAATAATAATAATAATAATAATAATGAAGCCTTACCTCTAGGTTTAAATAAAAAAAATAATCTATCTGATAAATTCTTTTATGGGCTTTAACTCATTCATTGAGCCTAATAAAATTATCCATAATTTATCCCTAAAAATATAGGATTGGGTTATTACAATCTCCTCTCTTTATAAAAATTCTGTCCTCGGAATTTTCTAGGCCTCAACAACCAACGTACTTATTCTCGACATTCTTTTGTTGTCTTTATTCTAAATCCTTGATCAATTTGTCGAGCCTATTATTTATTCCCAGACTTTTAATCCATCGATATTTATCTTAACACTGGTATATTCTTCAAAAAACGTAAACCTCGATATCGCGTTCTATTACCAGCCTAATAATAATTTCCCTAGATGATTATCTCAATTCCTCATAAGAGTAATTAAATTTTCCACATAAAATAATAAAACTCTCTACATGCAATAGTAACCTCTAATAAATCGTAACCTATGACTCCAAAGTTCAGATCCTAACTCCTATAATTCATGCTGAGATAGAATTTCGTTACCTATAGTACATAAAATATTTCCAATAGTCATCAAGAATACCACAATCTACATACCTAATTGTAACTCCCCAAACCCGGGTGGCTTGGAGAATTACTACTTGTCACTTATAAATATGTTTCCCAACACAACTTAAACAAATCTCCAAAAACTTTATTAGCAAAATTCAATCTCATGTCTTCTAAATAAACACCTTGAAAACTACACAAAGTCATTACTGCAACAAAATAAACTAAGGAGTCCACAATCTCCCGGTAGTCATAACAAACCAAACTAATAATTTCATAAGTCTTACTAAACCAAAGATATAATTAAATCTAAGAGACATTAAATCTAAAAGACAATAGAATTCCTTCTTTTAACATCCTCTCCTCAGCTTAATTATGCTCACCATTCTAATCCAGGTCCTGAGTTGGACTCTCCACATCATCCGAAAATATTATAAAGATAAGGGGGTGAGTTATCAACAACTCAGTAAGCAGAGGACATATGCTAGCATGCAAACATGAGTATTTACAAAGTACTGCATGCAGAACAAAAATATTTTTCAAAGTTATCATTCAGAAAAAACATATTTTTCAAAAGTAACAGAGCGATGGTTTTAAGACAAGTAAAACCCGTAGTACTTTGGCATAACATAACCTGAGCATCATCATCACATCGAAACAGAGCATCTTACAGAGTAGAGACCATGTTTCACCCCTGTGGTAGGGTTGTGCTATCCCCGGTGGCCAAACCGGGCAGAGACAAAGGTGAAATCTTTCCCATATTCTTCTTGGAGCCCCGAGTGTGCACACAAGAAAGACCACAATAAAACCACTTTGTTTCCAAACTGGATGCACTCAGAGACAGAGAAGTTGGTACCAACCCAAACAAAGCAGAGACAGAGTCAGATACAAAATCAGTACACCATGCCAAAGGTTTTCAGATGCCATATCAAAACAGAACACAGTACCAAAACATAACCAGGTCATTCTTACATAGTGAAAACAAAAGTCGAAACATCTTTCTAAATAATGCACAATTTTTCAGAATTCTCAAATATCACTCTTTTTCAGATTTCAGAGATATCATAACAAAATTTAGCTCATGTCTACACAATGCATGTCAGAAAATATTTTTCCTTTTCCACATAGATTTCATGAGTATGCAAATAAACGATTGAGGTTGGTTTTGTTTTCCCAAATTCTCATTTCATCACAAAATATGCATAGGAATCCGCTTACCTGACTCCTGCAGCGTATTATCTATGCCTTGAATTCGACCTCTAAAAATCTCGTCACCTATTGATAGAAAATAAATATACACTGTGTGTTAAAAGACAATTGACACAACTTCTATCTAAATAATTAAAACCCATAATCCCAAACCATATTATAGCAAAACAACTCACTAAAACAACCATATAATAATCTAGACAGTCTGCACTTCAACCCAAAATACCATATACTAATTTTGATATTGACCTATACACCCACCAAAGTCAACGTCAAACACAAATAATCAAAATATCAACCCCACTTCAATGGCCCCTAACTCCAAGCAATCACTAACAATTCAACCAAAACAACAATATTGTAACTCCAAATAGTTTAACCTCCACTCCAACAGTCGTATAAAAATCCGAATAGTACAAAAACAACCACTACTTAATCCCGAGTATCTATTTGGTTTACTGCACGTCCAACCCAAAGTAATCCAAAACTCCAAGACCATTCCAACACAAGGTGTTTGCTTACACACAAAAATGCCAGAGAATTCACGAACTACATATTTCAAATATTTTATTGGAGTGAAATAAACTGACTTGAAGTGAAAGTGTGTGTGCATAAGAAACCGAGAATGAGAATGGCCTACCCGTGAAAGCTAACTTCTCCAGTGATGGCTTCACCGGTTACACGGAAAATAAATTCGGGGACCCACGAAAATGCAACAGCAAAAACCACAAAGCAAAAACAAATATGCAAGTGATGAGAAAGAGAGGGTCGGCTGAGAGGGTTGTAGTTCAGTCTTAAATGTCGAATAAAAGAGAGGGAGAAAGAGATACCTGTAGGCAAAAGATTACCAAGTGGAAGAGGAAGAGCCGCGTCTGAAGAGAAAATACCAATTGCAGAAAATAGAGGTACGTGAGAGAGAGAGGGACATTAATCTGCAGAATTGGAGGGATGCGATAGAGTGAGAACCGATTTTGAGGGAAAGGAAAATGGAGGAAATTTAGGGCATGAGATTCGAACTCATGAAACAGAACCAATGAAAACAAGAGATGGAAACGGGAAGGGAAGTGGGTAACATGAGAGAGAGACATAGGGGAAACCAGAAACCGAAAGAGAGAGAAAAGAGGGAGAAAGAATCCAGGAAGAAAAGGTTGAGGAAGGAGGGAAACTTACCCCAAAACGACGTTGTTTCGCACTCCTCCAAGGAAAGGGCTAGGCCTTTGCGCATGATTTGGGCATCACAAACACTGGGCCCTACACTAATATTCCAACAATAATCAAAATTTCTAGTTAAGGAAAATAGTTACATGTGGTCCCATTGACGAGTGAGTTCGTGTCATACAACTGTGCCAAGGAGAAGACTCGAGCTGGTGCCATATTCCTTTGTCTGTCTCTTGTAGCTTGAGTAGTAGATATGTTCTTCCCAGGGCAGTCTCAAAGATGATGTCCTTCCTTCCCACACTTGAAACATGTTCCGGTCCCCATCAAACATTTCCCAGCATGCCTTTTACTACACTTCTCACACATGGGGAGCCATCCTTATCTAGCCCTATTGTGGCCATTGTCCATTATCCTGAAAAGGCCTTTTATCCTTATGTGATGCTAGTTGGAGTTGATGCTGGTGCAGTCGATACTTTCTTGAATGTCTTTTTCAGCAATGGTAGCACTGGTGACCAGCTCCGTGAAACTTAGAATCCCAAGAGTACGTATACACTCCCTAATCCTACGATTTAGACTGTGCTCAAAATTTTCAACTTTCTTTTCCTCATCTAGAATCAAGTACTTGGCAAAATGGGACAATTCCAAGAATTTGGTAGCGTATTGGCCTACCGTCATCGTTCCCTAGGTAAGATCTACAAACTGACGGGCCCTAGACTCACGAAGAGTTTAAGGAAAGAATTGCTAGAAAAATATCTTCTTAAAACACTCCCATGTGATAGGGACTTCATCTCCTAGTTCCATCTGCAAGAATGCCTGTGTTGACTTACACCACTTGTTTGCCGCATCTGTTAAGTTGAAAGTAGCATAAGTCACCTTCTAATCGTCCGTGCAATAAAGTGCCTCAAAGATCTACTCCAATCATTCAATCCAGCTCTCCGCATCCATGGCATTTGATCTGCAATTGAAAGTAGGTGGGTGCTGGCAGGAGAACTGTTCTAATGTGCATCCTACCTGTGGGGTTCTACCTATGACCATGTCACCACTGACCATCCTTTGAAAGAAACGTGTCGCTGCAGCAACGAGTACTTTTGAATTCTCATCTTGTATGGTGTTGTTCTCAGAGTGGGGTGCACGTGGTCTTCTTCCACGAGGTGCCATTCTAACATACATGTTTTACCAATGTCAATCAAAATGAATTTAAATACTAAAAGCAAAATTTATAACATGCTTACTACAGGACAGAACTTTCCTTGGGGCAACATTGGCCTAAACATTAATTTCCTTCCTTTTTCTATTTTCCAAAACTTCTCTGTTTTTTTTATAAAAAAAAATTCTTTGCAAAATGTTTTTCTCTCTTTATTTTGAAAAGTCCACAGAATCTTTCGACCTAGGCTCTGATACCAACTGTAACACCCCACTTCCTAAAAAGACATTTTAGAATTTTCGGGGAGCTAGTGTGCTACTACTAAACTTGAACTTAAAAACTTTTATTTTAACAACGTGCCAGATGCGAAAGTTTCCATAAATAAAATCCAAAATAGAGTCTGCGGAAATACTTATTTAAAAAAAAATACGGAAGTCTCATGTGCTTATCAAAATAATTTATTTAAACCTTAAACCATAAAAATAATCATAGCAAAATTTGTCTAGGCCTCTACCTCGCCTCCTGAGGTCAAGTCATGTTATGCAATCTCATCTTTATAAATGTCATGACTTTGGGTGGTTTAAAAACATAAAAATATATAAAAAATGAGTCGAATACTCAATAAGCAACACATCATATAGTGAACATAATAAACATAAGGTTTCTTGAAAAATGTGCATACTCATAAATACATACGTAAATAACATGAAGTTAGAACAAATGTGCATACTCATAAATGAGTTGAAGACCACGCGCACCCCACTCTGAGAACAATACCGTTCAAGATGAGAATTTAGAAGTACTCGCTACTGTAGCGACATGTTTCTTTCAAAGGATGATCAATGGTGATATGGTCTTAGGTAGAACTCCCACCAACACCCACCTACTTTCGATGGCAAATCAATTGCCATGGATGTAGAAAGCTGGATCGAATGATTGGAGTAGATCTTTGAGGCACTTTATTGCACGGACAATTAGAAGGTGACTTATGCTGCTTTCAACTTAATAGATGCGGCAAACAAGTGGTGGAAGTCAACACAGGCAATCTTGCTGATGGAACTAGGAGATGGAATCCCTATCACATGGGAGTGTTTAAGAAGATATTTTTGGAGCGTTTCTTTCCTCAGACTGTTCGTGAGTCTAGGCCCTTCAGTATGTAGATCTTACCCAGGGAACAATGACGATAGACCAATACGCTACCAAATTCATGGAATTGTCCCGTTTCGCGAATTACTTAATTCCAGATGAGGAAAAGAAAGCTGAAAAATTTGAGTGCGGTCTAAATCGCAAGATTAGGGAGTGTGTACGTACTCTCAGGATTCAGAGTTTCAAGGAGCTGGTCACTCGTGCTACCATTGCTGAAGAAGACATTCAAGAAAGTATCGATTGTAATAATCAAAGGAAGCGATATATAGCAGCAGTAACAACTCCAACCAGCATCACATAGGGATAAGAGGCCTTTTCAGGATAATGGACAATGGCCACAACAGGGCCAGATAGGATGGCTCCCCATGTTTGAGAAGTGTAGTAAGAGGCATGCAGGGAAATGTTTGATGGAGATCTGAACATGTTTCAAGTGTGGGAAGTAAGGACATCATTGTCGAGACTGTCCTAGGAAGAACATAGCTACTACTCAAGCTACAAGAGAGTAGTAGCTATGTTCTGATGAAGTATGAAATCTATGATATGACAAGTATGCAAGGTCGTGCATGCTGGTAGTACCCAGTATGTCTTTCTTATATATGGATTCCACAACCCACGGCCATGGGCAAAATTAGAATCTACTTAGATTCGCTAACCCTAACTCACAGGGGTCAACAATGGGTAACGACCTATGATAACTGAATGATAAATTTATGTTTATGTTCACGTTTTTTACGTATGTATTTATGAGTATGCACATTTTTCAAGAAACCTTATGTTTATTATGTTTACTATATGATGTGTTTCTTATTGAGTATTCAACTCATTTTTTGTATATTTTTATGTTTTAAACCATCCCAGGTGATGACATTTATAAGAATGAGACTGCAGGACATGACTTGACCCCTGGAGGCGAGGAAGAGGCCAAGACAAATTATGCTATGATTAATTTTATGGCTTAAGGTTTAAATAAATTATTTTGATAAGCACATGAGACTTTCGTATTTTTTTTATAAGTGCTTCCGCAGATTATATTTTGGATTTTAAGAATTTATTAAAATTTGTTTTATTTATGAAAATCTTTTGCATTTGGCGCGTTATTAAAAAGAAAAGCTTTTAAGTTCAAGTTTAGTAGTAGCACACTGGCTCCCAAAAAATTTTAAAATGTCTTTTATTGGGGAGCGAGGTGTTACAGAGAGATATAGTGATTTTGTCTACATTGCGCGCATTTCAGATTTATCATCTATCATGCATAATTTATCTTTGTGCACTGTTGTTGCTTAACTTACTGAGATTTCAAGTAAAATCTCACTCCTTGTATACCCACAATCATTTCACTAGGAATTATAGAAGTTGTGTTAGGAGCCGACAAGGACGGATCAGATGGATGAGTGGACTCGATTGATTCAAGAGGAACTAGATCTTGACAAAAGATTAGACCTCATCTTGATGTTTATAGCCCTAACCCTTTGTGCATTAGAGCGCATGAAGCAATTGATTTAACCATGGAGACGTATTATCAAGAATAATAAGATTATGGTACCTTTTGATTTCAACTTATGATGGTTATGAATGACATTGAGACGTTTTAGTTTATTCTAGCATAAGTTTTATTTAGTCACCCTTGTTCCGTTGCGATTATTGCATACTGCTAGATGCATTTATAGGATGCATTGAGTATTAATTGTCATGAACGGGGGTATGTAACCTTGTGTTATATGTCTCGACAGTCTAAGTCTTCATTCCGTCCCAAACGGAGGTTAGGGCATCATAAAATCTAGTCTAAGAAACCGGAATAAAATTCGTTACTAAAATAAACATTACCATAAATGAAAATTAACCATAAAATGAAAGAATTAACTAAAAGTGACGATTTGAAAGGAAAAATGGCTGATTTTGGGGTCGACAAGGGGCCCACCAAGCAGTGGGTTGTGACCACAACATGTGCGTTGAAGAAAGCTTTCCAGATTGGGGTCATATGCGTGATTTTGACACCTATAGTTAAAGTTATGGGTGAAATACTGATATCTTCACTTCCCCTCTCCCAACGGAGGAATAAGTCGTTCCTCTCCCAAACCCGAAGAATACCGCTTCCTTCCCAAATCTACTGCTTCTCTCCCAAATCCTAGGAATACTTATATATTCCTGTCGGTTTAGAGCCGATCTACCTTTTCAAGGTAGTCCAGAGCTTTTAACGTCATATCCGTTAGCTGAGCCTCATCAGAGTAGGATTTCCCTGCATCAGAAAGTTAATGTTTTTGGTTGAATGGGTTGGTGTTGGCAGTTCTTGTCTTGTGATGAACTTTGCATGTTTTATCAAGTTTTTTATGAAATGTTGGGTAGATCTTGATAGGATAAAGTGTTAACATGTTTATATGCAAATTTATGGTATGATTCAAGCATATGAGATTTTAAAAAGAGTTCTGCATGATGTCCAAAGTGTTAGAAATCGATTGACTCAAAAGAGTTTCTATTTTGGCTTAGTTTCTGATTTTGGTTCTAAGAACTTGACTTGTGGCTTTGATTTTCGTATATATTGTTCTTAAGGCTTGCTCTATGGATTAAGAGTTTACTTTTGAAATGTTATGGTTTAGATTTTTGTTGGAATGATGGTAAACATGCAAGAGTTTGTTTTAAACTCAATGTAAAGGCTCGCTAGTTTGATCATATGTGTTGATGAAATTGTTGCCATGACATGCAAGGTTTAATGCTTAGATCAAGTTAGAACTTGAATTTGAGGTATATGATTATGTTACTTGAAGATTTATTGCATAAAAACCAAGGATCTAGTCACATTGTTTCAAGTCCAAAGCATGCTATACTCAGTTTCATGGTTTTTATGCAAACCGTTGTTCTAAGTCGTACTTTGTGATATTTGGTTGTTTAGTCAAGCATGATATCACTTAGCTTTGAAGGATGAACATGTTAGGAAAGTATTTATAGACATTGGGAGTCAATGGAGTTGATTGAAAAGTATTAGACCAAGAACATCAAGAGTTGGTTCTATTTGACCTTGTCTTGATGGTTTGGCATTTTTTATGATGTGGTGAGTTTAGGCTTTTACAAAACATGTAAATTATATAACTAAGGATGTAATCTTTTAGAGTTATTAAATTTAGTTTAAGCATGTTAGTATGTTGAATGGTCAAGAAGCAACAAAATCATCATTTTTGCCTAATGGTGAATCGGTCAAGAGAGAGTTGGCATAGTTGTGATTAGTTTTTAATTTTTTGAGTTCATATTTGGATTTAGAATGAAATGTGCCTGAAGAATATAAACTTTGATAAGTTTTGGAGTTTGTTCGAAATATCTCTTTTTTAGGGGTAAATTTGTAATTCCCACAAGTAGAGGGTTGACTTTGCAAATTTAGTCCTAAGTTAGTAAGTTTTATTTTTATAAGATTTTAGTAAGATTTTATAAGATTTTTATAAGTTTTATTTTAGTAGAGGGTTGACTTTGCAAACCTTTATTTCATGCTCTTTTTACGCTCGCTTTACGTTACGCTATGATTCTGTAAGTTAGCTTCTAACTTACTCTAGGTATATTTATGTATGTACATTGGTAAAACTTATATTTTTTTTACGCATGTCATTTATGCTTATTGTAATTGTTATAATATACCATTCCATGTCATCAATTATCTGTTATGCATTTATCTGTTACACAAATGCCATGTCATCTATTACTCTTACACGATTATGTATTACATGCTTATCTATTACTTGAATGCCATGTCACTGTCACATGTCACAAATGCCTTATCATATGTTACATGAGTATGTCATGACGTAGGTCTAAGTCATACATGGGTCTTTTATTTATCATGACCCCAAGTATTATGATGGAGAATTTTCAAAGTGGAACTCATTTGTGCACACTAGAATGTTTAAATTGAATGTGGAATCTCCTGTGTTGATGAAGTGCAGTCAACTGGTTTTGAATGGGACCTAAGTAACTGGTTACCAAAGCGAAGTCAAGCACTTAACGATGGTGGTGCCAACTACATGTTTAACAGTTTTATCAATTCAATTATCATGACGTACTTATAACTGGCATAGATGCCTGTGATGTGATGCGATATTGGCAGGAGCACACTATCATTGGGGAGTCATGGAGCATCCACAGTTCACGTAAACAAACATTTATATGTAACAAGGTCATGTTCATGTCAAGTCATGCCTACGTATACTATTAGAAGTTTAGGAGTTTACTTGTTGAGATTTGTAAAATCTCACTTGGTAGTCCAAACTACCCTTCCCCACGAAATGGTAGATGATGTGTCAGTGGAGCAGGGATCAGGACTCGACCAGCTTGATGAGGTTGAGTAGGTTTCTTGAGGAGTTGATGGAGTCGGTGCTACAACTTTTGGGTTCAATTTTGTGCTTATAGCCGAACTGCTTGAACGGCTTGGTGTTTAGTGTAGTAGTCTTATTTTTTGTCTATACTTATGGAGTGCAGTCTTCAATACTTATTTGGATTCAGACTTATTGTATGACTTTGGCTATGTAATTATTTATGATGTCATGATTATGTTTTGGGATATAGCCTTCTGGTACTTGTGTATTGAGAAAATAAATTATTTGCTGTGAATACTGCATACTGTTTTATGAATGCTAGGTGCACTACGTCTTTAGTTGTCATGAATGAGGTTTATTGTGCCCTTGTGTTGCATGTCCCGATGTTTGAAGTTTCGTCAAATCCTAAGCAGAGTATTGGGGTAGCACAATGTCTCTTTGGGAAGAGAGATCAGAGCGGAACATCCAAGGAAGTGGTTACGTGCGTTTGTATAGCATGAATGTAAGTGTATATATGCAGGTTGGTTACTTGATGCTTTGTTGTTGTACTGACCTTTTGAGGTTCGTAAGCATGTCTTATGCATGCTGTTTTTAGGGGAGGGTGTTGTTCCAATCTAGCAGTATAGAATATATGAAGATATATTGTAATGTGTATTACTCAAGTATGGATGTGTAAAGCATGTACCTTATCCAACAATTGCCATCTATGTATATAAGGCATTTGCTGGATAATGGTTTTGTGTGATTAACATCCATAGGAAGACATGAATTGCTATTTATTTTGTACTTTGATAGAACAAGCTAGTGTAATATATCCTAGAACTATGAATGGAAATAAAATGTAAGGTATTCATGTACACTGAATGATAGACATGTTAATGTAAGTTTTATATATAGGGTAACGCCCTATTCCCGAGGGTCTGGAGAGTTAACTCATATAACCTGAAATCATCTCCAATAATACTTTTAAAATAAACCAGAATCTCCATAACATATTAACAGATTTGTTTAACACACATATCTATGTTCCTACATAAGGGTACATCAGTGGTGCCTCATTAATACACATAAAATTTTCCACAAGGACTAGGAATATCCTTTACTCAAAATACCAAAGCCGCATAAAATATCAACACTACCAAAAGACTCCCCAACAGTCATTGTACCCTAAGGCACTTAGTCTTCTATGGTGTAACAGCCCACTAGAAATTCACTGGTAGAATTTCTATTGACCTTAGGAATCTCGTGAAAACCCCATAAATTTTTATGAATCGACCAATCGCTCAGGTTTTAGTCTGTCATCATAATCAGTGTTATCACGAAATATGGTGCTAGAGTTATGAGTTTAACTATTTGAGATAGTTAGAAGTGTCAGAATGCGTTATGGTCTACGCCATTAGACTTAGTGGATTATTTAGAATTTTTTGACACAATAATCTATTTTCATAATTTTTGACGAAACGTCTGTTGGAAATTGTGAAATTATTTTTAGGGGCACTTCGGGGGTGAATTTCGGTAAACGATTTTCACTATAAGTTAGTATGAATATTTACAATTTTTTAGTACTAAGTTTATTATGCATTTTTTTTGGAGTGAATAGTAACCTCGATATGTGCACCTAGTGCAGTGTTTTCAAAATCACAGTGTGGAACGTCCAAATTAGGTTGGAGGAGTTTTATTTGGACATTTGGCAAGATCTTAGCCACACATAGTGAGTAGTATTAGACACTTGGCACCATAAGGAACCATTAGATGGATTTGTGAAGGAAGTCAAGGTGTGAGATCATGCCACCTAAGAAAAGTTTTGTTTCATTTGATCAACCAAATTTGACCAGACCAAAGAAGCTTTCAATTCTAGTGAAACCCTAAATGGTGGGAATCCAATTGAAACCCCGAAAGCTTGATTGAAACCGAAACCCTAAACAGTTTCCCCAAACCCTAAAGTTGGCCTCCAAACCCTTTCTAACCCTATTTATAGCATTGTGTTTAATCACTTGATTAAATCACTTTCACATTCTATTAATTAATCAAATCCTTGTTATGACATCGTTATTCAACCTTTTAAATCTTGGAAATTTGATTGGGCCAATAAAAATTGGTTTGGGCTTGATAGCATATCAAACCCTAACCCAACCCCCTTTAAACCCCAAATTGAGGCCCACTTGGTTGGGGCCCACCAAGGCCCACGAAATTAGCCACCTTGGCAAAGCTTCTTGTAGAAGTTTCCTCCCCCACATGGCAGACCATCCACTGCCAATGGCTGTACCCAATAGTGCCTTGATGTGAAGGAGAAATCCACTCCATCAACCTTCATCTCTCACAGTTGCTGCATGCAGTCCATTCCTCTCACTATTCTTCACTTTATGTTACATAGGCAACTCCAATCAAGGGTCATTCAAGCCCACAACTTCCCCCTCCAGGAGTCTAAAGTCGTTCAAGGCACATTGCATTCCATTTTATCACTTCTTCACCCGTTCTTAGAGAGAAAACCTAAAAGAGCTCTCTCAGGCAGATTTCTGGGTCATTTTGTGTTGCCATTTTCGACCCTTTGTAAGTATTTTCGCATGATGATTCCTTCACATAAGTTGTTTGTCTTTGAGTTTAGTTTCCATGGATATATTATTAGTCTCATTCCATGCTCATTTGATTGGTCAAAAGTATTTTTTAACCATGGAAAGGTCATTCTGGGCGTGAAACTAGAGAGTATGTTATGTTTTGGAAGTTTTGACCAAGCTAATGGACAAATCTTGGTCCGAAAATTTTATGGAGTGTTGTTAACATGTGTTTATGAATGGTAATTGAGATTTTGTTGCATGACTAAAGCTTTTGATGATAGATTTCTTTAGATTTAGAAACTTGAAAACTGAAAGTGGAAAAATAGTTTTTGTTTTATGAAAGTTTGAATATTTCGTGATTTAATCTTATTCCAAAGGTTTTGATATTTTTATATGATGATCCTAAGCCTCTTATGTACATGTTAGGATGTTATGTCAAAGATATTTAGTATTAGTTTTAAAGATATGATTTTCTATGCAAGAGGATTTTGGTTAGGCCTAAGATTTGATGTTTTCGGGTTAGATCCATGTTTTGTTGAATTTTAGCCATGTGATTTTAGGTTTGATGGTTGGATCTTCTTTAGGACACATTTTTAAACCATGTGATGTTTTATTTTGAAGATCACATATCTTTAAGCCATGGATCAAGAGATTGATTAAAGTTAATTGATAGAAAGTTTATGTTTTGGACTAAGTTTAAAAACCAAGAACTCCAAGTGTTGCTTCGTGATTTTTTTGGTGACTTTGTTTGATGATTTAAAGTATGGTTCTTCTTAGGATGATGTTATGAATACGTTAGAAGTAATATTTGGTTTTTTTTGAATTCTTGGATATGTTTTTATTAAGGTCAAAACTTGTGATTTAAGAGTTTACTTTTGTTAAAAAGTTTGGGTCTTTTTACAAAAAGTTTGGTGTTGATGATTAGATTTTTTCTCAATGGATTTTTCAAGTGTGTTTTTAAACTTAGGATAGGAAGATCTTTGTTACAAAATTTTGGATTAATCATGAGTTTTGAATTTTGAAAGAATTGAACCATTTCAAGAGAAATGGCCTATGTAGGTTTCGACCATAGTGAGTTTTCCATTGTTGTGAATGGTTCTAAATTTTTCTGTGTTAATATTTGTGTTTAGGACAAAATTTACATGAGGTGGTAATTTTTGGAGTTAGGATGTGAAATGCTTAAGTTAGGGGTAAAATGGTCATTTTTCCACATGTAGAGGGTAAAATGGTAATTTTGCTCTAAGTTGCATCTTTTCACATTTTTAATTGTTAGTAACTAATTTCTAACTTTTAGAATACCCTCTTACAGTTCCTTGTGTTTCACGCTTATTCTTGTAGAACGCGACTATCGAGGTAAGTTAGCTCTTAACTTACTATCAGGTTACTGTGTATGTGTGATGGGTAAGGGAAATACAGTTTATGTTTGTATGTTGTTTTATATGCAATGCTATGCTATGTCATCCCATGTTTATCTTTTACACGAATTATTCTGTCATGAAATACTTATCTGTTACATAATATATTCTGTCTCATGTTACTATGTGTTGCAAGTATGTCACATTACATATGCCTTCTGTTACATGTATGTCATGTCACGTAATATTCAATGTCACATTTTATGCCATATTATGAAATATTGTCTGTTACATGTTATTCCATGTTACAAAATTTTGTCTGTTACATGCATGTCATGTTATGAAATGTTGTATGTTTCATTTATGTCTCGACGTATGTCATGTTTGTCGTCTTACGTTCATGCCACGTTATGCTACGGCAGGACTTCTGTCTTTTCATATTCATGTCATCCTGTCTCGAATACAGTTTGTGTACCTCGAGAACAGTCTTGTTAAGTTATTCATGTCAATCACGACCCTAAGCGCTAGGATAGGGTAATATCTTAGTGAAACTCCTTTGTTCACGCTGGAGTGTCTAAATAGATGTGAAATTTCCTGGGTTGATGAAGTATAGTCAACGGGTTGCGAATGGGGTCTAACTAGCTGGTCACCGGAGCGCGCCAGACACTAACGCCGATGGAGCCACTTTATTTTACGTGTGTCCACAACAAGTGTAGCACAAACAAATCATGGAGTCACAACAACTGTGGAGCATACACTACGTGAGACACATCAATTGTGACACGTAGAATACGTAGGACCACAGTAATTGTGGAGTACGTATTAACGCACTCACAGCTGGTATAGACACCTATGTTGTGATGCGGTAATCGGCAGGGACACATGGCTCAAGAGGACCCGTGTAGCACCCGTATGGTCACTTTTTAATTAAGTCTACTACGAAAGATTCCAAATTCATGAATTTCACGTTCAAGTCATGTTTCACGTTATGTTATGTTCAAGTTTACGTTCATGCCAAGTTTCAAGTTTATGTCACGTCAAGTTAAGCTTCAGTTTCAGTTCAAGTTATGACAACTCATGCCATGTTAAGTCAAGTCGCGTTATGCTTATTATTTCATGCCATGTTATGTCAAGTCATGTTATGCTTATTATTTCATGCCAGTTATGTCAGGTTATGTTATGTTTACTATTGACTTTGATTGTGCATTCATACATTTATTGTCGTGCATGCATTATTAACCTGTGTGAAGGTTTTTTGTTAACTTGCTGAGATTTGTAATCAAAGTGAGGTGGTAGTCCCAACTACCATTGTAACACTCGGACCCAATCAAGCTCAATTTTATTTATTTATTTATTTTGTTTTAGTTTATTCTATTTTATTTTATTAGTCTGCACACGTTTATTTTTTTCCCTCATGTTTTATTTTGTTTTCTTCTCTTTTGGTCTTTATTTCTTAATTCGCATAAGTTTTGCTTTCGTTCACGACATGCATGCACACACACAACTCAGCTTTCTTCCTCAAGCACGTCTTCCTCTTGTCTCTAGGGTTTCCACTTTACATAGATATAAATACACATATCTTTCTAGTATATTTCAGAAACCACCCCCTGCCTAACCTTTTCCCTCCGTAGCCTCGGCCTCCTTCACCCACTGCACCGTAGTGCAAACTGAAGACAACCGTGCAGCACCCCAGCCCTCCACAACCTAAGCCCAAACCAAAGTAACATTCAGCCGTGGAGGGTGCACCCTTGCAGAAACTGTAAGTCAAGTCACCATGTGATAGCCCCACCGCCCAGCCCCTGGGCAAACTGTGAACCCCACGTAGCCACGCCGCTGCCTCTTCATTAGGACCCCTTAGCGCCATCCCTGCACCACCACCGTTTCACCCCTTCTCAGCCACCATGGTACACCTCACCACCATGCCCAGCCACACGGAACTGTAGCCCAACGCCCCGTAGCAGCTACTGCAAGCCTCAGACTACTCTGTTTTGGTATCCAAAAATAGAGCATATTCAGCCACCTTGAGCAGCTGAAATCACCCTCCACCGAAAGCTCCTTCGCGCTGTGTCCCCACAGACACTGCCAAGGAGGACGTCTTATCACCCCAGTCCACATCACGCCACCTCAAGTTTCCCCGGTAAGCTCATGCCATTTCTTGTTGGTGTCTCCATTCTCTCGGTCTCTCCCTCTTTCTCTCACCGTGTGCCTCTCTTGCTTGTTGCCCTCTCTTCCTCTCTCAGCCAGTGACCAGGCACCACCCCACATCTTCCGTAATCTACCGCCAGCTCCAAGCCGTCATGCCCCCAGCTCGCCGTAAGTGCTGCCGCTGCACTGTTGTTGCGTTTTTATTCTCTGTTTCCTAGTAGTTCATTATAAGGTGTATATATATATATATGTAATTACATTAACCATATAGTAGGGAGTACTATTACTTTTTAACCCTTATAGTATTCCTCTAGAGTTATTGTTTCGGGTGTTCATTTTAATGAGTATATTATGTAGGTTGTAGAGTATGTTTTCATTTGGACGTCCACATGTGGATTTATTTTGTTAAATTGGTTTCTGTAGGAGTCTGATATTTTTAACGAAATATTTTTTTATGTAAATACTAATGAATTTTTGAAGTGATCGGCAAGTGAAAAAGCTTAATTTTAAATCCTTTTAGAAGAATATTTTTTATTTAAATAAAAGTATGATTTTCTACTTATGATGATCTCAATATAGTTATGTTATTTTAGTTTTATAAATTATAGTAAGATCTCAATTATAAATAAGTTGGAATTCAATGTTTTAGTCAGACTAATATGTTGGATATTGATGAGTTTAGAAAGTGATGTTGGTATTTCAGGAATAATGAGAATTTTGGGTTTGAGGAATTAAAAATAGATTATTTTAGAAGTTTTAGACTTGAATATCGAAATACTAGATTGATGGGAAATTTATGTAAATTTACGTGATTAGCTTATAGGTGACGATTAATTATTGTCTGATGTTTTTGTGGAATTTCGAAAAAGCTAAGAAGTCCAGGTAAGTGGGCTTCCTATGCTAGACTTTGCATTAAAATAAAATGAGCTGAGGTTATTTTTGGAAAATATACATATTTGAGTTTGAAAAGAAATTTGAACTACTTCAATTATTTGTTCTGTATTACTCATGAGATTCTGTTTAAGAAGAAATTATCTTCTGTCATGACTGGTGTAGACATGAGCTTATTTTTGACATTCTGTTTCTGAACTTTGAAACAGAGAGCGAATATGAAATTTTGTGCATAAATTATGTTGTGTTATGATTTTGTTCTGTTATGAAGATTTTCTGTACTCTGATATGATCTGATGTGATTTCTGAAAACCTCTGGCATAACATTCTGTTTCTGATCCATTCTGACTTCACCACGGGTGTAAAACTGTGGCCTCTGTTCGGGTTGGTACCAACTCTTCTGTTTTTGGTGCACCCACTTTGGAAACAAAGTGGTTTTCTGCGCGGTCTTTCCTATGTGCACACTCGGGGTTCCGAGAATGAATAAGGGGAAGATTCACATTCTGTGTCTGCTCGGATAGCTACCGAGGTTTGCACAACCCTACTACGGGGGTTAAACATGGTATTTGTTCTGATATGATAAGATAAGATGTGATATTTCAGTTTATGCTATGCCAAAGGGATTTTGATTATGAATATTTTTCGAACTTTCGCTCTGATATTTTTGATAGCATGTTCTGACGCTACATTTTGAAAACATTATTCTGATTCTGCATTCTGAAAGAAAATATTTTTGTTCTGCATTCTGAACTCTGTAAATGCTCATGTTTACACACTAGTATATGTCATCTGCTTACTGAGTTGTTGATAACTCACCCGTTATCTCCATATATTTTTCAGATAATTTTGATGGTTCAGCTGGAGAGCAAGAGTAGATCTTGTTCCAGGATCTGAAGGAGAACCGGGAAACGACCAACTGGAAACGGTCGACTAAGCGACGGTGCGAATTAGATGTAGTTGCCGTAGGTTACTACTTGTATTTTGTGGAGTTCAATCTCTAGCACTCTTTTGTTCACAGCCATTTTGGACTAGTGTTATGATCTCAGTTGTTTAGTATGTCTTTATGTATGAAGTATGTTGTAAGCATTTGGGATATCATAAGTTTGGTGCATAGTATTGCTTAAAAAAAAAATTATCCGTAGCGAATATTGCATAATGCTGGATGCAAGTTAGGAACATTGCATCTTATATGTCATGAACACGGGCAAGTAATCTTGTGTTGCATGTCCCGACGCTTTAGATGTCCGTCCGATCCAAAGCAGAATCTGTCGGCGTCACATATGGTCAACAAACTTGCAAGCACTCCCTATTTCTGATTTCCAGCTATTGCCTCAAACTTATCTGAAACATGTTATGGAGATAGGGGTGAGTTATTAACAACTCAGTAAGCAGAGAACATATACTATTATGCAAACATCAGCATTTACAGATTTCATAATGCAGAACAAAACACTTTTTATTTTTAGAATGTAGAGTCAGAACATGTTATCAAAAATATTAGAGCGAATGTTCACAATATCTTTTATTAAAATTTCCCTTGGCATAGCATAACTGAAACATCATATCAGAACAGAATTCCATGTTTAACCCCCCGTGGTAGGGTTGTGCAAACCCTGGCAGCCAACCAAGTAGAAACAGAATGTGAATCTTCCTCTTATCATTCTCGGAGCCCCGAGTGTGCACATAGGAAAGACCACGCAGAAAATCACTTTGTTTCCAAAGTGGGTGCACGAGAAACAGAAAAGTTAGTACCAACCCAAACAGAGGCCACAGTTTTACACCCGTGGTAAGGTCATAATAGAAACATAATGTCATGCTAGAGGTTTCAGAAATCACATCTTATCATATCAGAGTACAAAACATTTTCAAAACATAACAGTATCAGATCACAAAAATATAATTTATGCACAAAATTTCGTATTCACTCTCTTTTGAATAGTTCGGAAGCAAAATGTCAAAATAAGCTCATGTCTACACCAGTCATGACAGAAAATATTTCCTTCTTAAACAGAATTTTATGAGTAATGCAGAAAAAATAACTGAGGTCATTTCCAAAATTTCTTTTCATAACAAAACATGCATATTTTCCAGTTGAAAGCTCAGATCATTTTATTTTATGCAAAGTGTAGCATAGGAACCTCGCTTACCTGAACTCCTTAGTCTTTCAAAAATTTTCTTCAACAAAGCCGAACAAATATTAAACATCACCTATAAAAATCACGCGATTCTTGTAAATTTTCAATCGATCACATTTTAACATAAAAAATAAAAAATAAATACCTCTCATCTGAAAACATATTTCTGGAAAGTATAGGGTAAACTGGAAAAGAACTCAACTATCAAGTTAAGACTTTATATATATATAATTTATATATATATATATATTATGTACGTACATAACTTATAAGACTAAAACCAGATGCACACACAATACATGGGGATAACACCTAGTAAGCGGCGGTAGGGGCTTACCCAAGGGAAACCGAGGCATGCGTGGAGGGGTAAGGCGTGACGGGGCTAGCTGGAGGAGTTGTGGTGGCGCGGCAGAAGAGTAGGAGCACGGCGGAGCTTCTGTCGAGCAGCGCTGAGCATGAGAGAAAGAGAGGGAGAGGTGAGAGGGAGAGAGAGGGCGAAAAGAAGCAGATGCTCACCGTGAGGGGTTGCTACGGGCTGAGGTGGTCTATGGGTGTCTGGCGTCCTCTTCTGTGCAGGTGGTGACAGCTTGTAGCGGCTCGCGAGGTGTGGTTGTCCGGTGGCAAGAATTCTCTGTTTTGATTGAGAAAAACAGAGGTATGATGTTCTGCTTTTTGAAAGTGTAAACAGGGGTGGTGTTATACGTAAAGTGGGTGATGGCACACGGCTGAAGTGGTGGATTGAGAGAGGCTGAGGTACTGGCGCAGACGGTGCTTGGTGGCATTGCTGCATGTGGATTAGCTTTGGGGTGGTGGTTTACTAGAAGCAAACTGAGCCCTTCGATTTGGTGTTTTACCGAGAAGTGATGGCTAGCTGTGGTTTGTACAGAGGTTGGGGGGTGGAGGCTCAGATGAGTTTAGATGGCTGAAAGTGTGAAGAGAGGGCAGCGGCGCTGAATCTAAGTTGAGGATGCTTAACACATATATATAAGATATCTATATTAAAGAGAATAAAAACCTAGAGGAGAGGATGGAATGACTGCGTGAAAAAGGAAATTGGGCGCAAACCGTGCGATGGAGTCTGGAAAAATGATTCCACGGACTGGGTTCTTACGTCTAAAAAGAAAAGAAAAGAAAATAAAAGAAAATAACATAACATAACATAAAGTAAAGAAAAACAAAATATACTTAGGCCCACAACTTGGACTCTTAACGAGATTATTGCATGGCTTATATCTAAAGTTTTGGGTCTCTAATCAACCTAAAATAAATATAAATATCCCATAAATTTTCTGATGAACATCCACTTGATCCATTAAAGACTTTAAAACCTAATTATCAAACCTATAGAAAAAATTATATACCGCCAAAAATATCTTAGGCTGAAACTCTCTTCTAAAAATTTTACTCGTAATCCCAAACGATCTTTCATAACCATAACCCAAAAATTTTGTAAAGTGGCTTGGCTGGCCCGAGTGTTACATATAGTACCATGATTTTAAGGTAATTTTGTATTGTGGCATGTGATGTTATAATATGCAAATTGAGTGTGAAGATTTAATTTGTTCCACCTAAAGTTGTAGTTACATTTTGGAGCGTAATTGGATTATGAGAAATTGGAAATATGATAATAGAACTATATGTCCAATTGGTTTGTGTAATGTTGTCAAACCTAGCATTATAAACTTTTTGCATACAGAAAACATAAAATCTATAATTGGAAAAGATCATTAAAATAGATTCGGAGAAATGAAACCCTTAATTAATTATATACTGTGTGCAAATGTACATATAAATGTTGGCCTTATATAAGAGGAGCAATGTATATTAATTAAAGAACAACTAAATTCGTAGTAATTATGAAGCTTAGAAAGAACCTATTGTAGTTGGACTGCTTGCAGATAGTTATCATAATTTGTTAGTAAAACAACAACTAGCAATGACAAAGGAGTGGATGTAAATGGTCCAGATGTTTACCAATGGGATTCCATTTTGTTAGAGAAACATCGACGATGAAAATATATTCTATCTGCAACGGATTGAAAATCGTTGTAGATAGAGACCATTACCACGCCACCTTTTAGCACTCAATCAACGAAGCATTCAAAAAGTGATAATCACCAACAAGTTTGTTCCTTACAAAAGCCATACTCTATTGTAGTGCTTGTAAGTATTATTTGGTTGATTTTTTATTTTTATTTTTTATGCCTTAAAATCTAACAATAAAGTTGTATTTACAACTAAATTGGTCTGGTATTCTGAGCACCGTGCCAACTCAAACGGAGAGACCACCTTCTGAGAACAGAGGGAAGGCGAAGAAGAAAACCTTTCCTTGGCAAGGGGAAGATGAGGAGCAGTGGCCTGCAAAGTGTAGCTAGTCCAAATAGGGTGAGAGGCACTATGTAGAGGTCCTGGCTGACACATCTCAGCACAGGGTGAACAAAGGACTTTTCACCCTAAATCGGTCAAGAAATAAATGGTGCTAACCATACGAAGGTGAGAAGGAAGAGCTGAAGAGGCTGGTAGCTAAGGCGAAGGGAGAGTTACGAACAAGAGTCGAGCAACACTCAAGGACAAGATCTATCTAGACGTAAGGGCTTTCTGGGATAACACAACAATGCTAAGAAGGTGGTAGTGTCGCATGTAGAGGCCCATACTCCATCTGAAAGGTCACATCTACAGTGAGTATGCGGAAAGAAGATTTCATGTCTACATTGCATTGCACGTAGAGGCCCATACTCCATCTGAAAGGTCACATCTAGAGTGACTATGTGGAAAGAAGATTTCGTGTCTACATTGCATCGCACGTAGAGGCCCATACTCTATCTAAAAGGTCACATCTAGAGTGAGTATGGAGAAAGAAGATTTCATGTCTACATTGCATATAGTTTGAATTTAGAGGTATGGTCTAGTGCCACGTGGGAGACTCTTATTTGAGAAAAGATTACGGATTGAACTAAAGGCAAGCCACATCAATGTGTGTGCATCATCCATTTAGTCTGTCTTTGTCATCATGCTCAGGGATGATTGAGATTGAAGGACTCCTACTCAACATGTCAAGAGTTGGGAGTACGTCAAAAGGACACTGGGTGGTCCCACCCTATAAAAGGGATGGAATAAAGGACAAAATCTCATTTTTATTTTTATTTTTTATAGAAAACGAACTTCGTTAACATACATCAACCTTACAACTGTCTCTCAGCCCAAAGGACCTGAGAAATTACATTAGGGAAAGATCCCCACAAGTTAATGTCATTGACATTCCAAGCAAGTCTTGCAAGCCTATGCATAGCTTCATTACACATTCTTCCTACATGTCGAACTTCATAGCTGCTAAGCCTTGCCATCAACTCCTTTGTATCCTTTACGACATTGCCTAACTTGGACATGGATGACTAAGGTTGTTGGAACTCCTTTACCATGATCATAAAGTCACTTTCAATTATGAGGTTTTGATTTCCAAGTGAACACTGTAACGCCTCGTTCCCTTGAGGTTCGGAGAGTTAGCTCTTGTAACCTAAATCTAACTTCCATAACATATTTAAAATACTCCAATATTCCCAAAAAGTACAAATCCATTTATTCAAACCAAATCATATGTTCCTCTACCAAGACACCAAACAAAAAATACCTTAATGAGATAATTTAAAAACTCCATAAATATTTAGAAATATCTAGGACTCCAAATATCAAATAACATAAAATCATAAACCTATTAAATAAGACTCTCCAATAAACTTTTACCCTCTGGCACTTATTAATTTATGATTATCAAACCTTACTCTTGGCTTCCAGCTAATGCATCAAAATTATTTGAAAAATATTGTGAAGATAAGGGGTGAGTCATCAACAACTCAGTAAGCAGTGGACATATACTAGTATGTAAACATCTTTCAGAAAAACATTCTTATTCCAAAAAAAAAATCCTTTGGCATATCAAGATTTGAGACCTCATCTTCATCAATCAGAGCATCATATCGGGACAGATACCATGTCTAACCCTCGTGGTAGGGTTATAAACCACCATTATAACTCGTGGAAGGGTCGTATCCACTATTATAACCTGTGGTTGGGCCGTATACCATATTTAACCTCCCGTGATAGGGTTATAAACCACCATTATAACCCATGGAAGGGGTGTATCCACTATTATCACCCGTGGTTGGGCCGTATACCATGTTTAACCCCCGTGGTAGGGTTATAAACCACCATTGTAACCCGTGGAAGGGCCGTATCCACTATTATAACCCGTGGTTGGGCCGTATACCATGTTTAACCCCCGTGGTAGGGTTATAAACCACCATTATAACCCGTGGAAGGGCCGTATCCACTATTATCACCCGTAGTTTGGCCGTATAGCATGTTTAACCCCCATGGTAGGGTTATAAACCACCATTATAATCTGTGGAAGGGCCGTACCCACTATTATAACCCGTGGTTGAACCGTATCCACTATTATCATCCGTGGTCGGGCCTTAACATGTCTACACTAGTCATGATAGAAAATACTCTCTCCTATACAACTTTCATGCATATGCAGAACACATATCTGATGTTGTTTTCTAATTTCTTCTCAAAACAAACATGCATATTTTTAAAAGCAACCTCGTTTTATTTTATTTTATGCAAAATCTAGCATATGAACCCCGCTTACCTGGACTTCTTAGCTTTTTTAGAATTTTTCTCAAAATGTCGAACAATAATTAATCGTCACCTATAAAATAATCACGTAATTCTCATAAATTTCCAATTACTCACGTATTTAGATATTTAAACTTAAGCTTTTAAAATAACCTATTTAATTCCTCAAAACTTAAAATTATAAATCATCACTTCCTAAAATCATCAATGTTGATTTAATAACTTTGACTAAAACATTTAAAAGTATAACCTATTTATTATTGAAAAAAAACTATTAAATTTAATACTAGATAGTATAATTATCCCAAAATATTTTAAAATAAACCATAACTATTTTTAAATAGACTAAATCATATCTAAAGTGTAAAAATAACATTACACCAATATTGATTACTCTTAAAATAAATATTTACTTAATAACATATTAAAATACTTAAAAGTTTTCTGTAAACCTAAACAAAAATGAGTCTACCAGTATATATATTAAAAGTTTAAAACATAATTACACAGCTTTTATTCGAAGGGTAATACTGTAATTTCATTTAATTAATGAACCAATTGTTCGGTAAGGTATAGCTAGCCCTCCTTGAAAACATATAAAACCTACGTGAAAAATAGTTTTGCATGGCAGGGCTCACTGAGAAGGGAACGTGTGACAGTGTAGGGAGCTGGCTAAGGTCGACGGAGGTGAGGGCGGCGCATTGGCAGTTGAAAATGATAGAGAGAGAGAGAGATGATCGAGAGAAACATACGGTGAGAGAGTGAGGGAGAGACCGAGAGAAAAGTGAAAAATAATAAAAAAAATGGCGTGAGCTTACCGGGGCCAAAGTCGACGTGCGGCGGACTGGGGGGACGGGAAGTCTTCGCCAGCAACTTCTGTATACACTTGCCGTGGTTGATGGCAGCGAGAAGGAGCTGGGGATGGCTGTAAGTGGTGGCTCTATTTCGGGGTGGGAAAAACAGAGGACAACGACTGGCGGCTTGCAGTGGTTGATTTTGCTTCGGGGCTAGTGTCTTCTGTTGTGCAAGGGCCATTCGTGTGGGTTGTTGCGTGGAAGAGCTTGGCAGTGGGACTGCCCTTTGGTGGTGGTTTCCGTCGTGTGGGATGTGGTTTGTGTGCTTTGGGCTGTGCTCGATTCTGGCAGTGGCTGGGGTGCTGCGCGGCTGCTGGTCTTCAAGCAGGTGTGAGGATGTGCACTGAAGTTGGACGGTGGGAGGGCATGCAACGCTGCGGTTGCTAACTCTAAGGCAATGCATGTGTTTCGTGGTAGTTCTGCCGAGGAGGAAGAGAAAGTGTGCAAGACGTGTTGAAGGTGAATATATAGAACAAAAATCGATAAAAACCCTAGAGAATAAAAGGTAGAAAAACTTCTGTCAAAGTATATCTCCAATGCAAGTAGTTGCCGTGAATGTCGTAGGGAATGGAACGCTCATGCGGAGAAAACTGAATTCTGACGTCAAGAGTGAACCTAGCTAAGGGAGGTTCTACGTGCATGAGATGATGCCAAAAAAAAAATAGTTGAAACCTTAAGAGAAAAAAAAATAAAGAAACGTGCGTGCAATGTGTAACACAAAATATATATAGTAAAACAAAAAAGAAAAACCCTAGGAATTAACAAAGGGAGAACACTGTAACAAAGGGAGGTTCTACGTGCTTTAGGGTTCGTTAAAAAAATATATGTGCCTTGACTTACATCCATACTAGCCTAACTCGATCCATAACTTGTCGGGCCAAAAACTCAAAAATAAAACCCACTTGCTCCATAAAAAATATTTTTACCAAAGAAAATAAACTGAAATAATCAAGCCCAATAAAAAAAAAAATCCATAATCCATCAATCCAGAATTTGAGGCCCGTAATCTATTCTCAAAAAATTACTCATTAAAAGTCAAGTGGCTTTCCATTCATAAAAAAAAAAAAAAAAAAATCGAACACGAGTTTTGTGTTGGCCTCGTGTGTTATAAACACTAAGCTAAAGGCCCATGAGTATCGCTAGCATCTTGATTCCTGCTTCTTTTGAGATTGTAAGTGTCTGAGCTTGTTTGGAGTCTGTGTCTTCAAATAAAGCAAGTGGCTTCAAATGGAGCGACGGGGGAAGTAGCCTCAGCGCCTCCATTGTATTTTAAAGGTTAGCTTTTAAGACAGTACTTTGAATGTGGGGTAAATGTTGTAGGTATGTAGTAAGATTTGGCCTTGCATATTCTGTAACTCTTTCGTTTCTTCCTCAAGAAAATGATATACATCTTTATTAGGTTATAGGTTATCGTTAAATTGTCATCTTGAGATGATGAGTTTGAATGGTGCGGATTAATGGCATTTTGTGATTTCTGGGTGCCTGAGTCAATCATCATAGATGGGTAGAAGGATTCTCCATTCCATTTATACAACATGTTGCCATGAGTTTCATACGGGTAGAGGGAGAGAGTCCTCGTGATGATTGGGGTGGAAACCTTTTGGATTGGCCTCACTTGATATACGAATGGAGAGATTCATCAGGTGTATCTTGTGTAATGTCTTCGAGATGGTTGACTGGATAGAGAGATTCCTCGAATTGATCATATGTGTTTCGGTGTGTAACCAAGTAGAGTGATTCTCCATGTTGGATGATTTGAAACCCGTTAATTAGCTAGCACGAGGAGAGGTCCTTGAGGAAGAAGGATCGACCTTTCCCGAATGATAGAAATGGAGGCCTATCTTTGCTAGTAGTTGTTTGCATTTTTGGAGATGTATTATTTACTCAAGCTATGAATCCTATCCGATTTGTCGTACCTGAGCATAAGTAATGAATGGTTGGTGATGTATAATATTATTTGAGAAGCGACCGTGATATATGGATATTAGTGTTAATAATGGATGAACTTCTCGGTTTAGACCTCAGGTACAATTAGCATATAGTCTCTGACTAAAGCCTTTACTTATTCCGCAGCAATATACACTTATGTTTTGCTTACACGTGCATCCATTATGAAAATTGCATGCCTATTCCAGGCCTAAACTAGGGGTGTTTTCGACCGGCTGACACTCTTGGTACCATGGATCATCACCAGGCTCTTTACCGAGGAATAGGGTACCACGGGCATAGTGTAGTAACAACCAAATATTAAAGACGTATAGGCTCAGATGTAATGCTGTGATTCTGTGAAATAACATAATATATTTTGTGCACTTGTATTTCATATGACTTTGACATTTAGATGCATATTTTGAAACCCTAAGGTTTTCTGAGTTGCAATAGTTGTTATTCTCTATAATTTGCTTCTCTTTTGCTTTTGAAATAGGTGTTATTCTAGTTGGTTTTGGTCTCCATCGACCCCTCCTATTTATAATACAAAATTAGTGAAAATACCAAGAAAGTAGATCAGAACATCATAGTTGGCATCAGAGTTGGCGTTAGAATTGGACATGATAAGAGTGTCCATGGACAACAATGTTTTCTTGTTGAGAACGGATTGAGTATGATATTAGATATGATCAGTTGTCTAGGAAGATCTTTATTTTTCACATTAGAAAAGTATTGTTCTCATTTTAATGAGCCATTATAAAATTATTAAAAATTACTTTTCTTTAATTTATAATATATAAATAAAAATATTATTTCTTAAGAAACTATTAAAAGGAAAAAAAACCATGGTTGTCCGCGCATCCACCTTTGCCATGGCTGTATTGGCTATTGAGGTGATCTTAAAGTGTTAATAGTGTTTTGTTTGTCTCATTGAGATATGTTTGCATGTATGAAATAGGTTGAGATATATGTTTGAATGTATGAAGTACTTTGAGAGATTTTTAACTGCTTATGAGAAGTTGAAAAAGTAATGGAGCTAATCAATTATTGGGAAGGAAACCAACCAAAATTACATCATTTTGGCCGCGTCTAATTCTGCAACTGTCGTAATGAATGACACTGTTTCAGCGAAGGCGCTGAACAACATCTATCCAAGAAGCGAGTCGATTTGTTGAGTTAGGAGTCGCACATTGAGTTGTTGACCGAGCCATTGACCGCGCCATTTACTGTAACACCCCAATGAAAGGCCCAAACAACATGACCTATGCTCTAAAAGGACTAGTCAATGATACAATTGGAGCCCCATTGGAACCTTATAAAGAGTAGAATTTATCATTCCCAAGCAATGTGGGATCTCATACACCACTCATCCTTATCCTTATCATATGGGATATCACAATCTCCCCCTCTTAAATTCCCGATGTCCTTGTTGGGCCATTCCGTTGTAGGTGGCACGACTCAAATTTCACATTTTTGGTAGGGATAGGCTCTGATACCATTTGTAACACTCAAATGAAAGGCTCAAACCGTATGACCTATACTCCAAAAGGATTAGTCAATGATACAATTGGAGCCCCATTGGAACTTTATAAAGAATAAAAATTTCTCATTCTCAAGCAATGTGAGATCCTATACACCACATACTAAATCCTTATCATATGGGGTATCACATTGATAGAGGCAAAAACTAGTCAGCTGCGCCTGAACAGGTTGACTCAGTTCGCTGTGCCTGAACCGGTTGACTCTATTTTTTGAACCAGTTCGGACCAATTTTGAAATTTTTGGCCATTCTAAATCATTTTAAGCCCGATTTTGTCCATTCAAAATTGATTACACTCCTGATTCTGTGAAAAATCTTTATAGAGCATTTATTATACTAGAAAATCATAAAAAATTTCTTGAAAAAAGAAAAACTTCAAGGAAAGTTTGTGTGAACACTCAATTGAGTACACATAATTTCTATATATTTTTTGTTGTTAATCTTAAAATTTGTTATTTTTGTCACCGAAGAAAGCATTGATCCCTTAGGGATTGAAAAATTAAATAAAAGGATTTTTGGGCCAGGAAACGATATATAACTTTTCTTCTAACCCATGGAAGACCTTATCTACATAAAAAAACACAAAAGTCATATGATAATGTAGAAATGGCCCGAATGAAAATGGAAGTAGCGTAAGAACTCTAGAAAAATGAGAAGAACACAATGCATGGGCAAAAACTTAGATTTTTCATTGCATCAATGATGATATCGTTCCTCTTTTTGAAGACTATGAAACTGCCAAAGAGATTATTGATGTAGTTGAGGCAAAGTATGATTTCAGGTCGGATACTTATATATAATTATTATTGGATAAGTATAACCAAATATGCATGAAAGAGAATAATGACATAGGTGATCATGTGGTCCAAATGCAATTGAATGCAAAAGAATTACGGGATGCTGGTCATCTTTTCACTGATAAAATGCAAGTTATGACCATACTGAATAATCTTCGTTCATCTTGGGATCATATTGTTACTTCTTTAACATATAGTAGAAATGAAATCAGAATGACATCGCTTCTAATACTTTTAATACTTGAAGGAGAAACGATGTAGAGGAAGAATAGAGAGTAAATAATCCAATTTGCTGAAGTCTTAGGACAAACATTCTACACAGAAAAAAATGAAGCCAAAATAATTTAAGAAATAGAAATGGTTGAAAAAGAGGCAAAATAAACCATTTATCGAAAACTGTTTCAAATGTGGGAAGAATAAGCATTAAAAATCACAATTTCCTAATAAAAAAAAATAAAAGAAATCAAGGAAATTGTGATGACGGTTTCAAAAGTAATGATTGTGAAACCAGGGTCAGATTCATGGGAGGTTAACTCTGCAGCAAAAATATATATATGCAGAAACAGAGAGCTGTTTGTCAATCTTGAAGAGAAACAAACAAGTGAGTACAGAGTGTATATGAGCAACAACATATATTGTGACGTCTTGAAGAGAAACAAACAGGTTAATATAGAGGAATAGTTCCATTATTTTAGTTAGTGACGTATTCTATATACCTAGTATTCGTAGGAATTTAGTGATGGTTCCCATGAGAGTGTTGGTTGAGGAAGTGTCAAAAGACAATTGTTTGATTTAGTGAAACGGTTGTGTCCCTTATCAATGGTTATGCCTGCCAACTAGTGCCTTATGTTCTATATAAAATAGAGACCATTTGTGCACAACTCGTGTGCTTGCAATTACTCAGTCAAACACCAATCCATGCATGATACAAACACTGTAACGAGATTGTCACCATTTTGTGGAAACACCAACTCGTCCGTTCTTTATTTTCTAACATATGTTCCTTCACTTGTATTTCATATGGCTTTGACATTTAGATGCATATTTTGAAACCTGAAGGTTGTCTGAGTTGCAGCTTGATCTGAGTTAATTGGCCTGTTTTTCTCTGACTGTACACAATTGATCACATGCATAGCGCGGGTTCTTTGGCAGATAATGAATTAACTATGGTATCAAATGTCATATTGCACCAATCCACATAGAGTTTTATTCCATATCTTCAACACTAGAGAAAAAATTCAAATGCCGGCAATATTTGACAGCAGTCCAAATAGCAAGTAATTGGAAGAAAAACTGCCGGAAAACGTAATTGAATTTTATCACGTTATGTGATTTATTCACATACAAACAATTGTAAGAATACGCAGTTCAGCCATTTACTGTAGAGCCCCGTTAGTACAAAGCCATTGACCAGTGAAGATTGCGGTACAGTTGAGGTTGGGATTGACTGAATTAAAGAACTCGTCAGTTAAGTTGAATTTCTGCTTGATGTTAAAGCAAATGTCTCCGGTTTGGACACCGTAGATGGAATTACAAACAAGGGTGGGATTTGGCTTCAGGAGCCCTGCAGCGTATTTCAACATCGAAAGCAAAAAGATGTCAACTTTCCATTGGCCATGTTAAAACAGATGAAAAATAGATGATAGTCTCAGAACAAAATTTACCACCAAGAAATTGACTTTCAGCAACAGAGAAGATAAGGAGAAGAGAGAGCATCAAAACCATGTTAAGACTCGTTGCTGTTGAGTTTCTAGACTTGGCCATGTTGATATATATCTCTAGCTATATGCTTCTCTTTTACTTTTGTAATAGTCGTTCTTCAAGTTGGTATTGTTCTCCATCGACCCCTCCTACTTATAATACACAATCAGTGAAATTACCAAGAAATTGGGGAAAGATAACAGTACTTGGCCTGCATCAGATCAGTTGCATGCACAGCAGAGTGACCATGGACAACAATGTTTTCTTGTTGGCTGGAATAGATTGAGTGCGATAAACGTGATAGGTTTTCTAGGAAGATCTTCTTACTTAGCACGTTAGAAAAGTACTGTTCTTGTTTTAATGAGCCACTATAAAAGTATTGATCATTAAATTAAACTTCTTTTCTTAAAATTAATTATAAATAAAAAAAATTATTTTTTGTTAAGAAAATCTGAAAAAATAAAAGTAAAAATAAAAACCACGGATGCCCGGTCGACCACCCTTTGCACAACTTTGTTTCCAACAAGGAAAGCTTAAATATTATTATTCAAGTCCCATATCTTGAGTAATCCGCTCTATATTTCTTGAAGTTCGGCTACAAGAAAGGCCGGCCTCCTTTCTTATGCAACTCTTACCTTCTGATCACTAGCTAATTCCTTAATCTTATAAATAGGAGGCTTGTATGGAGACTAAAACCCACCGGAGGAGTTTTTATAAAGGTAAGTACATTAAATCGAAGCTAGAAAATATATATTTAAGAGAAAACAATGGCCAATTCTAGCAAGGTGACAGCAGTGATTCTTAATGTAGTCTTGATGCTCTCTCTTCTCCTCATCTCCATCTCCTCTGTTGCTGAAAGTCGATTTCTTGGCGGTAAGTTCTGGCCTATACATATGGCTAAGTACAAGTAACCCATGAAAATCTATTGCATGCAGTAAAGCATTTATATAGATCATAATCCACCAGTTTGGTTAGTTTATGCGATTGGTCTCTGAATTTAATACATGCATGTAATTTCTTTGATAATGGTATTGAATAAGTAAGTGCATGCAGGTCATGGGATGGTGAAAGAGGAGGCAGCGGGAATTCTTTGTGATCTTGTGCACGGTGTAGAAAGTGGAGAGACATGCTCTGGGGTTGTTGAGAAGTTCAAGTTGAATGCTGAGACCTTTACTTTGATCAACCCTAACCTCAACTGCGATGCACTCTTCGTTGGTCAATGGGTCTGCATTGATGGGGCTTCAAACTAAACGTACAATCTTAACTATGCATTTGGAAATAATAATTCCCTGCATGAACGATGCATGCATGGAGAGGAAAGAACTAATATTCTTTCCCCATTTAATTTGAATTATGTGTCAATGGCCATATTAATGTGACATTGTTGTTAATGTTGAATTCAAGAAATAAAACTCTCCCTCACGTTTTTGTTACAAAACATTATTTGTGGCAATGTATAAAATGAGAGAACACATGTATTCGTGTGTGGCAAGGAATCACCATCTCAAGTAAAAACACATGTATTTGTAAACATGACGAGGAATCATCCTTTAAGAAATTACCCTCTACGCAAAAGTCAATATTCATAGAATTGTACGTCACCGAGGCGAGGAATTACCCTCTTCTCCAGCAAGTAAAACTTGCAACAACAATCACATAGCAGCTCATAGTTATCACAAAGATATTCATCACATAGGCATTTATCACCTGGTGGGCTAATAGGGGGTAGGCCGCTCCACCATTTGGAATTGGGAAATCTCTCCCATAGGTCGACTGTCACACAGTGATATACATATTGCATCGGGGAACGTTTACCCAGCCAACCAAGTCAAAGACACCAACACATGATACGCTCGGGGGATTCTTCATCAGAGGGTTGAGCTCCGACTCCGACATGAGTCAGAGGGAAATTTTTATCCCATCTATCAAGTGAGGTCAACACGATACCGCGTCACCTTAATCATTCATGGGGACTCTCTCTGTAACACCCCGACCCAATCAAGCTCAATCTATTTTTTTTCACACGTTAATTTCCCCGCACGTTAACTTCCCCTAGGTCTTCCTCTTGTCCACGACATGCATACACACACACGACTCTATTTTCAGCTCTCTCCATACGCAAGTCTCCCTCGTATCTCTAGGGTTTTCGCATCATATATATAAGCACACATTGGCCATGCTTAGAGAAATTGCTCTGTTACGTTCACTGCCCCCATACGAAATCGACGGAACCCACGCTTAACTCCCTCTCGTTCACTGCCTCTCCACATTTTTGGCTCTATGCTCATCAACTTCGCCACCATAAACCTCCACCGCAATCCACCAACACCGTAAGATAGCCATTGCAGAACACTCCTCCACCTTGGTCACGTAAACCCACCCCAAGCCGTGCAGCACCCCAACCGCTGGCCAAGCCGTAACACAACACTATTTCTTTTCTTTTCGTGACGCCGCTGCCCTGCCACACGAAGTCGTGGACAACAACGCCTCTGTGCAAATAGCGCACCACCCTCCAGCTGTCCTCACCACCACGGAAAGTCAACCACCGTCGCCCAACCGTTGAAGGAGAAACACACACGGCATACTCTGTTTTAGCTCCTGTAAACAGAGCAATTGGTTGCTCCTCCAAGCACGGCAAGTTTTGCGCTTTGACCAACCCTTTTGGACGTCTCAGCCACTCCTAGCCGTGCCATCGTCGTTAGCCACCCAGGACGTTGCCGCGCGTAACTCTCTCGATAACACCTCCATGCACATGCCGTGTTTCACTCTGTATATCTTGACTTTGTCTCTCTCTCACTGTGCACCTCTCACTCTCTCTCTCTCTCGTCCAGTGCATAGCCACCGAGTGCACCACCTCCCATTGCACCCTGCACTGTCGCACATTACCTTCTTGGTGACTATTAATTATTGTTCGACATTTTGAAGGAAATTCAGAAAAAAAAGCTAAGTCCAGGTAAGCAGGGTTCCTATGCTAGATTTTGGATTAAAATAAAATGAGCTGAGGTTGATTTTCGGAAAATATACATATTTGGTTATGAAAATAAATTTGAACTACCTCAATTATTTGTTCTGCATTACTCATGAGATTCTGTTTAAGAAGAAAGTATTTTCTGTTATGACTGGTGTAGACAACTTATTTTTGACAATCTATTTCTAAACTTTAAAAAAGAGAGTGAATATGAAATATGTGCAAAAATTATGTTGTGATATGATTTTGTTCAGTACTCTGTTTGAATAATACGTGATTTCTGAAAACCTTTAGCATGACTCTTTGATTCTGAATTTGATTATGTTTCCGCTTTGTTCAGTTACGGCCCTACCACGGGTGATAATAGTGGATACGGCTCAACCACGAGTTACAATAGTGGATACGGCCTAACCACGGGTAATAATAGTGGATATGGCCATGGCACGGGTTATAGTAGTGGTCTTTGTTTTGAGTGCACACCTTGGTGACAAAGTGATTTATGTTCTGCTTGGCTATCCGCAGATGCACAACCCTACCATGGGGGTTATACATGGTTTCTGTTCTGATATGACGTTCTGATGATGATGATCATCATTTATGCTATGCCAAATAATATTTTTGAATGAAATTATTTCTAAATCTTCGCTCTGATATTTTGATAACATGTTTTGCTCCAGCACTCTGAAAATGAAAATGTTCACTCTGAAAATGAAAATGTTTTGTTTTGCATTCTAATCTCTGTAAATGCTCATGTTTACATACTGGTATATGTTCTCTGCTTACTGAGTTGTTGATAACTCACTCTTTATCTCCAATCATTTTTTTTCAGATAATGTTGATGGTTCTACTGGAGAGCAAGAGTAGGCAGTATTATAGATGTTTGATGTTCGCTGAGGAATAAGTACTCGAGGGTACAAGTTTTTATTTGAGAGTCTTAGTTAGTAATTTGGTTATTTTCAGCTATTTTGATTTGTTGAGTTAAGAATGTTATCGAGTCTTTTGGAGAGTTTCAATTTATTTTATTAAGAATTTATGTATTGTCCTTATCAAGGAACATAGAGATTTGGTTTGAGTAGATGGATTAACATTTTATGGGGTTTTCTGGATTTTATAGTTGTGTTTTTGAAGTTTATATTAATATTAAGAGCTAACTCTCCAGACCTTCGGGATCGGGGCGTTACACTCTCTACTCGTATGAAGCTCACGACGACGTTTCTCAAGAATGGTTCAAGGAATTTTCTGTCTCGTCCCATGATGATTGACATGCCATACTTACACATACAAAGATTTAAACTCACACAGAGAAATCACCAAGAACAAATGCATTCAAATTTCAGAAATCACGAAGTAAAACTACTCATAAACATAATGAAAAACATCTATTATTTCATTATTAGAAATGAGGAGATCACAGAGTATGCATATGCTAAAATTCCATAACATCCTCACACAACATTTACCCTCATTCCTCTACATGTATTGTCTTAGAAGCTAATTTAGCTCGCTGTCTTAGAAATACGGCGGCGCTACGTTGCTCCTTTTTTTTTTTTTTTTTTTCTCATTTGAAGTCACTTGCTTTAAAGAAGAGTCTGAATCCAATGGCTATCAGGTGTTTACGATCTCAAAAGTGAGATTTTGGCTCTTACATTAAGCCTTTTATTCATCAGGTGTCCTTCTAAATTAAGTGGTGCTTGGATAGGAGTCCTTTAGTCTCAATTGTCCCACTGCAGGATGATAAAGCCAGATTGGTAGGGTATGCTTCGCATGTCCTTACGGCCTGCATTGGATCATACCTCTAGGTTTAGATGATATGACCTGCCAAGTCGTTATCCTTCACAGACCCACTTTGGACGTGACTCTTCAAATGGAATATGGGCTTCTGCATATGACACTGCCACCTTCTAAGCACTTCACTAAAATCCTGGAAAGCTCATATGTGTCAACAAGGATCTTGTTCTTGACCATTGCTTGCCTTAAGCTCATTCCTTGCCTTTTGTGACGACCAAGATTTTTGCTAGGCTTTTTATGCATTTTTATATATATTGTTAATTTGGTGCAAGGAGATGGAGTGACCCAATTAGAAATTTGGTTTGGTACTAGGTATCTAAGGCCTTGAGAAGGCTCATGAATGTTTTGGCCTCTATAAGGAATTAGGGTTTTGAAGCCCAACAGAACTAGGGCACATGCCCAACCCAAATTCTTGGACACCACATGTCATCCAATGGAGCTTATAGTTAGGACTTGATGAATTTGGACTGAATTGAGGGTAGAGAGGTGAGAGAATCTAGGGTTTGGCCTTGCACGCCTACCATAGAGGATCACCCACCTTCTTGCCATGTGTCATGCATGCAAGAAGGCTTGCTTGTAAGAAGAGGCATTTTGACACTTGTCACTATTAGAGAGATTCTAGAAGAAAGATGATGAGATTATGGAAAGTGGAGCCTAGGGAAGGCCAAGAGACCTTCCACGACAACCATAGAGAAAAAGTGTTTTTACTTTTTGGCATGTGTCATGCATGCAAAAGAGAGAGAGAGAGGATGTCTTGTATTGAGAAGGGCATTGTAAGAAGAGGCATTTTGACACTTGTCACTATTAGAGAGAGATTCTAGAAAAAAGATGATGAGGTTATGGAAAGTGGAGCCTAGAGAAGGCCAAGAGACCTTCCACGACAACCATAGAGAAAAAGTGTTTTTGCTTTTTGGCATGTGTCATTCATGCAAAAGAGAGAGAAGGGATGTCTTGTCATGGGAAGGGGTGAAATCTACATGGGAACTAGAGAGAGCCACACGCCTATGGAGCTTCTAGAATAATTTTGTGAAGGGTACACTTGAGGTGGATGGCTAGGGCAAGGGGACTTGTGCATTGCCACCCACAATGACCAATCATGCAATGTCCAAGAAATTTGTAGAAGAAAAATCTCCTTGGGAAGAGATGGAGATTTTGGCCACCATGCACACACTCACACTCCTCACATGCCACTTGGCACACATGCACACATGTAAGAGATTGAGGAAGATCTTAGCTTGCTGAAAGACCATTTAGACATGAGGTTCATTTAACGAAGACATGAGGTGAAGGGCAAAAGTGGAATAAGGTTTCAGTTTTGAGGTAGGACGCACCACTTGTCCAAAAGTTCTATTGTGTTCCCAACACAATCAAATGATGAGAAAGTGGAAGAGGCCTTAGGGTGAGACGCCACTTGGCATCCATGCAAATGAGCTTGGCTTGTGCTAGAAGCTTTTTGTGTCTATAAAAAGCAAAAAGGGAGGGTGCCAAAAACACCATTCTTTTAGTCACTTGAAGGGTTTCTTTTGAGAAGCATTCGGCCACCACCTTTTTCTCTACTTTCCATCATTTTCTCACCATCCAAACACTCTTCACATTACTCTTTTATCAACCAAATATCATTTTGAGAGTAAGCAAAGCGAGACGATACTTCTAAGGAGAGAATCATAGAAGCTTTCTTGTTATCGATTGTGGATTTTTGTAAGTAAATTTCTAACTTGTATTTGGATATTTTATGTATATGCCATGTGAACTCGTTTGTTGTTCGGTTGGATGTTGATACTTGACATAATGATGTTTGCCCAAGTGATATAATATTTTCCTTGTATGATTGTTCAATATATGGTTGAAATGTTTTATTGTTGATTGGCTCATATTATGAAAATAGAATGCGAAGCCACCTTTAGGATTCAGATTGCATAATGCTTGGCATGTTAATGGATATTTGTTATATGACCGAATCTTTTATAGGATTAAGCCCATGAAATATTTGTATTTTTATAAGTATGATCACAGGCATGTTTCGGCTACACATGTTTGTTTCATTGATAAAGTTTTATTTAACGCATTAGAAAATTCTAAGTTTATGAAAAGTTGGTGTATTGTATATTTCAAAAACTATAAGTCTCGCCATGACCATGGATGAAGTGTTACATTTTGTGAATGAAGTTTTAATGATTTTAAAACCAGTTCTTGGATATGCTAGGGTTTTATTCGGTCGCTAAATGTGAAGTTTGAATGTGTGTTTCTTACTTGTTGTTCAAATGCCTTAGAATTTATGTAAAGGAACATGGTTGCATGTTCTAATATTTTCAAGCCGTAATGCGAAATGTACATGGATATGCATGTTTGTATATTATATGGTTAGGATGAAGCATTCGGCATTGCATGTGTCCCATGAAAGTTCTAAGTTTCATAGTTCATGTCACATGTATTGGGATTGTGAAAATCTTTCAAAAAGAAAATGAGTATTTTTAAAGTTTTGTCACGATCCCAAAAGCTAGGATGAGGGAAATGTCTTAGTTGAACTCCCCTGTCCACTCAGGAGTGTCTAAAATGGAGTGGTAGCCGCTGGGTTGATGAAGTATAGTCGATGGATCTCAAATGGTTCCTAAAAGAAAAGAATACTGGAGTGGGGTTGCACCTAAACTAGTGGGTGCCCTACAGTGAAGGCCAAAAGCAAACTGCCGTAATATGAATGATCAAAAGTAAGACGTAGTCACCTTGGTCAAAGTGGCCAATGGTTGATGCGGTAATTAGCCGGGAACACATGGTACATAAAGTAGCTGTGAGGTATCCATTTACATGTTAAAAGTCAAAGAAAGGCCTTGAGCTCAAAGTTATGCTATGATATATGAACAATAACCCAAGCTCACAAGTATGTTAAACGAACAAGTATGAAAACGATGAAAAAATATTTTATGCAAGAAAAGGGTTATGAAAGTTATGATGTATACAGTATCTTTTTGTAAATTCAAATGCATAGGTAAAGTCTCATGTTCATGCATTCATTGTTAAGTTTGCTTACATATGCTTACGATATCTGTTACATGTTATTTGTTTACTTATTGAGATTTCTTGAAATCTCACTGTTTTAATTTCTACTATCGATTCCCTACTTGGAATGGTAGAAGCTGTAATAGGTATAGAAAATGCCAATGACATAGTGGAAGAGGACAACTCCTCCTACAGAGAGAATTGTGCTGAAGATGGTCATGAGCTCGCCCGAGCCTTCCATCTTGGAGCATCTTGAGACGATTGACCAAGCAATCACTAAGATACTCCAGGATATTGAGGAGTTTAAACGGTGCAAGGGATAAGGATCAGACCTTAGAGAAATGAGTGAAGCTCAATCCCTTATGAAGGAAAAAAAAAGAGAGATAAAGTCGAAACCCCGTAACACCCTTTCCCGTAGAGTACGAATATTACGAAACATTCATAACATAATGTCCGATAAAGAGATTCATATCCTAAAATACCACATTTATTGAAAATCATAAAAACATTAAAACTAAACAGAACATAATTGTTTTGAAACTGAACATAAAGTAATAAGAACATAAACTAATCCTACGAATGATATAAAAGATGTAACACCCGGACCCAATCAAGCTCAAATTTATTTATTTTGTTTTAGTTTATTCTATTCTATTTTATTATTTTTCTTTCACACGTTAACTTCCGCATGTTTTATTCTTTCCGTCTATAATTCACCCGTAAGTCTTCCTCTCGTCCACTCCGTGCACACACACGACAGAGCCTTTCATCTGCGCACACGTCTCTCTCGTCTCTTTAGGGTTTTATTTTTGGTCATCCATTCATCTATATATTTGCACGTTCTTCATCCTCAACAAAAACCTAGAGTTGCTGCTTCTTCATTTTCACGCCTCAGCCTCCATCACCCACTGTACCCACTTGTTGCTGCCGCACAATTCATCCACTCTTCATTGTGAACCTCAGTTCAGACCTCACCACCATGCCCACTACCCAGCCACATGAAGCTGCTGCCTAACGTCCCGTAGCCTCTACTGCAAGCTTCGGTTTCCTCTGTTTTAGTATCCAAAAACAGAGCAGCGTTCAGCCACCATAAACCGCTGCAACACCCTCCACCGAGAGCCCCATCATGTTGTGACCCCACCTTACGAAAACCACCATGGTTAACTCTACCGCGAGCCACCCCTCCGACTGAAAACCCAGTCATTTATTCCCCTATTTTTAGCCACCTGAAACCGAGGTCCACCCACTGAACCACTGCACTGCACCGCACCACACCAGCTACTCCAAGCCATCACCACCCGCATGGAAAAGGGCGCTGAACACCCTTAGGCCACCTCAGCCCGTAGCACCCCCTCACGGTGAGTACCTCCCTCGGTTACTCCCTCCTTTCTCTCCGCCCTCTCTCGCTCTCACCTCTCCCTCTCTTTTTCTCTCTTGCTCAGCCCAGCTCGACGGCACCTCCGTCTTATTCCTCTACACTCCAGTTGCGCCACCGCAGTTCCTCCAGCCAGCCTGTGGCACCTTGCCCCTCCACCCATATTCTCGGTTTAGACGTAAGTTCCATGCCGCTGCACCGCTTTTCTTTTGTTTTTCATGTTGCTGACTTAAGAGTTGTATATATATATATATACATATATATATTTTTATGGGTAAGTCTGTAACCTAATTGAATAGGAGTAATAACTGTTATGCCCTCTGATCATGTTTTCAAATGATGAAGAATTTTCAAAGCTATTGCAGAGTTGATCTAATAAATAAATAAATTTACATTATTACCTTTGAGTTACAAGTTTCATTATTGTGTTTTAAACCTTTAATAAGTATTTGTAAACTTTAAAATTTTCCATGTTTACGGAAATGATTTTGATAAGTTGGTTTTTGTAGGAGACTGATATTTTAACGGAATATTTATCTTGTAAATACTGATGAATTTTTTTGAAGTGATCGGTAAGTGTAAAATCTTATTTTGAATCCTTTTAAAATAATATTTTTGATTTAAACAAAATTATGATTATCTATTTATAATGACTTTGATATAGTTATGTTATTTTAGTTTTATAAATTATAGTAAGATCTCAATCGTAAATAAATTAGAATTTATTGTTTGACTCGGAGTTATTATGTTGGATATTGATGAGTTTTAGAAAGCGATGTTGGTATTTTAGGAATAATGAGAATTTTGGGTTTGAGAATTTAAATAGGTTATTTTAGAAGTTTAGGATTAAATATCGAAATACGCGATTAATTGAAAATTTATGAGAATTACGTTATTATGTTATAGGTGACAATTAATAATTGTTCGGCATTTTGAGGACATTGCTGCAAGACTAAGAAGTCCAGGTAAGCGGGGTTCTTATGCTAGACTTTGCATTAAAATAAAATAAGCTGATGTTGATGCTTTGGAAAATATACATATTTGGTTATGAAAATAAATTTTAACTACCTGAGTTATTTATTCTGCATTACTAATGAGATTCTGTTTAAGAAGAAAGTATTTTCTATCATGACTGGTGTAGACATGAGCTTATTTTTGAGATTCTGTTTCTGAAGTTTAAAATAAATAGCGAATATGAAATTTTGTACATAAATTATGTTTTGTGATATGATCTTGTTCTGTTCTGAAGATTTTATATACTCTGATACGATCGAATGTGATTTCTGAAAACCTCTGGTATAACATTTTGTTTCTGTTTCTGTTCCATTCTGACCTTACCACGTGTGTAAAACTGTGGCCTCTGTTTGGGTTGTTACCAACTTTTATGTTTCTGGTGCACCCACTTTGGAAACAAAGTGGTTTTCTGCATGGTCTTTCCTATGTGCATACTCAGGGCTCCGAGAATAAATGAGGGGAAGACTCACATTCTGTTTTTGCTCGGTTAGCTACCGGGGCTTGCACAACCCTACCACGGGGGTTAAACATGGTATTTGTTCTGATATGATAAGATAAGATGCGATGTTTCAATTTATGCTATGCCAAAGGTGGTTTGATTATGAATATTTTCGAACTTTCGCTCTGATATTTTGATAACATGTTTTGCTTCCGCACTCTGAAAATGAAATAGTTTTGTTATGCATTCTGAACTCTGTAAATGCTCATGTTTACACACTAGTATATGTCCTCTGCTTACTAAGTTGTTGATAACTCACCCCTTATCTCCATATATTTTCTAGATGATTTTGAATAGTTCAGCTAAGGATCAGGATTATGGAGCATCGATGAGATGATTACTTAAGCATAGTGGATTACTCATAGAAGATTTATGAGAAGTGGCGGATTTTATTAAGAGATTTTGTAGTATTCTGATGACTTTATATTTTGGAGTCTATAAATATATTGATGAATTTTAAGTTTTAAGTTATAGGGAGTAACTCTTCGATCCTTGCGGGACGGGGGCGTTACAAAAGAAGTCTAATTCTTGTGTGAGTAACACTTATTCCTTCCTGTGTCTTTGTACTAGATTTACTCTTGGCCATCCAACTCTGCGCCATCATAATGACTATCAGTGAGAATTAAACATAGAAGAAAATAGAAGGACAAACAAAATGAGTCAAATACTTGGTAAGTAGCACATCATATCGTAAAATAAAATTTAGCTTAACATAGACTTAATTTTTGAAAGACTTTTCATACATACATATATCATCATAGATTCACATAACATATTTATTCATCCTTAATCATGAGCGGAAACATACATAATCATGGCAAACATGTAACGTGAATGCAAAAATAACTTGTTTATCTTGTCTTTCACTTAACATATGGTGAACCGCGCTTGAGTCTTACGATGGGAGGAGCATCAATGCCTGGAAACAAAGGGAAGACCCAAGTGAAGGCTAAAGTCTATGCAATCACTCCATAAGTAGTGAAGTTGATTCCTTCAACCTTAGTGGTAGAACAGGCAAAGAGAGCCTTGAAGGAAGGAGCCGATGCATATCTAGTGGTTATGACTAGTGAAATAGAGGAATCTAAAGGAGTGGAAGGGATTCTTGTGATATTGGAGACGATGCACCTTATCGAATGGTCCTGACCAAGTTGAAGGAAGGAGCTTAAAGTCTAGATCGAGGAACTCCTCGAAGAGGGATTTATTCGCCCGAGTTTGTCCCTATCGAGTGCCCTATCCTATTTGTGAAAAAGAAAGATGGCATTATAAGGATGTGCATTGACTATCAGGATTTGAATAAAGTAACCATTAAGAATGAGTACCCTTTACCTCAGATCGACGACTTGTTGGATCAGTTGCAAGGAGCGTCAGTATTTTCTAAGATAGACCTATGATCAGGATATCATTAGTTGAAGATTAAAGACCAAGATTTCCTAAAACGGCTTTTCGGACTCATTATGGACACTTGAACTTTTAGTAATGCCTTTCGGACTAACAAATGCCCCAGCAGCATTCATGATTTTGATTAACCAGATATTTAGGTAGTATTTAGACAACTTCATAGTGGTTTTCATTGACAACATTTTGATTTACTCCCGAAGTGATGAAGAACATAGGGAGCACTTGAGGATAGTATTGAAGACCTTACAGAAACATCAACTTTATGCTAAGCTCAGTAAGGGTGAGTTTTGGCTCAGAGAGGTGAAATTTTTGGGACATGTTATTTCCATTAGAGGTGTGGTAGTAGATCCTGCTAAGAGAGAAGTAGTAATGGAATGGCAGAAACCAACCAATGCCCATGAGATATGTAGTTTTCTTGGCTTGGTAGGATATTATCAAAGATCCATCAAAGGATTTTCAAAACTATTTGGTCCCTTAATGGCATTGAAAAAGAAGAATGCCAAGAACATTTGGAGTGAGAAATGTGAAAGGAGATTCCAGGAACTAAAAAGGAGGTTAACCCCGGCACCTATGTTGGCTTTACCTGAGCCTCATAAGCCAAATGTGGTTTATAGTGATGCCTCTAAAATGAGTTTAGGGTGCGTATTAATTCAAGAAGAGCTAGTCGTCTCTTATGCCTCTCGACAACTCAAGGATCACGAGCGGAATTATCCTACTCATGAATTGGAGCTTCCCGTAGTAGTTTTTATGCTGAAGATCTAGAGACATTACCTTTATTGTGACGCCCCCAAATTCCGCTTGGGATCAGACGGACATTTGAAGCGTCGAGACATACAACACAAGGTTACCTGCCTCCATTCATGACATATAAGATGCAATATTTCTAACATGCATCTAGCATTATGCAATATTCGTAGCGGATAATTTTTTTCTTTAGCAATACTATGCACCAAACTAAAATATCCCAAATACTTAAAACATACTCCATACTTAACGACATACTAAACAACTAAGATCACAATAATAGTCCATAAGGTTGTGATCAAAAGAGTGCTGGAGATTGAACTCCACAAATACAAGTAGTAATCTGAGGTAACTACTGTACTACCATCTACGTCGCACCGTCGCTTAGTCGACTGTTTCCAGTTGGTCGATTCCCCATTCTCATTCAGATCCTATAACAAAATCTACCATTCGGGGGGAATGGTAGTTGGGACTACCACAGTGGGATTTGATTACAAATCTCAGCAAGTTAACAGAAAACTTCCAAACAGGTTAATGATGCATGTATGGGCAGTAAAAGCATAAATGCATAATCAAATCATAAGTAATCATAGCATAACTTGACATACAACATAACATAATTGGCATAACTTAAACTGAAACTGAAGCTTAGCATGAACGTGACTTGAAACATAACATGGACTTGAAACATAGCATGAACGTGAACTTCAAATATAACATGGACTTGAAACATAACATGAACGTGAACATGCATAATTTGAACATGAACTTGAGCATGACAGAACATAAATGTGAACTTGGAACATAACGTAAACGTAAACATAACATAACATGAACTTGAAACATATGCTTGTCTCATGGGATTACCATGATTGCGTGAACGTAAACTTGAACATAACATAACGTGAACTTGAAAAATGGCTTGAACGTGAAATACATGAACTTGAAATCTTATTCAATAGACTTAATCATTAAAGTGACCATATGGGTGCTACACAGGTCCCCTTGAGCCGTGTGTCCCTGCCGATTACCGCATCACATCACAGGTGTCTATACCAGCTGTGAGTGCGTTAATACGTACTCCACAGTTGTTGTGGCCTCACGTATTCTGCGTGCCACAATTGCTGTGTCTCACATAGTGTATGCTCCACAGTTGTTGTGGCCCCATACTTCATGCTTCACAGTTGTTGTGGCCCCATGACTTATTTGTTTGTGCCACACTTGCTGTGGACACACGTAACATAATGTGTTGCACCATCGGCGTTAGTGCCTGGCACGCTCAGGTGACCAGCTAATTAGGTCCCATTCGTAACCTGTTGACTGTACTTCGTCAACCCAGGGAATTTCACACCTATTTAGACACTCCAGCGTGAACAAATGAGTTCCATTAGGATATTACCCTATCCTAGCGCTTAGGGTCGTGATTAACATGAATGACTTAACTGTCATACATGACATTTCGTAACGTGACGTAACATGAACGTGACATAAAAGACAAAAGTCCTGACGTAGCATAACGTGACATGAACGTAAGATGACAGACATGACATACTTCAAGACATAAATATAACAGAGTACATTTCATAACATGGCATACATGTAACATGCAACATTTCGTAACATGGCATACCATATAACAGACAACATTTCTTAACATGGTGTAACATGTGACAATGAATATTACGTGACATGAAATACATGTAACGGATGACATACTTAACTTAACATGACATACTTGCATTGTATATGAATACGTGACAGAATATCTTGTGTAACAGATGAATAATTCATGACAAAATAAATTCTGTTTAACAGATAAATATGTAATGACTTGGCATAGCACATATGATAACATGCATACATACAATTTAGTTCCCTTATTTTTCACTCATACACATTAAAATGATAGTAAGTTAAAAGCTAACTTACCTCGATCGTCGCGTTCTACTAGAATAAAGCGCGAAACACGAGGAACTGTAAGAGGGTATTCTAAATGTTAGAAATTAATTACTAACAATTAAAAATGTGAAAAGAGACAACTTAGAGTAAAATTACCATTTTACCCTCTACATGTGGGCAAATGACCATTTTACCCCTAATTTAAGGATTTCATATCCTAACTCCAAAAATTACCAAAATTTACATTCCTCATGTAAATCTTGTCCTAGACACAAATAACAACTCAGAAAAATTTAAAACCAATCACAACTATGGAAACTCACAATGACCGAAACATTCATAGACCATTTCTCTTGATTTTGGTTGCAATTTCTTCCATATTCAAAACCCATGATTAAGCCAAAATTTTGTAACAAGGATCTTCCTATCATCAACACCAAACTTTTTGTAAAAAGACCCAAACTTTTTAACAAAAAGTAAACCTTAAATCACAAGTTTTGACCTTAATAAAAATATCTCCAAGAATTCCAAAAAATCAAATCTTACTTCTAACATATTCATAACATCATCCTAAGATCAAACATGCTTTAAATCATCAAACCAAACTCACCAAAAATCACAAAACAACACTTGAAGTTTTCGGTTTTAAACTTAGTCCAAAACAGAAATTGTTTTTCCCAACTAACTTTGATCAATCTCTTGATTCATGGCTTAAAGACATGTGATCTTCAAACTAACACATCACATGGTTTAAAAATGTGTCCTAAAGAAGATCCAACCATCAAACTTAAAATCACATGGCTAAAATTTAATAAAACATGGATCTAACTCAAAAACATCAAATTTTAGGCCTAACCGAAATCCTCTTGCATAGAAAATCATATCTTTAAAAATAATACTAAATATCTTTAAACTAACATCCTAACATGTATATAAGAGACTTAGGATTATCATATAAAAATATCAAAGCCCTTGGAATAAGATTACTCCATAAAATTTTCGGACCAAGATATGTCCATTAGCTTGGTCAAAACTTCCAAAACATAGCATACTCTCCAGTTTCACGCCCAGAATGACCTTTCCATGGTTAAAAATACTTTTGACCAATCAAATGAGTATGTAATGAGATTAATAAGATATCCATGGAAACTAGACTCAAAGACGAACAACTTATGTGAAGGAATCATCATGTGAAAATACTTACAACAAAGGGTCGTAAATGGCCACGCAAAAAGACCCAGAAATCTGCCCGAGAGAGCTCTTTTGGGTTACTCTCTAAGAACGGGGGAAAAGAAGTGATACAATGGAATGAAAAGTGCCTTGCACGGCTATAGACTCCTGGAGGGGGAAGTTGTGGGCTGGAATGACCCTTCATTGGAGGTGGCTATGTGACATAAAGTGGAGAATAGTGAGGGGCAAAGACTGCCTGCAGCAGCTGTGAAAGATGGAGGTTGATGGAGTGGATTTCTCCTTCACATCAAGGCACTATTGGGTGCAGCCAATGGCAGTGGATGGTCTGCCATGTGGGGGAGGAAACTTCTCCAAGAAGCTTTGCCAAGGTGGCCAGTTGCGTGGGCCTTGGTGGGCCCCACCAAGTGGGCTTCAATTTGGGGTTTAAAGGGGGTTTGGTTAGGGTTTGAGATGCTATCAAGCCTAAAACTAATTTTTCTTGGCCCAATCAAATTTCCAAGGTTTAAAAGGTTGGATAATGATGTCATAAAAAGGGTTTGGAGACCAACTTTAGGATTTGGGGAAACCATTTAGGATTTCGGTTTCAACCAAGCTTTTGGGGTTTCAATTGGATTCCAACCATTTAGAGTTTTGCTAGGGTTGAAACCCTTTTTGGTTTGGCACAATTTGGTTGATCAGATGAAACAAATCTTTACTTAGGTGACATGATCTCACACCTTGACTTCCTTCACAAATCCATCTAATGGTTCCTCTTTGTACCAAGTCTCTAATATTATTCACTATGTGTGGCTAGGATCTTGCCAAGTGTCCAAATAAAACTCCTCCAACCTAATTTGGATATTTCACACTGTGATTTTGAAAACATTGCACTGGGTACGCTTATCGAGGTTACTCTTCACTCAAAAAAAATCATAATAAACTTAGTACTGAAAAATTCTAAATATTCATATTAACCTATAGTGAAAATCGTTTAGCGAAATTCAACCCCGAAGTTCCCCTAAAAATAATTTCACAATTTTCAACAGACGTTTCGTCCAGAATTATGAAAATAGGTTATTGCGCCATAAAATCCTAAATAATCCATTGAGTCTAAAGGCAGAGACCATAACACATTCTGACACTTCTAACTACCTCAAATAATTAAACTCATATTTCTAGCACCATAGTGAGTGATAACACTGACTATGTTGACAGACTATAACCTGTGCGATTGGTCGATTCGTAAAAACTTATGAGGTTTTCACGAGATTCCTAAAGTCAATAGAAATTCCACCAATGAATTTCTAGCGGGTTGTTACATTTATGGAGAAAAGTTTGAGGTGTACATTGACCATAAAAGTCTCAAGTATCTATTTAGTCAAAAGAACCTGAACATGAGGCAGAGAAGATGGGTGGAGATGATCAATGATTACCAGTGTGAGATCAAGTATCACCCTAGAAAAGCCAATGTGGTAGTAGATGCCCTTAGTCGTAAGACTCATTCCAATGTGCAATCGCAAATGGTAGAAATGAGGGAATTACTAATAGGAAAGCTGCCAAGAGATATCAGGTTAATAGTGGTGCAGGAGATTGTGCCATTGACTGATATGGAAATTATCAAGGATGATAAATTGGAGAAACTTTGGCAGAAAATTCTAAAATTGAAAGGACCACAACACTTCTTGATTGGTAAAGACAAAATGTTGCATTAGAAGGAGAGGAAAGTGATTCCTAATATTCCTAAATTAAAGAAAATGATTCTAAAGGAAGCCCATTGCACACCATATACTGCTCATCCTGGTAGCACAAAGATGTACCGGGATTTGAAGAGACAATTTTGGTTGGATGGAATAAGAAGAAATGCGGCGGAATTTGTTGAGAAATGTTCGATTTGCCAGTTGGTAATGGCTGAGCATTAGAGACCAGCTGGAGAATTACAACCATTACCAATCCCATAATGGAAGTGGGAGGATGTGTCCATGGATTTCGTGATAAGTTTGCCAAGGACATCGTCAGGGAAGAATTCGATTTGGGTCATAGTCGACCGATTGACCAAAAGTGCATATTTCCTATCGATTGCTAATACAGATTCGTTGGACAAGCTCTTTCGAGTTTATGTTAAGGAGATAGTTAGGCTTCATGGAATGCCTAAGTCTATAGTTTCTAACAGAGACACGTACACTTGTTTAAAGAAAATGTTGGGCACAAATCTAAGGTTTAGTAGTACCTATCACCTACAGAAGGACGGGCAGACAGAGTGAACTATCCAGACACTAGAAGATATGTTACATGCTTGTGTGATGGAGTCAAGTGGCAATTGGGAAAGGCATTTTCCATTGATAGAATTTGCTTACAATAATAGCTTTCAGGCCACAATATAGATGACATCTTACGAAGCGTTGTATGGATGGAAGTGCATATCCCCTTTGTATTGGGGTGAAGTTGGTGAAATGAAGTTGCTAGGACCAAAGTACTTGCAGGACGTACAAAAGTAGGTGAATTAATTCGGGAAAGGATGAAAGAGTTATGCCGATAAACGACAAAGGAATTTAGTGTTTAATGTGGGAGACTAGGTGTACATTAAGGTATCACCTATGAAAGGAGTCATTCAATGAAGAAAGGAAAGTTGAGCCCCAGGTATGTAGGACCATTCGAAGTTATGGAAAGAGTTGGGGCAGTGGCTTATCGATTGGATCTACAACTGAGATGCAAGAAGTGTACAATGTCTTCCATATATTGTCACTAAATAAGAGGTTTGGTGAAAGGCAACTTGTGGTAATGGATGCCAGTAGTATATGACTTCAGCCAAACCTATCTTATGAAGAATGGCCTGTGTAGATTGTGGATAGCAAAGACCAAGAGCTAAGGGACTGAAAAGTATCTTTAGTAAAAGTACTTTGGAACAACCCAACTTTTCAAGAAGCGACGTGGAAAAGAGAAGATTTGATGAGGACTAAATATCCTCATTTGCTTGTAAATTAGAGCTTGTGTATTCTTGAATCTCATCTATGAATGATTGTTTGATTGTAACTTGATTTCTTGTGTATGGCTGTCTCTGTGTTATTTGTGAATTTTAGTGATGATATGTGCACCTACCATACCCATGAACAGGGCATTGTAACTTAATAGGAATACCCCCATGTCTATATCTTAATGCAGCCACCGAAACAGACAAGTAAGGAGGGATCGAATGATGAATGCTCATTGGCAGGAGATGGAAAGGTTTGAGCACCATCTCACTCATGTGTTGGACGAGGATTTTCGAGGCAATTTTTTTCTAAGGAAAGCTGAAGAGAGTCAACCCCCACATGATCCTTTGGTATGGAGAGATGCTAATAGGTTATATCTACTCAGACTTCAGCTTGAGGCAGAATCCAGTTGCGCCACAGAAGCCTGAACATCAAGATATGAGCCTTTTGAAACTTCAGATACATCTATTGACCATATTCGTTATCGTGAAGAAGGACAACCAATTGAAGACACTGAGCTCGAGATTGAGCATAGGTTAAATGAGATGGGAGTAAACATGTATTATGATTATGACTTGGACGTGATATTCTATTTTTTACAAGATTCGGTGACAGAAGAAGAAGGCGAAGTGCCATTTCCATCATCATCTGAGGATTCTACAGCAGCCAGTGCAAGAGGTACCAATGAGGATTAGTTATCTTCTATTTATAGATTTGTTTTGTGACTATGGTATCGATTTTGAGTACATAATCTTTTTCTAAGGGGGGAGGATGTGACGAGCAATATTTTTGCTAGCCTTTTTATGCATTTTTGTATATATTGTTAATTTGGGCCAAGAGAGAGATGGAGTGACCCAATTAGAAATTTGGTTTGGTACTAGGTACCCAAGGCCTTGAGAAAGGCCTAAGCCCATTAGTGTTTCAGCCTCTATAAGGAATTAGGGTTTTGAAGCCCAATAGAACTAGGGCACACGCCCAACCCAAATTCTTGGACACCACATGTCATCCAATGGAGCTTATAGTTAGGATTTGACGAGTCTGGACTGAATTGAGGGAAGATAGGTGAGAGTGTCTAGGGTTTGGCCTTTCACGCCTACCAAAGAAGATCACCCACCTTCTTGCCATGTGTTATGCATGCAAGAAGGCTTGCTTGCAAGAAGAGGCATTTTGACAGTTGTCACTATTAGAGAGAGATTCTAGAAGAAAGATGATGAGGTTATGGAAAGTGAAGTCTTGGGAAGGCCAATAGACCATGCACAACAACCATAGAAAAAAAGTGTTTCTGCTTTTTGCCATGAGTCATGCATGCAAAAGAGAGAGAGAGAGAGGATGTCTTGTCTTGGGAAAGGGAAAAATCTACATGGGAAATAGAGAGAGCCACATGCCTATGGAGCTTCTAGAAGAAGTTTGTGAAGGGTACACTTGAGGTGGACGGCTAGTTGAAGGGGAATTGTGCATTGCCACCCCCAATGACCAATCACGCAATGTCCAAGAAATTTGTAGAAGAAAAATCTCCATGGGAAGAGATGGAGATTTCAGCCACCATGCACACACTCACACTCCTCACATGCCACTTCGCACACATGCACACATGTAAGAGATTGATGAAGATCTTAGATTGATGAAAGACCATTTAGCCATGAGGTTCATTGATCCAAGACATGAGGTGTGAAGGGCAAAAGTGGGATAGGGTTTCGGTTTTGAGGTAGGAGGCACCACTTGTCCAAAAGTTCTATTGTGTTCCCAAAAAAATCAAACAATGAGAAAGAGGGAGAGACCTTAGGGTGAGATGCCACTTGGCATCTATGCAAATGAGCTTGGCTTGTGCTAGAAACTTTTTGTTTCTATAAAAAGGGAGGGTGCTGAAAACACCATTCTTTTAGTCACTTGAAGGATTTCTTCTGAGAAGCATTCAACCACCTTTCTCTCTACTTTCCATCATTTTCTCACCATCCAAACATTCTTCACATTACTCTTTTCTCACCCAAACATCATTTTGAGAGCAAGCAAAGCTAGAAGATACTTTTAAGGAGAGAATCAAAGAAGCTTGCTTCTTATTGATTGTGGATTTTTGTAAGTAAATTTCTAACTTGTATTTGGATATTTTATGTATATGCCATGGGAACTCGTTTTTTGTTCAGGTGCATGTTGATATTTGATATAATGATGTTTGCACATGTGATATGATTTTTCCTTGTATGATTGTTCAATATATGGTAGAAATGTTTTTTTATTGATTGGTTCATATTATGAAAATGGAATGAGAAACCACCTTTAGGATTCGGATTGCATGCTTGACATGTTCATGGATATTTGTTTTATGAACGAATGTTTTATAGGATTAAGCCCATTGAAATATTTGTCTTTTTATAAGTATGATCACTAGCATGTTTCGGCTACACATGTTTGTTTTATTGATAAAGTTTTATTTAACGCATTAGAAGATTCTAAGTTCATTAAAAGTTGGCAAATTGTATATTTTAAAATTTAAAGGTCTCGACCATGACCATGGATGAAATATTACATTTTTTTATTGAAGTTTTAATGATTTTAAAACCACATCTTGGATATGCTAGGGCTTATATGTTTCGACCACTACATGTAAAGTTTGAACGTTTGTTTCATGCTTGTTGTTCAAATGCCTTAGAATTTATATAAAGGAACATGGTCACATGTTCTAATATTTTCAAACTGTAACGTGAAATGTACATGGATATGCATGTTTGTATGTTATATGGTTATGATGAAGCATTCAACATTGCATGTGTCTCATGAAAGTTCTAAGTTTCATAGTTCATGTCACATGCATTGGGATTGTGAAAATGTTTCAAAAAGAAAATGAGTCTTTTTAAAGTTTTATCAGGACCCCAAAGGCTAGGATGGGGAAATGTCCTATTGGAACTCCCTTGTCCACTCAGGAGTGTCTAAAATGGAGTGCTAACTCTTGGGTCGATGAAGTAAAGTCGATGGACCTCGAATGGTTACTAAAAGAAAAGGATATTGGAGCAGGGTTGCACCTAAAGCTAGTGGGTGCCCTACGGTGAAGGCAAAGAGTGGTTTACCCTGATTTGAATGAGCAAAAGTAAGACGTAGTCACCTTGGTCAAAGTGACCAATGGTTGATGCGGTAACTAGTAGGAAACACACGGTGCATAGGGGAGACGTGTTGTATGAATTTACTTATTAAAAGTCAAAGAAAGGCCTTGAGCTCAAAGTTATGCTATGATATATGAACAAGAAACCGAGCTCACAAGTTTGTTAAACGAACAAGTATGAAAATGGGGAAAAGATGTTTTATGAAAGAAAACGGTTATGAAAGTTATGATGTATACGATATCTTTTTGAAAAGTCAAATGCATAAGTAAAGTCTCTTGTCCATGCATTCGTTATTAGGTTTGCTTATATATGCTTACGATATATGTTACATGTTATTTGCTTACTTACTAAGATTTCTTGAAATCTCATTTTTATAATATCCACTATCATTCTCCTACTCGGAATGGTAGAAGCTGTAATAGGTACAGAAAACCCCAATGATGAAGCGGAAGAGGACAGTACCTCCTCCGGAGAGAATCGTGCCTAAGATGGTCATGAGTTCACCCAAGCCTTCCATCTTGGAACACCTTGAGATGATTTACCAAGCAATCACTGAGATAATCCAGGATATTAAGGAGTTTAAATGCTACAACAATCGGGATAAGGATCGGACCTTAGAGAAACGAGTGAAGCCCGATCCCTTATGAAGAAAAAAAAAAAGAAAGATAAAGTCAAGACCCCTTTTGATAAATGATTTATTTTGGAAATACTTGATGTATTGGTCTCGCGTTTTGGGAGTCTCTTTTGGAGCAATTAACTCTTGGATGACTCTTATGAAATTTACGTATTGGGATTTATGTGCTTCAATACGATGATATATGTCTTATTTATTTGACCTAAGTAGACTTTCCGCTGTGATATACTGCATGCTAGTAGTTATTATTAGGTGCATTGCATTTTAACTGTCATGTATGAGGGGTATATGGCCTTGTATTACATGTCCTGACTCTTCAATCTCTGTCAAATCCCAAGCGGGGGCTGGGGGCGACACACCTTTGTACATTGCTCATTTTTTCTAGAACTATGAGCCTCTTTGGCTGCTTATTCTCACCCATGTACTTGCTTTGCATACCATAGCTACCTTGTTTTCCACCAAGTCGAGGGAAGATCATCTTTGCCTTCCACTCGACAAGGAAAGGGTCTTTTCTTTTTCTTCTTTCTGCTCCTAGATGGCAGTTTGCCCTATCTCGCTGACATGCTCCTCAATTCATTGCAAACACTTACCTTGCTTTATGGTTGTGAAGAAAATTACTGAATCTCCTAAGATAACTTTCCATTTTGACAACCAAGTTTCTACGTTATGCTCAGCATTTTAAATAGTAACCTAGCTATGAGGTGGGCAGTCCAACAAGTGAGGTGCTAAAGTTCTGGGCACAATAATTACCAACTTTTATGATTGTACGTTCTTTACACTAGTTATGTATGGGAATTCCACTAACATAAACTATATATCTAAAACTTACTTTATTCAATAAATATGGTTAGACTTTCAGCACAATAATACTACCACATTGAAAAAAGACTTAAGAGTCAATTTCATAGCCAACAAGATAGGTAATATTCATGCTCCTTGTTGCCATTATTGATGAGGAAGAACTAGATGATGAATATCAAAAGAATAAGTTTGACCAAGGTTATGTACGGGCACCACTCCTTAGCACAGTCTCCGTTCCACTATGTAGAGAAGATGTGCCGTGCCACCTATGAAGGTTGATTCATACGCTACCCCGTTACCACAATAGGATGATACTACAAAGTTTCGATGAAAAGTGGGTGGATAGCATTACATAGTGATGGTGACTTAGACACTGATGATGGTAAATTGAGAAACATTGTGTACTATGCCTTATGTAATTCAAATAATTAGAACTGTTCATCCGGGCCAAATTTTTATCCGGTTCAGGTTAACAAATCGTGGCCTGTGCCTGCATAAAAAAACCAGGGTACACCCAGTTCGATACAACTCGGTACCCATTTTTTTTTCTTCAGTTTGAATGTTTTGATGTTTTTTGTTTCCTTTCTAGCAACTAAATAGACAGAAACTCAAAAGGAAAATGCATATTATGTTCAATGAATAATCCATTTTATGACTTTTTTTACTCTTTTCTCCACGTGGCTTTTTATTGGTAGTCAAAGAACATGAACATGTACTTTGGCCCATTGCCTATTTTCTTACTAATTTTCTTTAAAGTGTTACATGCATTGCAATGGAACGAAGAGGCATGGGTACAACCTACACTTGATCTTGGGGATGATGGGCTATGGAAGCAACATAATTAAGCTGGGTTAGAATTATTTACTAATTGGGATTCCTAGGAATTAAAGATCGGTCCTAATGTTAATAGATGATGATCGTTTGATTGAAGATTCAAACTGCATATAAACTATGTAATATGTGGTCTTCATATAAACAATGTAATATTTATTTATATTAAACAAATTAAATAAATAGAGTTTTAATGTTGCATCAACATTTTTTCATGAAATAATATTCATAACATGTTGGCTTTGATTTAAAAAAAAAAAAAAAAAAACCGGGTGCAACCTGGAACCCAGGTTTTTAAAAACCGGTTTCCATCTGTGTTTCAGCCTGGGTTTGACTAGGGCTAACCCAAGTCTAGGTTCTGGCCCAATTTTGAACCCTGGGTTTCGGTCTAGGTATACCCGGGTTTCAGGGCCCAGAACCCGGATGTACAGTCCTGCAAATAATATATAATGTTGTACTCAAATGCATTAACTTACTTATATTATTAGAGGCATAGCACATTGTTAGACGTAACATCACTATGAGTACGATGAGACCCAATTGGTATCTACATAATTCAAGTACGTTTCTTAGATAACATTTGTTCAGTACTAATTTACACACATTGGAGTACAGCCTGGTCCTAACTAGCATAATGAAAAAGCGTTTCGATATACGTTGTGTAACAGCCCGCTAAAAACTTAATGGTGAAATTTCCATAGGCTTTAGGAACCTTGTAGAAATACTGTAAGTTTTCACGATTCAACCAATTGCGTAGATTTTAGTTTGTCAGCATAGCTAGAGTTATCACTCACTATGGCGCCAGAAGTGCGATTTATTTATTTGTTGTAGTTAGAAGTGTCAGATTGAGATATGGTCTGCGCCATTAAACTCGAATGATTATTTACAGTTTTATGGCGCAATAATCTCATTTTCTATTTTCGGACGAAACACTTGTTCGAAAACGCAGTTTGCTTATTTTGAGGCACTTCAGGATTTAATTTCAATAAACGAATTGCATAGTTAGGTTTGTGTGGATATTTAAGATTTTACAGTGCAATGTTTATGTTTCACTTTTTTGGAGTGAATAGTAACCTCTATAGTAGCATCTAGTGTAGTATTTTCAAAATCACAGTGTGGAATGTCCAAATTAGGTTAGAGAAGCTTTAATTGGATACTTGGTAGGATCTTAGCCACACTTGGTAAACAACATTGGACACTTGGCACAAAGAGGAACAATGAGAGGAAACGTGAAGGAATCAAGGTTGGATATCATGCCACTTAAGGAAAACCTTGTTTTCCATCTGATCAACCAATTGTGCCGAACCAAATAGGATTTCAAACCTAGTGAAACCCTAAATGGTTGGAATCCAATTGAAACCCCAAAGCGTGATTGAAAACCGAAACCTGACACGGTTTTCCCAAACTCGAAAGTTGGCCTCTAAACCCTATTTGATCAAACTTCTAGCATTGTGTTTAATCACTTGATTAAATCGCTTCCACATGCTATTAATTCCTCAAGTTCATGTTAAGACATCATTATTGAACCCTTTAAATCTTGGAATTTGATTGGACCAAGAAAAATTGGATTTGTGTTTGATAGCATCCCAAACCCTAACCAATCCCCATTTAAACCTCAAATTAAAGTCCACTTGGTTGAGGCCTACCAAGGCCCACAACTTTGGTCACCTTGGCAAAACTTCTTGAAGAAGTTTCCTCCCCACATGGTAGGCCATCCAATGCCCTTGGCTACACCAAATAGTGCCTTGATGTGAGAGGGGAAACCCACCTCATCACCCTCCAGACCTCATGACAGTAGTAGGATGTCCTTGCCCCCCACGATTTTTCACTTTATGTGACATATGCACCTCCAATCAAAGGTCACTCAAGCCAAACCTCCCCCCCTCCAGAAGTCTAAAGTTGTACCAGAGATAGTTCAATTCATTTTATCACTTCTTTACCCCGTTCTTAGAGAGAAACCCAAAAGCGATCTCTCTGGCAGTTTTCTATGTCATTTTGTATGACACTTTTCAACCCTTTGTAGGCATTGTCGCTCAATGAATCCTTCATAAAATTTGTTTTTCTTTGCGTGTAGTTTCCAGGGGTATCCAATTTATTTCATTTAGTGGTCATTTAGTTTGTCAAAAGTTGTTTTAAGCATGGAATGTTCATTCTGGGATTAAAGTGTAACACCCGGACCCAATCAAGCTCAATTTTATTTATTTCGTTTTAGTTTATTCTATTTTATTTTTTTTTCTTTTTGCACACGTTTATTTTTTTCCCGCATGTTTCATTTTATTTTCTTCTCTTTCGGTCTTTATTTCTTAACTCCCGTAGATTTCCTCTCGTCCACTCCATGCACACACACGACACATCTGCACGCACGTCTCTCTCTTGGCTCTCTAGGGTTTTATTTTTTTTATTTTGGTCATCATTTCAGCTATATATCTGCCCGTTCTTCATCCTCAATAAAAACTTAGAGTGCCGCTTCTTCTTTTTCACGCCTCAACCTCCTTCACCGTGAGCCCTTCCCCATAGCGCAGCTGTGCAGCACTTGAACCACTGCCCCAGACGAGCCAAGCCCATATCGCAACATGGTTTAACCCGTGGCGCTGCTGCACAGATCACTCACTGCACAGTAGTGCAACGGCAAGACAACCGCGTAGCATCCCAGCCACTGCCACGATCGAGCCCAGCCTGAAACACTCGAATCACATCCTGCACGTTGGAAACCACCATGTTTGCCGCTGCTCTGCCCTGCACCTCCACACCAAGCCGCTGATACGCTTTGGGACGTGAAGGACTTTGTTTTTACATGCCGAAACAGGGGAAGCATCCCCACCGTGAACCACGTCGTGAGCCCCCTCAACTTTGACGCCACTACCATCAAAAGACGCCGGAGGACAAGCCTCCACCTTCGGACACTGCCAGGTCGACGCCCAGCCCCCAGACCGTCGCAAGCCTCGTTGCCCCACAGTGCGTTTTCGTCCTCTTTCAAGCCGAGCTATCTCTCCGTCCCTTTCTCTTTCTGCGTGAGGTCTCTCGCTCATCTCTCTCTCTCTCTCTCTCTCTCTCTCTCTCTCTCTCTCTCTCTCTCTCTCTCTCAGTGCCTCACCACCATGACCTTCTTCGCTGCGTCGCGCGCAGCTCCTCCCTTGGCGGTGAGTACATCGCGCCCCTGTTCTCACGCATATTACACCGAGACTGCGTGAATGCGTTTCCAGCCTTCGTAACTTATATTTTGCATAGTTTTTGAATAAGGAATTATAGCTTTACCCTTATTATTGAAGGTGTTCAGTTGATATTTTTGGTTATATTAAGTCTTTTTTTTTTGGTGGTTTATACGGGTGGTATAAGAAAATTTTACAGAAATTAATAGGATTTTCAATTGTACGTTTGGTACCAAATTATTTTAGAAATTGTGTATTTTTTTTTAAACATTTAAATTACGATTAAAGCTTTTTGTTTATTATTATTTAACGAAAGTTTTACTTGTACTTACCTTAAATCGCTTAAGTATTTTAATATGTTATTAAGTAAAGGTTTATTTTAAGAGTAAACAATATTGGTATAATGTTATTTCTACATTTTAGATATATTTTAGTCGATTTAATAATAGTTATGGTTTATTTTAAAATATTTTGGGATAATTATATTACTTAATATTAAACTTCATAAGTTGTTTTTATTAATAAATAGGTCTGACGTTTAAATATTTTAGTCATAGTATTAAATTAGCATTGACGATTTTAGAAAGTGATGATTGGTAATTTTAGGTTTTGAGGAATTAAATAGGTTATTCTATAAGCTTAGGATTAAATATCGAAATACGTGATTAATTGAAAATTTATGAGAATTACGTGATTATTTTATAGGTGACGATTAATTATTGTCCGACGTTTTTGAGGAATTTTGAAAAAAGCTAAAAAATTCATGTAAGTGGGGTTTCTATGCTAGTCTTTGCATTTAAAATAAAATGAGCTGAGGTTAGTTTTTGGAAAATATACATATTTGATGTTGAAAAGAAATTTGAACTGCCTTAGTTATTTGTTCTGCATTACTCATGAGATTCTGTTTAAGACGAAATTATTTTCTATCATGACTGGTGTAGACATGAGTTTATTTTTGACATTCTGTTTCTGAACTTTAAAAAAGAGAGCGAATATGAAATTTTGTGCATAAATTATGTTGTGTAATGATTTTGTTCTGTTCTGAAGATTTTCTGTACTCTGATATGATCTGATGTGATTTCTAAAAACCTCTGGCATAAAATTCTGTTTCTGTTTTTGTTCCTTTCTGACCTCACCACGGGTGTAAAACTGTGGCCTCTGTTCGGGTTGGTACCAACTTTTTTGTTTCTGGTGCACCCACTTTGGAAACAAAGTGGTTTTCTACGTGGTCTTTCTTATGCGCACACTCAGGGCTTCGAGAATGAATAAGGGGAAGATTCACATTCTGTTTCTGCTCAATTAGCTACTGGGGTTTGCACAACCCTACCACGAGGGTTAAGCATGGTATTTGTTCTGATATGATAAGATAAGATGTGATGTTTCAGTTTATGCTATGCCAAAGGGATTTTGATTATGAATATTTTCGAACTTTTGCTCTGATATTTTTGATAAGATGTTCTGACGCTGCATTTTGAAAACATTATTCTGATTCTGCATTCTAAAAGAAAATATTTTTGTTCTGCATTCTGAACTTTGTAATGCTCATGTTTACATACTAGTATATGTCCTCTGCTTACTGAGTTGTTGATAACTCACCTCTTATCTCCATATATTTTTTAGATAATTTTGATGGTTCAGCTGGAGAACAAGAGTTGAAAGTTTTAGCAGGTGTGATGATCGGAGTGGAATAAGTGCCCGAGGGTACAAGTGCTTAATTGAGAGTCGTAGTTAGTAAACTGAATTTATGTTTTGAATATTTTGATTTGATGAGTTAAGGATAATTTTGAGTTTTAGAGAGTTTTTAATTTATGTTATAGAGATTTTCTTTATTGTCCCCATGGAGGAACTTAGATATTTGGATTGATTAAATTGATTAATATTTTATTGGATTTTTTGGATTTCATAGTTGTACTATTTAAGTTGATTTGAGATATTAAGAGTTAACTCTCCGGACCTCTGGGAACGCGGCGTTACAGTTGGTATTAGAGCCAGGTTTGAATTCTGCATACTATAAACCTTGGAGGTTTAGATATCTGTGGGATTAGGAAGAAATTTCAGATTTGTGGTTTAGAATTTTTAAAGAATAAAAGATGATTAATGAGAGTTAAGGTTTTAGAATTCTTGTAGGCATTGGGTCATGACGTTGAGGAAATAATTTTTTCAGAGTTGTGGTGTAGACATTTGTGGGCTATAGGATGTGATTTTCATGGGTATTTAGGGTATTAGAAGTCTCAGGTATTAGACAAGATATTTATGGAATTTGAAGGGTAGGAATTTTTATAGATATTCTAAGACGTTCATGTGGTTTGAGGTTCGGTTCGGTTTTGTAGACCGCACATAAGGCTTTTCACAAGATGGAAGGTTTAGAGTCTAGAGTTATATAGAGTTACTATTGTTGCTTCTACAATTTTTATATGTATTTATGTTTGCTTTACCATTATCACCATTTGCTTATTTTGCACAAACCCCCTTATTCTTGTATATATATTTTTTTAATAATCCATGTTGTCAGGATGCTACCTCGTCGTCGAGAAAGAAGTGTATCGGGTATGAATGCGACAAATGATGAATGGGGATGTACCATAGAGTAGTTTAATCGAATGCATCCTCCCACCTTCGATGGTCGGGGCGACGCAACCTTAGCAGAAGACTGGATTCAAGATATTGAGGAGTTACTCCGCGTTATAAACTGCACGGACGTACAGAAGGTTCTATACTCTGCTTTCAAACTAACGGGAGAAGCAAAAAGATGGTGGATTTCTGAAAGAACCATCAGAGAAGCGGAAGGGACAAAAATAGTCCGTTGGCTGCACTTCAAGCAGATCTTTCTAGAACGCTTTTTCCCAACCTCTGTCTGAGATGACAAGGCTTTGGAGTTCGCTAATTTGGTACAGGGAGCTATGTCAGTACACCAGTACGCAGCTAGATTCATCGAGTTATCACGCTTTGCTGCATATTTGATCCCTGATGAGGAGAAGAAGGCTCGTAAGTTTGAGTAAGGGCTGAATGAAAGGATTTATGAACGAATTGTGGGCTTTCAAATTCGGAACTTTTCACAGTTGGTGTATAAGGCCACAGTATTTGAGCGGAGCCTTCAAAGAAGCGAAACACTACTGGAACAGAGGAAGAGGACTGCGCCACAGGGATCTCAATCTGCAGTGGATCAAGGGCCGTGGAAAAATAGAAATGATGGGAGCAGCTTGGGGCAAAAGCAAATGCAAGTAAATCAATCGAACAGCCTCTGTAAGTTTTGTAATCGTGCACATACTGGAGAGTGCAGAAGGGAAATGGGGGCATGTTTTCGATGCGGTAAGACCGGACATCTTATCAGGGATTGCCCTTTGCTGCTGACAGATAACAAGAAGCCTAACCCACATCCAGGTTCCCAACAAGTGAATCAGGTTAATAATCAACGTAGAATGGGACCGGCCCGAGTGTTCGCACTAACATCTGAAGATGCTAAGAATGACAACAATGAGATCACAGGTACCTCACTCTATTTTCTCCTTGAACTCTTTTTATTTGAATCGAGATTAGTTGTGCTTGTATGGAACTGTTCTAATAGGACAGCTTAGAATATTAAAGTTTGTTTGAGAGTAGATTTTCTAAGGATTTGAAATTTGTGAATCGAGGTTATTCAAGACTTAAGCTTGGAACTTTTGATTATACTATATTGTTTTAAGAGTTTTCTGTTAGTTAGTTGTAAATGCGGGGTTTAGTTCTTTTCCGAGGTATGAGATTCAATGTTTTTAGGACTATAAGTTGATAGAGTGAGCAGCGGAAGCATGGTTTGGTGAGTGATATGATAGTTTGAGAGTTTTTTTTTTTCGTTATTTATTGAGGCTTTATATTAGGTGGAGAATTTAAAATTTATTTTTTGGTATTTAATTGTATTATTGAGGTTTATATTCTAGACTTTAAAAGGCATTGTGTGCGAACGTGTATGGCTAGAGAAATTATGGGAGAATATGATCGACAATATGGGAGGGTTAGAATTTGAGATATTAAGTTCGACAAATGCGGAATATTATTTAGGTCCGACAATATGATTGACGTTTCGGTGTAGGCATGAATGGTTGTAGCGGATAAATATTTAGACTTTGCTTTAGGTGTAACAAATTTCGAGGACGAAATTTTTTTAAGGGGGGGAGAGTGTAACACCCGGACCCAATCAAGCTCAATTTTATTTATTTTGTTTTAGTTTATTCTATTTTATTTTTTTTCCTTTCTGCACACGTTTATTTTTTTCCAGCATGTTTCATTTTATTTTCTTCTCTTTCGGTCTTTATTTCTTAACTCCCGTAGATTTCCTCTCGTCCACTCCATGCACACACACGACATATCCGCACGCACGTCTCTCTCTTGGCTCTCTAGGGTTTTATTTTTTTTATTTTGGTCATCCTTTCATCTATATATCTGCCCGTTCTTCATCCTCAATAAAAACCTAGAGTGCCGCTTCTTCTTTTTCACGCCTCAGCCTCCTTCACCGTGAGCCCTTCCCCATAGCGCAGCTGTGCAGCACCTAAACCACTACCCCAAACGAGCCAAGCCCGTATCGCAACACGGTTTAACCCGTGGCGCCGCTGCACAGATCACTCACTGCACCGTAGTGCAACGGCAAGACAACTGCGCAGCATCCTAGCCACTGCCATGACCGAGCCCAGCCTGAAACACTCGAATCACATCCCGCACAATGGAAACAACCATGTTTGCCGCCGCTCTACCCTGCACCTCCGCACCAAGCTGTTGATACGCTTTGGGACTTGAAGGACTCTGTTTTCACACGCCGAAACAGGGAAGCATCCCCACCGTGAACCATGTCGTCAACCCCCTCAACTTCGACGCCACTGCCATCAAAAGACGTGGGAGGACAAGCCTCCACCTTCGGACACTGCTAGGTTGACACCCAGCCCCCAGACCGTCGCAAGCCTAGCTGCCCCACGGTGCGTTTTCGTCCTCTTTCACGCCGAGCTATCTCTCCGTCCCTTTCTCTTTCTGCATGAGGTCTCTCGCTCATCTCTCTCTCTCTCTCTCAGTGCCTCACCACCGTGACCATCTTCGTCGCGTCATGCGCAGCTCCTCCCTTGGCGGTGAGTACCTCGTGCCCCTGTTCTCACGGATATTGCACCGAGACTGCGTCAATGCATTTCCAGCCTTCGTAACTTATATTTTGCGTAGTTTTTGAATAAGGAATTACAGCATTACCCTTATTATTGAAGGTGTTCAGGTTGATATTTTTGGTTATATTAAGTCTGTTTTTTTTTCATGGTTTATATGAGTGGTATAAGAAAATTTTACAGAAATTAATAGGATTTTCAATTGTACGTTTGGTACCAAATTATTTTAGTAATTGTGTATTTTTCTTTTAAACATTTAAATTACGATTAAAGCTATTTGTTTATTATTATTTAACGAAATTTTTACTTTTACTTACCTTAAATCGCTTAAGTATTTTAACATGTTATTAAGTAAAGGTTTATTTTAACAGTAAACAATATTGGTGTAATGTTATTTCTACATTTTAGATATATTTTAGTCTATTTAAAAATAGTCATGGTTTATTTTAAAATATTTTGGGATAATTATATTACTTAGTATTAAACTTCATAAGTTGTTTTCATTAATAAATAGGTCTGACGTTTAAATGTTTTAGTCATAGTATTAAATTAGCATTGACGATTTTAGAAAGTGATGATTGGTAAATTTAGGTTTTGAGGAATTAAATAGGTTATTTTATAAGCTTAGGATTAAATATCGAAATACGTGATTAATTGAAAATTTATGAGAATTACATGATTATTTTATAGGTGATGATTAATTATTGTCCGACGTTTTTGAGGAATTTCGAAGAAATCTAAGAAGTTTAGGTAAGCAGGGTTCCTATGTTAGACTTTGCATTTAAAATAAAGTGAACTGAGGTTATTTTTTGGAAAATATACATATTTGATGTTGAAAAGAAATTTGAACTGCCTCAGTTATTTGTTCTGCATTACTCATGAGATTCTGTTTAAGAATAAATTATTTTCTGTCATGACTGGTGTAGACATGAGCTTATTTTTGACATTCTGTTTCTGAACTTTGAAAAAGAGAGCGAATATGAAATTTTGTGCATAAATTATGTTGTGTAATGATTTTGTTCTATTCTGAAGATTTTTTGTACTCTGATATGATCTGATGTGATTTCTGAAAACCTCTGGCATAACATTCTGTTTCTGTTTCTGTTCCATTCTAACTTCACCACGGGTGTAAAACTGTGGCTCTGTTCGGGTTGGTACCAACTTTTCTGTTTCTAGTGCACCCACTTTGGAAACAAAGTGGTTTTCTGTGTGGTCTTTCCTATGTGCACACTCGGGGCTCCGAGAATGAATAAGGAGAAAATTCACATTCTGTTTTTGCTCGGTTAGCTACTGGGGTTTGCACAACCCTACCACGGGGGGTTAAAGATGGTATTTGTTCTGATATGATAAGATCAGATGTGATGTTTCAGTTTATGCTATGCCAAAGGGATTTTGATTATGAATATTTTCGAACTTTCGCTCTGATATTTTTGATAATATGTTCTAACGCTGCATTTTGAAAACTTTATTCTAATTCTGCATTCTAAAAGAAAATATTTTTGTTCCGCATTCTAAACTCTGTAACTGCTCATGTTTACATACTAGTATATGTGCTCTGCTTACTGAGTTGTTGATAACTCACCCCTTATCTCCATATACTTTTCAGATAATTTTGATGGTTCAGCTGGAGAACAAAAGTAGAAAGTTTTAGCAGGTGTGATGATTAGAGTGGAATAAGTGCCCGATGGTACAAGTGCTTAATTGAGAGTCGTAGTTAGTAAACTGAATTTATGTTTCGGATATTTTGATTTGATGAGTTAAGGATAATTTCGAGTTTTAGAGAGTTTTTAATTTATGTTATAGAGATTTTCTTTATTGTCCCCATGGAGGAACTTAGATATTTGGATTGATTAAATTGATTAATATTTTATTGGATTTTTTGGATTTTATAGTTGTACTATTTAAGTTGATTTGAGATATTAAGAGTTAACTTTCCGGACCTCCGGGAACGGGGCGTTACAGTTAAATTGGAAAGGGTGTTATATTTTGGAGTTTTTGGCCAAGTTAATGGATGTATCTTGGTCCGAATAATTTATGGACTGTTGTTAACATGTGTTTATGAATTTTAATTGAGGATTTTTTGCATGACTAAAGCTTTTGTTGGAAGATTCACTTAGATATAAAGACATAGAAACTGGAAGTGGAAAAACAATTTTTGTTTTGAGAAAGTTTGAATATTGCATGGTTTAATCTTACTTCAATGGCTTTGATATTTTTATTTGATAATCCTAAACCTCTTATATGCATGTTAGAATGTTGGTTTGAAGATATTTAGTATTAGTTGCAAAGATAGGATATTTCTATGCAAGAGGATTTAGGTTAGGCCTAAGATTTGATTTTTTGGGTTAGATCCTTGTTTTATTGATATTTAGCCTTGTGATTTTAATTTTGATGGTTGGATCTTCTTTAGGACACATTTTTAAATGATGTGATCTTTTAGTTTAAGAGAAAATTTTTTTAAGCCATGGAACAAGAGATTGATCAAAGCTAGTTAAGGAAAAGTTTTTGAATTTGGACTAAGTGTAAAACCGAAAACTCTAAGTATTGTTTTGTGATTTTTATGACTTTTGTTTAATGATTAAAAGCATGATTGTTCTTAGGATGATGTTATGAATATGTTAGAAGTAGGATTTGGATTTTTTTGTTCTTGGAGATGCTTTGAAATAGATCAAACCATATGATTCTAGGGTTTGCCTTATTAGTTAAAAAAGTTTGGATACTGTTTCTAAAAAGTTTGGTGTTGATGACTAGCATATTTTTAGTGGATGTTTTAAGTTATTTTACCTTGGGTTGAATAATGAACATTTAGAAAACCTTGTGATTGAGATAAGAACAAAAATTCCTGATTTGACTCTAGGTTTCGAAACTTTCTTGAAGAAAAATATTGAGAGATATAATGCATGCTTAAGGGTTAGTTTAATGGTGATTAAGGTCTTGAGCCATGTTTAAGTGTTAGAATGAACTTGTATGACCTAAGCCTAAGTTTTAATTTATCCCCAAGGTTATGGGTTGGGTATGATTGGCATAGTTGAACTTATTTTATTAAAAATCTAAGGGCATAGATGGTTTTAGAATATGAAAAATATGAGGTTTATGAAGTTTGGTTAAATTTAAGACTTATTTGCGAATAGTGAAAAATTAGGGCTTTAGTGATAATTTTTGAAAGTTTATGGGTATTTTTGTAAATACCAGTTCTTAAACCCTTTTGATTATGAACATCTTCCATAGTAGATCAGATCCTAACTTAGTACAATTTTGATTACAGCTACTTTGAATCTCTAAACTTGGGAAGTTTGTAAGTTGGCCTCTAACTTATACATTGATAAGTTACTTATGATTTATTGATAAATGTCACATTCATGTTATAATTGTCATTTTGAGAATGAAACACCATATTATATGATACATTGAGTACATGACTACTTGCTTACATGGCACGTGAGATTTTCACCATTTTTAACATATTGCATATAAGTCATTTTCATATGAAAGCTTGCTACATATGCACATGCCATGAACTACCTTTTTTAAGCATAGCATGAAAATAATTTTTGTCATGACCCCAAAGGCTAGGATAGGGAATTATCCTAGTGAAACTACTATGTCAACTCTAGATTGAGTAAAATTACAGTGGTAACCCTTTGGTTGACGAAGAACAGTCAACGGGCTTCGAATGAGTTATCTTTAAAGAATGCTGAAGCGAAGTCAAATGTTATGACACCTAAGGCTAGTGGGTGTATATGTTATAATGCTATGATGATGTTATGTTATATTATCAATGCATTGAGAACGAGTTTGCAGACAACGTAGTTTCAACATGTTGTTCTACGGTTATAAGCAGGTACTCACAATGCATATGGAGAACTGTGATGATACCATACGTTATGATGTTAAGTTATGATTAAATGTGATATGTTTTTGGCAGTTGAAGTGAAAAATGTTCTCTATAAGAAAATATGTCTTTATTTTTCTGAAAATATTGAGGAATCTAGACGGGAGACATATACTGATTGTTTTCTGCATCACATGCATTTCTTATTTATCATACATCATGCATAATTTGTTTTTGTGCATGTTGGTTGTGTAACTTACTGAGATTTAAAGTAAATCTCACCCCTTGTGGACCCATTATCATTCCACTTGGAATGATAGAAGTTGTGTAAGGACCCAATGAGGACACACGAAGCAGTTGATTTAGCCATGGAGACTTATTATCAAGAATAATTGTACTAAGATTATGTTACCTTTTGATTTGAACTTATGACCGTTATCAATGATATTGAGATGTTTTTAGTTTATTATGGCATAAGTACTTCTTAGTCACCTATTTTCCTCTACGGTTATTGCATACTATTATATGCAATATAGGATGCATTGCATATTAACTGTCATGAACGGGGGGGTATGTAATCTTGTGTTACATGTCCCGACGCTCTAAGTCTCAGTTACATCCCAAGTGGAGGTGGGGGGCGTCACATATTTATTGTTTTAATCACCAAATTTAAGATTGGAAGCGAGGTATATATCCACTTTAATTTCCTTTCTAGAACAATATGGTGTCTATTACGACCCCAAATGAAATTCGATTGATGAATATCTTTAGATATTAGAAAAGTTGAGAAATCCTAAAAGGATCTGACGAATCAAGCGATCGATTAGGTTGTTGTCCGTTAGTGTAGTCGGATCCTGATCCACTTTGGTGACGAAGTTGTTTTTCTATTTAACTAAGGAATTTAGGATGTAAGTTTACAAAACAAATTGCACTATTAGATTCGTATGAATATTCAGAATTTTACGATCAATAATACATTTCCAGTTTTCCGGATGGATAGTAGACGAGATTGCGATTTTTGTGAAAGCAATTGCTCCATTAGACTCGTAAGAATATTTAAGATTTTATGATGCAATAAAAAGTTTATAGTTCAAACAATTGTCAGATCGCCATGTAGGATGTCCAAACCCACTTAGGGTCATTAGGAAAAGTTTTTAGTTGGGCACATGGCACAATCCTAGTCATCCAGTTGAAAAGCCTAGGACACATGTCAAGAACAAAGTGTGAAGATATGGAGTGTGATTCAAACTTATCATCATACCTCTTACACCAAACACTATGCCATCAACCCAAACACTATTTGATCTACCAAAAGAGGGTTTCAACCCTAATGAAACCCAAAAGCATTGGAAACCAACCGAAACCCTAAATCCTTGGAAGAAACTGAAACCCCAAATTGGTTTCCAAACCCTAAACACACCCGATTTTGATTTAATTGATTTCTCACTTGGTTAAATCACTTTCACTGCAATCAACCACTCAACTACACACCCTTACACTCTTAATCACTCCCTTATATCTTGTAATTACATTTAACTATGAAAAGTTATATTTGAACCAAGCCATGACCAAAACCCTAACTAGACTCTAAACTAGATGCATTTCAGTTAAGCCTTATTTAGTCCCACTGAGACCACCACTTAGCCCAAGCTTCTTGAGAAAGCTTCCTTGTCCTGACAAGGACATGTCGTGGATATCATGATACCTCATGATTAGCCCCAAATAGTGCTTTGATGGCAAGTCAAAAAGCCACCCTTCACAA